>NC_134357.1:500765546-501110299 GCF_048569485.1 Anomaloglossus baeobatrachus
GTGTGTATGAAGCAGAGTTGTGCGTGATGTGTATGGGGTGGAGCCATGTGTATAATAGGTACAGATGTGTATGATCAGTATGACGTGAGCTGTTTGTGTGCATGAGGTGTATGGCGCTGGGCTGTGTGTGATGTGTATGGGGTGGAACCATGTGTATAATATGTACGCACAGTATATGAATCAAGCGCTGTGTGTGATGTGTATGGAGCAAATCCATGTATGTACAGAGTGAAGCTGTAGATATAATATGTACACCTCTGTATGATCTGTATGAATAGGGGTGTGTTTGATGTGTGCAGAGCGTGGCTGTGTGTGATGTGTATGGGGTGGAGCCGTATGTATAATCAGGGCTGTGGAGTGGGTAAGCCAAACCTCCATCTCCTCAATTTCCCTGATTCCGACTCCGATTCCCTTATATGCCGGAGCCACACAGGGATTACTGTGATCCCCTTGCATGACACTCGGCTCACGCTGGCAGTACAGCAGAGCCGAGTGTCATGCAAGTGTCCCTGAGACTGAGGTCCGACCGTGCGAGCGGACCTCAGCTGCTGGGGGCGGGCCGGCACTGAGGAAGGGTGGGCCAGCGCTCAGGAGGGGTGATCCAGCGCTGGGGAGGGAGGGATTTCTCTCCCTCTCTCCTCCAAAGCCAGCTATTGCCATTCTCGCGCTGCACTCGCGGTACACCGGTTTTCTCTCGCCCCACACACTTGAATGGGTGTGAAAGAAAGAGTTTCGCATTACAATCGCAGCATGCTGCGATTGTTTTCTCGGTCCGATTAGGGCTGAGAAAATAATCACTCATGTGTGCTGACACACATGCTAATATTGGTCCGAGTGGAATGTAATTTTTTATCGCACTCCACTTGCACCGATTTTCATGCCGTGTGGCTTAGGCCATACAGTGAAACCAGAAGTTTACATACTATCTATAAAGACACATCTGCGTGTTTTCTCACTATCTGACATGAAATCAGAATAAGCCTTTCCTGTTTTAGGTCAATTAGGAACCAAAATTATTTATATTTGCCAAATTCCATAATAATGAGAGAGAGAATGTTGTAAGGCATTTTTATAACTTTCTGCAAATTCAAAGGTTTCCATCCATTTCATTAGTATTTGGTACCATTGCCCTTAAACTGTATGACTTGGGTGAAACGTTTTGGATATCCTTCCACAAGCTTCTCACAATTGTTGGTAGGAATTTGGGCCCATTCATCCTGACAGAACTGGTATAACTGAGCCATGTTTGTAGGTCGCCTTGCTCGCAACTGCCTTTTCAGCTTCGCCCATAAATTTTCAATAGGATTGAGGATAATATATTTTATTCACTTACAGTTAGGTCCAGAAATATTTGGACAGTGACACAAGTTTTGTTATTTTAGCTGTTTACAAAAACATGGTCAGAAATACAATTATATATATAATATGGGCTGAAAGTGCACACTCCCAGCTGCAATCTGAGAGTTTTCACATCCAAATCGGAGAAAGGGTTTAGGAATCATAGCTCTGTAATGCATAGCCTCCTCTTTTTCAAGGGACCAAAAGTAATTGGACAAGGGACTCTAAGGGCTGCAATTAACTCTGAAGGCATCTCCCTCGTTAACCTGTAATCAATGAAGTAGTTAAAAGATCTGGGCTTGATTACAGGTGTGTGGTTTTGCATTTGGAAGCTGTTGCTGTGACCAGACAACATGCGGTCTAAGGAACTCTCAATTGAGGTGAAGCAGAACATCCTGAGGCTGAAAAAAAAGAAAAAATCCATCAGAGAGATAGCAGACATGCTTGGAGTAGCAAAATCAACAGTCGGGTACATTCTGAGAAAAAAGGAATTAACTGGTGAGCTTGGGAACTCAAAAAGGCCTGGGCGTCCACGGATGACAACAGTGGTGGATGATTGCCGCATACTTTCTTTGGTGAAGAAGAACCCGTTCACAACATCAACTGAAGTCCAGAACACTCTCAGTGAAATAGGTGTATCTGTCTCTAAGTCAACAGTAAAGAGAAGACTCCATGAAAGTAAATACAAAGGGTTCACATCTAGATGCAAACCATTCATCAATTCCAAAAATAGACAGGCCAGAGTTAAATTTGCTGAAAAACACCTCATGAAGCCAGCTCAGTTCTGGAAAAGTATTCTATGGACAGATGAGACCAAGATCAACCTGTACCAGAATGATGGGAAGAAAAAATTTTGGAGAAGAAAGGGAACGGCACATGATCCAAGGCACACCACATCCTCTGTAAAACATGGTGGAGGCAACGTGATGGCATGGGCATGCATGGCTTTCAATGGCACTGGGTCACTTGTGTTTATTGATGACATAACAGCAGACAAGAGTAGCCGGATGAATTCTGAAGTGTACCGGGATATACTTTCAGCCCAGATTCAGCAAAATGCCGCAAAGTTGATCGGACTGCGCTTCATAGTACAGATGGACAATGACCCCAAGCATACAGCCAAAGCTACCCAGGAGTTCATGAGTGCAAAAAAGTGGAACATTCTGCAATGGCCAAGTCAATCACCAGATCTTAACCCAATTGAGCATGCATTTCACTTGCTCAAATCCAGACTTAAGACGGAAAGACCCACAAACAAGCAAGACCTGAAGGCTGCGGCTGTAAAGGCCTGGCAAAGCATTAAGAAGGAGGAAACCCAGCGTTTGGTGATGTCCATGGGTTCCAGACTTAAGGCAGTGATTGCCTCCAAAGGATTCGCAACAAAATATTGAAAATAAAAAAATTTTTTTTGGGTTTGGTTTATTTGTCCAATTACTTTTGACCTCCTAAAATGTGGAGTGTTTGTAAAGAAATGTGTACAATTCCTACAATTTCTATCAGATATTTTTGTTCAAACCTTGAAATTAAACGTTACAATCTGCACTTGAATTCTGTTGTAGAGGTTTCATTTCAAATCCAATGTGGTGGCATACAGAGCCCAACCCGAGAAAATTGTGTCACTGTCCAAATATTTCTGAACCTAACTGTATATAGCACATTACATACATCAGCTATCAGTGCTTTGTGATGGCCATTCCAAAACATTGACTTTGTTATCATTAAGCCATATGTAACCAGTTTGGCAGTATGCTTCGAGTCATTGTCCATTTGGAAGACTCATTTCGGCCTAAGCTTTAAGTTCCTGGCTGATGTCTTGAGATATTGCTTCAGTATTGCTACATAATCTTATTTAATCATGATGCCATCTTTTTTGTGAAGTGCAACAGTCCCTCCTGCAGTAAAACAACCCCACAACATGATGCTGCCAACCCCGTGTTTCACGGTTGGGATGGTGTTCTTAGGCTTCAAAGCTTCTCTCTTTTTCATCCAAACATAACAATGATCATTATGGCCAAACAGTTCAATATTAGTTTCATCAGACCACAGTAATGTCAACAAAATGTAAGGTCTTTGTTCATTTGTCCATTTGCAAACATTAATCTGGATTTTTTATGTTTCTTTTGGAGTAATGGCTTCTTCCTGGCAAAGTGGACTGTCAGTCCATGTTAATACAGTACAGCTTCCACCAGCATCTTCAAAAGGTCTTTTGCTTTTGTTCGTGGGTGGTTTACTATTTTGAAAAAGCCAGCCGCTCATTAATCAATCTCGTATTCTCTGCTTTCCCCGCCCACCGGTGCCTATGATTGGTTGCACTGAGACACGCCCCCACACTGAGTGACAGCTGTCTCACTGCAACCAATCACAGCTGCCGGTGGGTGTGTCAATATCAAGCAGGAAAATAAATAAATAATTTAAAAAAAACGACGTGCGGTTTCTCCTCATTTAGATACCAGCCAGGGTAAAGTCAAACGGCTAAAGGCTGGTATTCTCAGGATGGGGAGCCCCACATTATAGGGAACCCCCCAGCCTAACAATATCAGCCAGTAGCCGCCCAGAATAGCCGCATCCATTAGATGCGACAGTTCTGGGACTCTACCCGGCTCTTCCCGATTTGCCCTGGTGCGTTGGCAATTGGGGTAATAAGGAGTTAATGGCAGCAGCCCATAGCTGCCACTAAATCCAAGATTAATCATGTCAGGCATCTCCCCGAGATACCTTCCATGATTAATCTGTAAGTTACAGTAAATAAACACATACACCCGAATAAATCCTTTATTTGGAATAATAAACACTAACAAATACCCTCGTTCACCACTTTATTAAGCCCAAAAAAGCCATCCATGTCCGGCGTAATCCACGGAGGTCCCGCGTCGCTTCCAGCTCTGCTACATGAAGGTGACAAGAGCTGCAGAAGAACACCGCCGCTCCTGTCAGCTCCACACAGCAACTGAGGTGAGCCACGCGATCAGCTGTGCTGTCACTCAGGTTACTCGCGGCCACCGATGGATACTCCAACTGTGACTGCAAGTCGCCCGAGTGACAGCGATGAAGTCACAGGTGACTTGCGGTCACAAGTGGGTGACTCCACCTAGCCGCAGGTAACCTGAGTGACGGCAGCGCTAATCGCGCTGCTCACTTTAGTCACTCAGGTGATTAGCTGTCACCGGTGAGTCCTTCACGGGTGACTGCTAATCAGGACGCGACACAGACAGAGCCGCGGTACGACAAAGAAGTCGGGTACAGTTCACCCGAGTACATTCTCTACGCGCAACTCTGTCTGCTGTCAGCGGGTATGCATCAACGACATTTTGCATCACACACGTACCATTTCACACGGACAAAACAATCACATGTCAGTTACGTATCTCACGCACACACGGATATTCCACACGCACACGCAGTTAGCATACGCCGTTCACACGGATGCCACACGTACCATAAAAACCGACATAAAAACGGATCACAGCCCTGATAAACAGCCCGTATTACAAGTTCGTGCTTTTCACGGATGTGTGTTTCAGGCCTTAAGGGAGGTGCATGGGCAACAAGTTCTATACATCGCTAGTTCTCAGGTCTCTTGTGCTTCTGCTGCTCTTACTGTTCTGTGTTCTATTGCTGATTCTTGTCTGTGTTTCAGTGCATATCAAGTCTGCTGCCACAACTATCCACACCGACCACTCCTATGATATCCGCTGCTGCCGCAACTATCCACACCGGCCGCTGCTACGATATCTGCTGTTGCTGCAACTATGCACATTGGCTGCTACAAGATCCACTGTTGCTGCTTCCACAGCCAGAGACTACTTGTGTCCGTGGCACCACCTGCCAAGATACCCGTGGGGCTGCCCTCTGTCGGCTATCAACCAGCGTGTATGTCTATCACTATTTCCTGTGACTTTAGGGAAATCTCAGTAGCCATTCTAGCTTGCTCCTCCAGTCTAGTGATCGGTCCCTTCGGACCAGTGGATTTGCTAATCCCTTGCTCACCCAGCGAGTATTAGGCTGTGTGCGCACATTGCGTTTTTTCATGCATTTACGCAGCGTTTTAAACTGCAGCATAAATGCATGCATCGTTTGTGCGTCCCCAGCAAAGTCTATGACAATTAAGCAAATTCTATGCGCACATTGCATTTTGAAATGCGGCGTTTTGGGTGCCAATTTTTTTACAAAATCGATGCGCTCTAAAAAGCCATGTCACTTCTTTTGTGCGTTTTGGTTGCATTTTGCACCCATTGAAATGAATGAGATGTGTCAAAACGCAACCAAAATGCGCTTGCACTGCATTTTTGTTGCGTTCTGCATGCTTTTTTGACAAACAAAACGCAGGTCTTTCAGTCTCTCTCTCTCTCGGTCGGTCTCTCCCTCTCTTTTTCATGCTCACCGATCACCGGCGTGGAGCTGCATAGCTGTCACAAAGCTCCGGTGGCTTTTCATCTTTTGAAAATGCCGGCCGCTCATTAGTCCATCTCGTCTTCACTGCTTCACCCGCCCACCGGCGCCTATGATTGGTTGCATTGAGACGAGCCCCCATGCTGAGTGACAGCTGTCTCGCTGCAACCAATCACAGTCGCCGGTGGGTGGGTCTATAATGTACAGTAAAATAAATAGTTCAAAAAACGACATGTGGTCCCCCCTCAATTTTGATACCAGCCAAGGTAAAGCCACACGGCTGAAGGCTGGTATTCACAGGATGGGGAGCCCCACGTTATGGGGAGCCCCCCAGCCTATAAATATTAGCCAGCAGCCGCCCGGAATTGCCGCAACCATTAAATGCGACAATCCCAGGACTCTACCTGTCCCATCCTGAATTGCCCTGTTGGGGTGGCAATCGGGGTAATAAGGAGTTAATGGCAGCCCATATCTGCCACTAAGTCCTAGATTAATCATGGCAGGCATCTATGAGACACCCCCTATGATTAATCTGTAAGTTAAAGAAAATAAACACAAACACCGATTTCCATTCCATTATTTGGAATAAAAGACAAAAAAATCCCACCCTCTTTCACCACTTTATTAATCCCCAAACACCCATCCAGGTCCGACGTAATCCACTCGAGGTCCCACGATGCTTTGAGCTCTGCTACCTCGGAAGCTGACAGGAGCGGACACATACCACAACCTCTCTATGTCAGCTCCATGGAGCAACTGAAGTGAGTCGCTCTATCAGCGATGACGTCACTCAGGTTACCCGCGGCCACAGCTGGATCCTCCAACTGTGACAGCAAGTCGCCCGAGTGATTGAAGTGAGCTGTGCAATCAGCGATGACGTCACTCAGGTTACCTGCGGCCACAGCTCTCAGGTGGAGGACTTCAGCTGTGGCCGCGGGTAACCTGAGTGACGGCACTGCGGCTCACTTCAGTCACTCAGGGGATATGCGGTCATCGGTGAGTACTTCACCGGTGACCGCAAATCAGGCCGTGGCACACAGACAGAGCCACGCGATGATTAAGTCGGGTGAAGTTCATCCGAGTTCATTCTCATCGTGTGACTGTCTGTGTCTGCTGTCTGAATTGCCGTGGGACCGCACTATCAAAAATGCATCCAAAACGCATGCAAAATGCATCCAATATGCATGAGTTTTGGATGCATTTTTTTGACAAACGCAGTGTTTACCTTGTCCAGTCTGCCAGAGGGTGCATTATTTTCTGCACTTGACAGAACGCAGCGTGTGCACATACCCTTACAATGCGATGTTGCTTCAATCTTTAGAAAATTATGAGATTCCCAATTTCCATGATATCTTTGTCCCTGGAAGACCCATGTAGAAGATCATGTTTCCTATCACGATTTTACATTTCTATAGATAGGAAATAAATGTGTATTGTCATGCATTTGCCCAATATTAATTTTGAGGCTGATGCCCTGATCGCACAATTATATACAAATATGCCTCTTTTACCCCTAAAAATGTATCTCCCATAAATATCAGATTGAGGCAAACCCCAAAATTAACGGTATGCTGGGTAAGAAATACCTTTTGATCCTGTTTGATCAGGGGAAGCTTTGGGCCTAGAAGGGTTAACTGCCCGCCTTTGCATAAATGATTCTTAAGTCTGTCTTTTTCACAAAGCATTTCTTTTCTGTAATCACCTCTCCAACCATGAGGTCGCACTTCATTGAAGGCTGAAGTGTCATCTCTCTCTACTTTCCCTGTTTTAATCAGTCCTACATGTTCAACGTGGAGGGTGGATATGTCACCTCTCCAGAGACAAGAGATGTTTTTTTTATGCATTTTATAATTTCTCTATGACAAATGCAATCAGCAGCCTAAAATCAAACAAGTGCAATGAACATCTACACCTACCATCAGTCAGCAGGCGCCACTTTACATTGTCATGCGTTGGGGTTAGAATGCCTGTGCTTTGTGGTCAATTTATCTGTCCACTGAGCCACAGCAGTTGCAAATTTTTTCTGAGTGATTATTGTCTGTTATCCATGCTTTAGTCTTTTAGGTTAACAGGTGTCTTCATTTACTCATTTGTCTGTCCAGTCACTGCCGGTGGCTATAAATACCTTCCCTCTGTAGGTATTTCCTGCTGGTGATTTTCTCATTTGGATGTCTAACCATACTGGCGACGTTTTTCAGACACTGAAAGACCAGCTTGGGCATTATCTCTCTGCTGCTTATGCTTTTCACCCTGCACCTATCTTCTGGATAGTTTGTTTTTAGGTACTAGGTGGCATACTCTCTAGCACTAGCACTACGTACTTTACATTTTAATTTTGTATTTCGTGGTTTGTTTTTACTCACTGGGGAAACTTTTCTATCTCAGCATTCTTTCCTTTATATACCGTATTTTTTGGACTATAAGACACACTTTTTTCCCCCAAATGCTGGGGAAAAGTGGGAGGTGCGTCTTATAGTCTGAATGTGGCTGCGTGGAATGAGGGTGCTGCGGTGGAGCGGGTCATTAGAGGCAGGAGCAGGCTGTAGCAGGTGGGCCCGCCCATTTGATATGCACGCCCATCCTCCCGCCCATTATCTCTCAGCACTGAAGCCGGCGCTGACAGGTGGGCAGGGTGATGGGCGGGGGGTCGCGCATAATTAATAGCCGGCCCGCATAATCACCCCTGGGGCAACAACAGCCTGGAGTGATCATGTGCGGCTATATTCACTGCCCCCCGCACATCATCATCGCGGGGGGCAGTGAATCAGTATACTCACCCGTCACCATTGTATGCAGCATCGCGATCTCCTCCTGTCTGCCAGCCAGCTGATCTGTGTAGAGAACGGTGAGCACAGCGATGACGTCATCGCTGTGCGCAGCGCTAGTCTCCACACATGTCAGCTGACAGGCAGACAGGACGACGAGCGATGCTGCAGAGAATGGTGACGGCTCCACACTCCAGCGGCGCTGCTGCTGGCACTGACAGGAGGAGGAGAGATGCTGCGTGGAGCGAGGAAAGGTGAGTATAAACGTTTATTTTTTTTGTGTGACAGACGATACAGGCCATATAGCAGGATGGGGGTATATAGCAGAATGCGGCCATATACCAGGATGGATGGGGGTATATACCAGGATGGATGGGGGTATATAGCAGGATGCATGGGGGTATATAGCAGGATGGATGGGGTATATACCAGGATGGCGGTATATAGCAGGATTGGGTATATAGCAGGATGGCGGTATATAGCAGGATGGGGGTATATAGCAGGATGGGGGCTATACCAGGATGAGGGACATATATACAAGGATGGGGATCATATACAAGGCAGGAGGATCATTACCAGGATAGGGTACCTTAGTAGAGAATTTGGGGACATTACCCCCATAACAGTGTCAGCAGCAAATCCTCGCCTCATAAGCGGGTCATGACCACATTTTTTGCTTAAAATTTTATTTTCCTATTTTCCTCCTCTAAAGCCAGGGTGCGTCTTATGGTCCGGTGCGTCTTATAGTCCGAAAAATGCGGTAGGTATATTGCACCCTGCTCTGCCCTCCGATTCCTTAGGTGGTACGTGAAGCACTTGATGGCCGTTCAGGCCCGAGTTGCCATAATTTTGTCTGGGGTTAGGGCTATTTCAACCCACGCAGGAACCACTAGGGACTGCGGGTCCGAATTTCTAGTCTGTTTAGGAAACTACTGCGTCAGTTGCAGTATTTTCTTTTGGACAGCAAAAAGGAAAGACTTCAGTAGGTTTTGCAGCAAATCCAAAAAGTTACCCTGTCGTCATGCTCTAATATTCTTGTAGAACAATTTAAATACCTAGTTGAATCTATATCACAACAAACTGCCAAAGGTCTTTATTTTGCATAACTGTCTCTGAAGAATCAGAAGATGAGACCTGCAGAAAAGCATCCGGTGATGGAGTTTTAATGTGAAAGGCAGTAGGTATAACTATGCCAGTCCCATAGCATATAGTGAATATCAACACTGCTTATACTTCAAGTCATTAGTGTGGCATAAAATAGGGGTAGGGAATGATGAAATATCAATCTTCGGCAGTTCTCAGCAAAATCATATAGCTACTTTGTAGAATAACAATGCAATAAAGATTTGTTTCTTGTTGTAAGTGCAGCAATTGCATTTTTCTTCTATAAATTATATTTCTAGTAGAGTTGCATACTCTTTATATGTATCTGCTGAAGCGATGATCATACACCTTAAGGAGTCTATCAAGCTCAATATTCATATTAAATTAATAAAAGTTATATGGGGACTTAGCCACTATAAAAATTGCAATACATATTACATTGCTATAGTTCTAATTTTATTCAATATGCAAGAAAGGGACCTCAGTGCACCATTGGCGTGGCTAAGTGCACAATGCAACTTTACGTCGCCTCAATATGCATCATGAGTATTTCCCCCAATTCTGATGGACAGTGCCCACTGCAGCCCTGCACATGCCCACTTAACTATGTATGAGTCAGTGACGCACACACAGGAGGCATTGATGAAAGTATGATGTGCACGTGCTACTAACAAGCTTTTGGCCATTCCAAAGGTGCACCAAAGCCCCCTCATGTGCATATAGAATAAAACAAGTTTTCAACATAATTATTACAATGTAATATGTACTCGAAATATGATTTTTACAGGGGCTATTTTCCTATAAAACTGTTTAATTTGCGTTTTGGGGGGGTGACTGACTGCCTTTCAAAAGTCAAAATATCAGAAGATTTGTTATTTTTAATAAGCTTGCTTTGAATTCATGCTATCATATAATTTATAACATTTTATAAATGGTAGTAAAATTATATAATGGGTATTTTATTTATATAGCACAGACATATTCCACAGCACTTTACAATTAAACGGGGACATGTACAGACAATAAAGACATTACCGAGGAACACGTAGTTCAAGAGTTACAGGAGGAGTGAGGGCCTTGCTCTCAAGTAGAGATAAGAGAAGCTGAGGTTAGGTTTTCAATCCGAACACCAACTTAAAAAAAATCAAGGTTCGGGTTCGGATGCTTTACATGCGAACTTAACTTGCAAGCAACGCTATGCTCAGGTACGCTTGGTGCTCAGCCCTGTGCGAGTCGCTTGCAGTGTTTAAATGGCGCACACTGGGGGTAAAAAACAGCGTGCTCGGATGTAATGAGCAACAACAACAAAAAGGTTGAAAAAGTCCACCCACCCTCCACCGGAAGTGATCTGCTTATGGCTGGCTGTATGTGGGCGGAGAATCAAACTTACCAATCACTGATTCCGAACCTCTACAGGTGAGGTTCAGACAAGTGAAGATTTGGTTCGTGTCCTACCAGCAAACCGAACCTCCAAAGGTTCACTCATCTCTACTCTCAAGCCTACAATCTAAAAGGAATCAAAGGACTAAAACAGCGATGTCCTATAGTGAAACATTCAGTGGAGAATCATAAAGGGAGGGGCCTGAAGGTCAGTGCTATTAGGTGGTGTCCATCTCCTAAGGATAGGCCATCAATGTTAATGTAGTGGATAACCTCTTTAAATACTGGATACTAGAATTCATCTTAATAACAGACTTTTGCTTAGTACCCAAATCCTTTCATTGATAATTCTACCAAGAGCAGCAATAAATAAATGTTAAATATTTCATACACACATGGTTGATGTAAAGTTGAAAACATTCTCTCTCTCTCACTATTCTGGCATTTGGCAAATATAAATCATTTTGGTTCATGATTGACCTAAAATGGGAAAGGTTTATTCTGATTTCATGTCAGATAGTGAGAAAAACATGCATATGTGTATTTTTAGATATTGTATGTAAACGTCTGGTTTAAACTGTATGTGTATGTGTGTGTTATTTGGATTCTATTTCCTTTTCAATAACAGATGTTTATTGGCAAGTGAATACATTTCCTAATAATCAGTGAATGATCTAACTTGTGTTCACATTCTCTTGTAGACTATTGTATTTTTTTCCTTGTACAATTCGTCTATAAAGTTTATTTTAAAAATAAAATGTATTCTACACTTTGTGAGTATTTTTATGTGTAACAAGATTTGATTTCCCTCTAAAACATTTTCCACATTCTGAACATGAAAATCGATTCTCCCCTGTGTGAATTCTCTGATGTACAACAAGATTTGTTTTCCTATTAAAGCATTTCCCGCATTCGGAACACGAAAATGGCTTCTCTCCTGTGTGAATTCTATAATGTGAAACAAGACTTGATTTATGCGAAAAACTTTTCCCACATTCAGAACATAAAAATGGTTTTTCGCCTGTGTGCCTTTTATGATGTCTAAGAAAATGTGATTTTTCTCTAAAACATTTCCCACATTCTGAACATGAAAATGGTCTCTCCCCTGTGTGTATTTTCTTATGATTATGAAGATGTGATTGATCTATAAAACTTTTTCCACATTCTAAACATGGAAATGGCTTCTCTCCTGTGTGAATTCTGTAATGTGTAACAAGACTTGATTTCTCTGAAAAACATTTCCCACATTCTGAACATGAAAATGGTTTTTCTCCTGTGTGTGTTTTTGTATGACTATAAAGATGTGACTTATCTATAAAACATTTTCCACATCGTGAACATGGAAATGGCTTCTCGCCTGTGTGACTTCTCTGGTGTCTTACAAGATCTGATTTCCTATTAAAACATTTCCCACATTCGGAACATGAATATGGCTTCTCCACTGTGGGAGTACTTTGACATTCAACATGCTTTCTGATATTTTTATTTTGCGTATCAGTCTGTAATGAATCAGAAGATAGGACTTGTTGACAAGGATCATGCGATAAATTTTTGTTGTGCAGGGCTGGAGATATTTCTGGGATTAATACATGTACTTCAAATGTATCTGGTATGATACTATGATCATCTGCCTCTGGGCTCCTGGTACAGTCATCTGCGAAAAATAAAACAATTTATTATTTTCCAATAAAAGAACATTTAAAAATTAAAATATTTATATATTTGTACATTTTTATATAAAGTTTAGTAAAATTCGATTATCAACTGATTATGTCAGTTGTGGGAACTGTACACGTCAAAGCAAGGACAAAAACTATGATGTTATGCTACCAGGTTGTGCTCTTTTTGTTTTTCACTTTACTATTGAAGCAAATTACTGCCAGTGAACATTCTTTTGTCAAATATTTCTATATATTATTATGGCACTTTACATGTGAAAAGAGGCATATGTAGACAAGTACAATAATCATACACAATACAAGGCAGAGACAGGTTGGTACAGGAGGAAAGAGCTCACAGTCTATAGGGGTATTGAAATATTCAGTGAAGACTCATAAAGGGGCTTGTAAGTCAGTTCTATTACGTGGCGTCTATATCATACACTCCCTGACAGCTACATGCACTTTAGCACAAAGCACTGCATAAGGGAAACCAGTATAGTCATCTTCAAATAAGCCATGACTTTAGGGGCAAGTGTAGCACTGGATTAGAATATGCATCCCTTAATCACATTCATTACAACATGTGTGATGATCTTGGTCACCCATTTGTCGTTGTCCTCATTCTTTTATCATTACGGTCATGAATCTATTGAAGGGATCCAGCAGAGGTGATTGTAATGGTGAACTAATGAAGAGCAAGAAGTCGTCGCTTTCACAAGGCGACAGGAGAAGCATCAAAATAGCAGCCAGTATGGGAAACTGCAAATGGCAGCGATCATGACCCCTTATGTTGGGTCAGAATATAGTTTGCAGGTGAGGTCCTAGAGGATGACATATTAGATGAGGTCAATAGAATTCAGAAGGATGAGCAGGAGCATGCCACATTTTCATTGTTTTCATAATGTGGACGTATATATAAGGAAAGTAGGATATGATTGTAGGAAAAAACGGAAAAAAGTGTAGCAATAAAATGTTTAGAGTGGGTGTCCTTGGTTCAGCTATCCTTGACCCAGATATAGAAGGAACCATTAATCAGCTCACCTTTAGTGGGTCTCCAAATGTTTTTTAAATACATCTTTTCCTCTTCAGAGAAGAAGAGGTAGGGTAAAAGTGATGTCCTGGAGGTTGAGGACAAGGTTACCAGGTCTAAAGTGAATGATGGGGTTCCTTCTCAAAAGGGAGTAAAATGCTGGAAAAGAAGGGAATTTTGTTTACTTACCGTAAATACCTTTTCTTCTAGCTCTTATTGGGAGACCCAGACAATTGGGTGTATAGCTTCTGCCTCCGGAGGCCACACAAAGCATTACACTTTAAAAAGTGTAACCCCTCCCCTCTGCCTATACACCCTCCCGTGCATCACGGGCTCCTCAGTTTTGGTGCAAAAGCAGGAAGGAGGAAACTCATAAATTGGTCTAAGGTAAATTCAATCCGAAGGATGTTCGGAGAACTGAAAACCATGAACCAAAAGAAACGATTCAACATGAACAACATGTGTACACAAAAGAACAAAAAACCCGAAGGGAACAGGGGCGGGTGCTGGGTCTCCCAATAGGAGCTAGAAGAAAAGGAATTTACGGTAAGTAAACAAAATTCCCTTCTTCTTTGTCGCTCCATTGGGAGACCCAGACAATTGGGACGTCCAAAAGCAGTCCCTGGGTGGGTAAAAGAATACCTCAATAAAAAGAGCCGAAACGGCCCCCTCTTACAGGTGGGCAACCGCCGCCTGAAGGACTCGCCTACCTAGACTGGCGTCTGCCGAAGCATAGGTATGCACCTGATAGTGTTTCGTGAAAGTGTGCAGACTAGACCAGGTAGCTGCCTGACACACCTGCTGAGCCGTAGCCCGGTGCCGCAATGCCCAGGACGCACCCACGGCTCTGGTAGAATGGGCTTTCAGCCCCAAAGGAAGCGGAAGCCCAGAAGAACGGTAGGCTTCAAGAATCGGTTCCTTGATCCACCGAGCCAAGGTTGACTTGGAAGCCTGCGAACCCTTACACTGGCCAGCGACAAGGACAAAGAGCGCATCAGAACGGCGCAGGGGCGCCGTGCGAGACACGTAGAACCGGAGTGCTCTCACCAGATCTAATGAGTGCAAATCTTTTTCACATTGGTGAACTGGATTAGGGCAAAATGAAGGTAAGGAGATATCCTGATTGAGATGAAAAGGAGATACCACCTTAGGGAGAAATTCCGGAACAGGACGCAGAACCACCTTATCCTGGTGAAAAACCAGGAAGGGGGCTTTGCATGACAGCGCTGCCAGCTCCGACACTCTACGGAGCGATGTAACTGCCACTAGAAATGCCACCTTCTGCGAAAGACGTGATAAAGAGACATCCCGCAGCGGCTCGAAAGGTGGTTTCTGAAGAGCCGTTAGCACCCTGTTAAGGTCCCAGGGTTCCAGCGGACGCTTGTAAGGTGGGACTATGTGGCAAACTCCCTGCAGGAACGTGCGGACCTGCGGAAGTCTGGCTAGACGCTTTTGAAAAAATACGGATAGCGCCGATACTTGTCCCTTGAGAGAGCCGAGAGACAAATCCTTGTCCATTCCGGATTGAAGGAATGAAAGAAAAGTGGGTAAGGCAAAAGGCCAGGGAGCAAAACCATTATCAGAACACCAGGATAAGAAGATCCTCCAAGCCCTGTGATAGATCTTGGCGGACGTTGGTTTCCTGGCCTGTCTCATGGTGGCAGTGACATCTTGAGATAACCCTGAGGACGCTAGGAGCCAGGACTCAATGGCCACACAGTCAGGTTGAGGGCCACAGAATTCAGATGGAAAAACGGCCCTTGTGACAGCAAGTCTGGGCGGTCTGGGAGAGCCCACGGTTGACCCACCGTGAGATGCCACAGATCCGGGTACCACGACCGCCTCGGCCAATCTGGAGCGACGAGAATGGCGCGACGACAGTCGGACCTGATTTTGCGCAGCACTCTGGGCAGCATCGCCAGAGGAGGAAATACATAAGGCAGTCGAAACTGCGACCAATCCTGAACTAATGCGTCCGCCGCCAGAGCTCTGTGATCTTGAGACCGTGCCATGAATGCCGGGACTTTGTTGTTGTGCCGTGACGCCATGAGATCGACGTCCGGCGTTCCCCAGCGGCGACAGATCTCTCGAAACACGTCTGGGTGAAGAGACCATTCCCCCGCATCCATGCCCTGACGACTGAGAAAGTCTGCTTTCCAGTTTTCTACGCCCGGGATGTGAACTGCGGAGATGGTGGAGGCTGTGGCCTCCGCCCACAGCAGAATCCGCCGGACTTCCTGGAAGGCTGACGGCTGCGCGTGCCGCCCTGGTGGTTGATGTACGCGACCGCCGTGGCGTTGTCCGACTGTATGCGGATCTGCCTGCCCTCCAGCCACCGATGAAACGCCTTTAGGGCTAGATACACTGCCCTTATCTCCAGAACATTGATCTGAAGGGAGGACTCTGTCGGAGTCCAGGTTCCCTGAGCCCTGTGGTGGAGAAAAACCACTCCCCACCCTGACAGACTCGCGTCCGTCGTGACTACAGCCCAGGATGGGGGCAGGAAGGATTTTCCCTGCGACAGAGAAGTGGGAAGAAGCCACTACTGAAGAGAGGTTTTGGCTGCAAGGGAAAGAGAGACGTTCCTGTTGAGGGACGTCGACCTCCTGTCCCATTTGCGGAGAATGTCCCATTGGAGTGGGCGCAGATGAAACTGCGCGAAGGGGACTGCCTCCATTGCTGCCACCATCTTCCCCAGGAAGTGCATGAGGCGCCTCAAGGGGTGTGACTGGCCCCGAAGAAGAGAT
Organism: Anomaloglossus baeobatrachus; assembly: GCF_048569485.1. Taxonomy (NCBI): domain Eukaryota; kingdom Metazoa; phylum Chordata; class Amphibia; order Anura; family Aromobatidae; genus Anomaloglossus; species Anomaloglossus baeobatrachus. The sequence continues at coordinate 500,781,961 of NC_134357.1, forward strand.
TGCACCCCTGTCTGCAGCGAAAGCTGTTTGTCCAGCGGTAGCTTGACTATCGCTGAGAGAGTATGAAACTCCATCCCGAGGTAAGTCAGTGATTGGGTCGGTGTCAACTTGGACTTTGGGAAGTTGATGATCCACCCGAACCGCTGGAGAGTCTCCCCGAGCGACGGTCAGGCTGTGTTGACACGCCACCCGGGAGGGTGCCCTGACTAGGAGATCGTCTAAGTAAGGGATCACCGAGTGGCCCTGAGAGTGTAGGACCGCCACAACGGATGCCATGACCTTGGTGAAGACCCGTGGGGCTGTCGCCAGGCCGAAAGGCAGTGCCACGAACTGAAGGTGTTCGTCCCCTATGGCGAAACGCAGGAAGCGTTGATGCTCGGGTGCGATCGGCACATGGAGATAAGCATCCTTGATGTCGATTGATGCTAGGAAGTCTCCTTGTGACATCGAAGCGATGACCGAGCGGAGAGATTCCATCCGAAACCTTCTGGTGCTCACATGCCTGTTGAGCAGTTTGAGGTCCAGAACGGGACGGAATGATCCGTCCTTCTTTGGCACCACGAACAAGTTGGAGTAGAAACCGTTCCTGAGGGGGAACGGTAATCACCACTCCTTCTGACTTCAGAACGCCCACAGCCTGAAAAAGTGCGCCGGCCCGAGATGGGGGCGGAGATGTTCTGAAGAAACGAGTCGGAGGACGAGAGCTGAACTCTATCCTGTAACCGTGAGACAGAATGTCTCTCACCCATCGGTCTTGGACATATGGCCACCAGGCGTCGCAAAAGCGGGAGAGCCTGCCACCGACCGAGGATGCGGTTTGGGGAGGCCGAAAGTCATGAGGAGGCCGCCTTGGAGGCAGTGCCTCCGGCGGTTTTTTGGGGACGTGACTTAGACCGCCACGCATAAGAGTTCCTCTGGCCCTTCTCTGACCTGTTGGACGAGGAGGATTGGGACTTGGCTGAGGGCCGAAAGGACCGAAACCTCGATTGTATTTTCCGTTGCTGAGGTCTCTTCGGTTTGGACTGGGGTAAAGACGAGTCCTTTCCCTTGGATTCCTTAATAATTTCATCCAATCGCTCGCCAAACAATCGGTCGCCAGAAAACGGCAAACCGGTTGAGAACTTCTTGGAAGCAGAGTCTGCCTTCCATTCGCGTAGCCACATGGCCCTGCGGACTGCCACCGAATTAGCGGATGCTACCGCTGTACGGCTAGCAGAGTCCAGGACGGCGTTCATGGCGTAGGACGAAAAAGCCGACGCCTGAGAAGTCAAAGATGCAACTTGCGGAGCAGAGGTACGTGTGACCGCATTAATCTCAGACAGACAAGCTGAGATAGCTTGGAGTGCCCACACGGCTGCAAAAGCCGGGGCAAAAGACGCGCCCGTGGCCTCATAGATGGATTTCACCAGGAGCTCTATCTGCCTGTCAGTGGCATCCTTGAGCGATGAGCCATCTGCAACTGATACTACAGATCTAGCCGCCAGTCTAGAGACTGGAGGATCCACCTTGGGACATTGAGCCCAACCCTTAACTACGTCAGAGGGGAAGGGGTAACGTGTGTCATTAAGGCGCTTAGTAAAGCGCTTGTCCGGAAATGCTCTGTGCTTCTGGACAGCATCTCTGAAGTTAGAGTGATCGAAAAACGCACTCCGTGTACGTTTGGGAAACCTAAACTGGTGTTTCTCCTGCTGCGAAGCCGACTCCTCTATAGGTGGAGTTGGGGGAGAAAGATCTAGCACCTGGTTGATGGACGCTATAAGGTCATTTACTATGGCGTCCCCTTCAGGTGTATCAAGATTGAGAGCAACGTCAGGGTCAGAGCCCTGAGCTGCGACGTCCGCCTCATCCTCCAGAGAGTCCTCAAGCTGAGACCCCGAGCAGCGTGAGGAAGTCGGGGAAGATTCCCAGCGAGCCCGCTTAGCCGGTCTGGGACTGTGGTCCGTGCCGGAGTCCTCCACGTGAGACCTAGGGGCCACCCCAGGAGCACGCTGCGGCGCAGACCGAGAGGGGCCTGGAGGCGATGATCCAACAGTGCCCGGGGCCTGTGTAAGGACCGATCTGGACTGCAAGGCTTCTAGTAGCTTGGCAGACCATTTGTCCATAGACTGAGCCATGGATTGTGAAAGTGACTCAGAGAGTTTCTCAGCAAAAACTGCAAACTCTGTCCCTGCCACCTGGACGTTGGAAGCAGACGGGTCTGCCTGCGCCGAGGGTCCCACTAGTGCCCGAGGCTCCGGCTGAGCAAGTGCAACAGGGGCCGAACATTGCTCACAGTGAGGGTAGGTGGAACCTGCAGGTAACATAGCCGCACAAGAGGTACAGGTTGCAAAATAACCCTTTGCCTTAGCGCCCTTGCTCCTTGTGGACGACATGCTGTTGTCTCCTAGGAGAGTGATCACTGAGGGTATATAGCCAAAAGCAAAACAACTCGGCCGAACAGAGAAAATATATACAAATATATATATATATATACTTCGGCACCCTAGGGGGACCAGCACCGGGTGACCGGTGTGGCTTACCGACCGCCCAAAGCGGTGTGTGTCCACCAGATTCCCTGCCTTGGGTCTCCCAGAGCTGCAGAGCTCGTTCCTGAAATCCTCCACCGGCAGAATGTGTTGTAAAAATGGCTGCCGGAGCTCTCAGGGGAGGAGGGAGCCGTGGGCGGCGACTAGTAAAGTGCGGGAATCTGGTGCCCCACAGTGATCAGTGAGGGGGGGGGGAGGAAACCTAAAGTATGCTCCAGCCCTCACTGCCGACGTCAGGTTGACCGTCCCGCCCTTACCCCTGACTGGCAGGCCCGGGGGCGGGAGTTATGGTACTAGGCCGCATGAAGCCGGGGACTAAATTTAATACCGCGGCCGACAAACAGGCGCGGTCGGCGCGGAAGTCCCGGTCGTCACAAAACCAGCAGCAGCTGCAGCGTCTGTGAAACGAGCGCTCCATGCACCGTCCCCATGGGGACACAGAGTACCTTTAGATGCAGGGCCCTGTCCCTGATGATACAAGTCTCCTGTCCGGCAGATTCTTCCCACAGGGGCTGCGGAGGGAGCCCGGTCCCAGTAAATGGATGACCGGTTAGGATCCCACTTCTCCCAGAGCCTCTAAGGGATGGTGAAGGAAAACGGCATGTGGCTCCAGCCTCTGTACCCGCAATGGGTACCTCAACCTTAACAGCACCGCCGACTTAGTGGGGTGAGAAGGGAGCATGCCGGGGACCCCGAGGGGGTCCTCTTTTCTTCCAACCGATAAAATCAGCAGCTGCTGCTGACTAAAATGGGAGCATGAGTGGATGTGTGCCTCCTTCCACACAAAGCATAAAACTGAGGAGCCCGTGATGCACGGGAGGGTGTATAGGCAGAGGGGAGGGGTTACACTTTTTAAAGTGTAATACTTTGTGTGGCCTCCGGAGGCAGAAGCTATACACCCAATTGTCTGGGTCTCCCAATGGAGCGACAAAGAAAGAAGGATGTGTGAGAACCAGTGGACATGGATTAGGGTAATAAAAATATTAGCTGTGATGAGGATGTAAAGAATGGACATATTTGTTTGCTTAAATAAGGTCAATATTTTCCCTCTGACGTAGGGGCAAGAAAAAAGACTGATAACTCAATGTTTACCGAGCCTTATAGTCGGATGTCACTCTTTTTTAACCACATAGGTAGAATGAATACAAGTAATTGAGTTAAAAATGGTGAGTTGATTGATTTTATGTGACCTCATGAAGAGACAAAAGCTAAGGCTCATTAACATCTATGCTTCTCAGACTAAGTGGGATCGCAATTGCCTCAATGTGGATAAAGCATTTCTTGTTTAAAAGTTGTCAGGTGGTATTTGGAGGAGACTTCAATAATTTCAAAAGCCCCCAGAATAGAGAAGGTTCTTGAGACAGGCTGGCTTCTGAGAGTGTCACATTAAGTAGCAAGGCTCTCATGGTGCATCACTAAATCTGATACACCCCAGATCATGTGGGATTCACAAAGGTAGCGATTACAGGTCTAGAATAGACATGTTGTATTTAAAGAAGCAAGCCATCTCTTCTCCAATTTCATTTGAGGCGGTGAAATTCTCCAGTTACTGTATGACTATATTTTCTCTGAAAGTTGGACAGACTAACCAGATTAGTAGAGGCTTATGGAAGTTGAAGTAATCTCTTCTGGAAGAAGCGAAAGTAAGATGGCCTTTGGGGGAGTTTCTTCAAATCTTGGTACTATTGCTGGGCCAATTTAACGCTAAGCTGCGTGATGGCAGACTGAACAGGAATTGTCTCTATCAGAGCATGTGGAGGAAACATGAACATCTTCGAAAAACAGGGAGTAACTGAGAGGAGATGTCCAGAGTGAAATCACTGATAAACAGTTGTCAGTAAACTAGTCACACATGATTGCTTTGAGATAGGTATTAGTAGAAGAACTTCTCACCAGACCCCTAAGGCCCCTTTACACACTGAGACTTTCTAGCGATCCCACCAGCGATCCCGACCTGGCCGGGATCGCTGGAAAGTCTCTGGTAAGCTGTCAAACAGGCAAACCTGGCCAACGACGCAGCAGCGATACGGACCTGGCTGGTCGTTGGGGACGTGTCAAAGCAGATATTTGAAAGGAGAGTCGCTAAAGAAATCGTTGTAACGGTGTGAAACACACCGATGCATGCTGCGCAGCGGGAAACAAAGGACCAAAAAATGTTCCTGAGAGATGTGTAGCGATCAGCGACCTCACAGCGGGGGCCAGGTCGCTGATGCGTTTCACACACTGCAATGTCGCTGGGGAGGTCGCTATTATGTCACAAAACCGGTGATGTTACAGCGATATCGCTAGTGATGTTGCAGTGTGTAAAGGGGCCTTTAAAGAAAAAGTAAGATGTCATTAAGGGTTTTTGGATGTCATCAGATGCCTTTACTTAGTTCTAATGGGGAGGAAAGATCTTGATCATGATAACATATAGGTTTTCCTGGCTGAAACCGTTCCTGAGCCAGGGGTAGATCCTTTGCTTGTTTGGTTTTTTTTTTACAGAACCCGTCATGAAGTGGAAATCATAGTAGTGAATTATTTAAAAAACCTCTAGGTCACATCTTGGCTTCCCCCCTAACTTCTTGGCTTCCCCCCTAACTTAGTTCTTTACAGCATGTCTTTTCTTGGACTTCTGCCAAACAAAAAAGACCCATTATGCATTTAAAACTGTTGTCCACCAGAATTTCTCAGTATGGATAGCATGGTGTTAGCTAACGTGCTTTTTAATAGGTTAGTGAAGTGTCACAATGTGACTGTAGAATTTCCAGGGACAAAGGGATTCTATTCTGTCCCTCATGCTACGGAACACTAGGCTCCAGGATTGCCCCTGATGGTGAAGATGTCTGGGTCTCGTACCTTGCTTTAATCTGTTTCATTCCCTCTGCAAAAACTTCCTTCTGACATGAAGGTTTCTCTCCAATTTCTTTTAGGAAGCTCAGCATTACTGTCATCTAGGTTGTAGCACATTTAGTTTTATTCTCAGTGTTGGGAGGCCACTAAGCAGAGTAGGCAGGCCTTTGGAATGGATTTTTAGCAACATTGAATTGACTAAAGGCTTTTGACCAGGTCAACCATAAGTACCTGTAGTCTGTCCTGTGGACTGGCTTAAGATTTTGTATCCCAGAGAGTGAAAGTGTACTGATGGTCAACAGTTTGGTTGGGCGCTCCTTCAAGAACAAGTCAAATTTTCATTAGAGCTGTCACAAAGCCCTCTGCTTCACGTGTTTGCTATTGACCTCTTCCTTAGAAGGGTAGGTAGTGGACTGTTGGCAGCAGTAGTTATGGACCAGGTGGTACCAGTGACTGCCCTGAGGGTGGAAGCATATACTAATGATGTCTGGGTCTTTATCTCCCTGAAAAAAGAAGCACAATTGGTGATGACACAAGTGGATTACTACTTAGGAGGCATCAAGATCCAAAATCAACCAGAACATATGAGAAAGTCCATGGCTCAGAAGAAAAGACCCTGAGGGCAGAGAAAAGTACTGTAATGCTCAGGTGCATTAAAGAATACCCACAAATGCACACTACAATACTTTGATCAACCCTCAGCAGGGCAGAGAGAAGTGCGCGTGAACAGAAGTACAATAGAGGACTCTGTGTGGATGACATAGGATGTGTCATCCACACAGAGCAGAGAAAGAGGACAGCGATCGCAAAAAGATAGGAGGTGCCAGACAGAGACCAGCAACGCTCATCGGAAAAGACCACCCAACAGGTGAGTATAATAAAAGCTGGTTTTATCTTATACAGATCGGCTCGGGCATTTGTATACAGTGGTTTAATTTGGCATGGAAATGAAAAGGACTGATAGACTGAAAGATCCACAGTCTGCATCTAGCTTCTTAGAGGGACAAGTGGGGCTGAGCCACGTGAGACAGAGCAATAACGGATTTATGATGTCCTTAGATGTCACACTGAAAAGACCACTGTGCGTATACTCATCACCGACATGTGCAGGTAACCCACTAAATCCCATTTATGATTGAGATCAGGATTTGTAATTCTTCAACGTGAATAAGAAATTCCCAAAAAGTGTGGGTCATAATCCAACGTTAATTTCCTGCCCTTTGTAAAACCATCCATCGCTACTACCGATTGCATTGTATAGTGAGGTCTTTGGATCAGCTCTATCAGGGTCTGCTAAAACCTTACCAGATAGCCAAGAAAATTAGTGCACATGACATCTAGAGGAAGTAAAACTCATAACAAGCATTTTACAGGTGAACCTGTAGACGGATCATTAATGGCTGCTGGAATAAAGGGTGTTTTACACGAGACGATCTATCGTGCAATAGATCGTCGGGGTCACGGTTTTTGTGACGCACATTCGGCGTCGCTTGCGACGTCGGCCTGTGTGACACCTCCTAGCGACGCAGTATCGCTCACAAATCGTGAGTCGTGTACTCGTCGCTAGGTTTCATAAAATTGTTTATGAAACATGGCACCGGGTGTTCATCGTTCCCGTGGCAGCACACGTCGCTCCGTGTGACACCACGGGAATGATGAACATCGCTTACCTGCGTCCCGTGGCTCCCGCCGGCTATGTGGAAGGAAGGAGGTGGGCGGGATGTTTACATCCCGTTCATCTCCGCCCCTCCGCTTCTATTGGGCGGCCGCCGCGTGACGTCGCTGTGACGCCGAACATTCCTCACACTTCAGGAAGTGGATGTTCGCCCCCCTCAGCGACGTCGCCCGGGAGGTAAGGACGTGTGACGGGGGGTTAACGAGTTTGTGCGCCATGGGCAATCAATTGCCCGTGACGCACAAACAACGGGGGCGGGTACGATCGATCGTGAAATCGCACGATCGGTCGTCCCGTGTAAAGCAGGCTTTAGTGTGCGCGCTGATGGCCCAAAAAATGCAGATCTACAAAGTGGGAAGCCAAACCCCGGGACAGGTCTGTGCTTGCTCTGGGGCACAAATTCTTTTCTTTTGCTGACACTCTCAGTCTAGGGGTGTGCTTTAATTGTGACACTGCTTTTTCTTTTTTTCAAGTCTCATAATCAAATAGCTAAATGCTGGTCAAATAAACTGCAATATTTCTATAATGCAACTAATTAAAGATTTCAGTTTTACACTGACATACGGTCTATAAGAAACTGCATATGTCCGATCTCTCCTTCCTCTTTCAAGTAAAAAAATAGATGGGATTACGATCTCTACAGTCAATCATGGATCAGAGTGATGAACAATGTGTCCCTATGATATTATCTGTGACTTCTCTGCATTTAGTGGTCACTACTCACCTGTGCGGTTACCTGTAGGAATCTCCTCTGTACATCGCTCATCACCCATCACATATCTCCCTGTAGTATTAATATGGGTCAGATATTCACCCTGAAACAAATAGTTACAGTCAGATGGAGAAGTTGTGTTAGAAGAACAAAAATGATCATAAATTAACATGATGACCAAAACTGATAGTAGTAGTTATCACATAGCTGTAGGTCTCCTGTATAAATACAACCTGACGGCTCCTAATTCTAACCAGCAGTCTCCATAACCAGTAAATTGTGAGAAGATCCAGACGACATCTAATGTCCATGATCAGCTTTATCCTATCATTTCCACCAAGCATAATACATACACTGAATGACAACTTTATTAGAGACACCAATCTAGTAGCAGATTTCATCTTCTCTGGCCCATGCTGACAGTTGTCACAAATTAGATGGGGGTACTGAAGTGCTCTGAACCCGTTCTCAACCACTGCAGAGATGCTCTTCAGCATCAAGATCTGGTAATTGTAAAGGTCAGGTAAGCAAGATAAACCTTGCACTCATGTTCCCAGAAGCAATCCATAACTAAACGACCCTTAAGGCATAATGTGTTGTTCTTCTGCTATGAAGTGATGAGCTTGGCCAGCCACAATGCTTAGTTAGTTCAAAATATCCAAATATACAAGTTTCAGAGAACAGGACAGGCTGAGAAAACATTGCCAACACCATTACGCCACATCCACCAGCCTGAAATGTTGACACCTGAAAGGAGGATACATAGATTCATGCTATTTGTGACAAGTTCTAACCCTCCCATTTGCAACAGCAAACTAGATCCATCTGACCAGACAATGTTTTCACACTGCTCAGTGATATTATTTTTGCTGTCTTTCCCTTACTGTTTTTCTTAGATAGTAATGGCACTGGAACAGTCTGTTGTTATAGCCCATCTGTACTGAAGAGCTCTGCATTCTGATACATAAGTTGTATCACACGTGCTTCATTCAGCTACATCGTTCATAACTGTGAACCTCCTGCTACCCAGAACATTTCTTGATTAACTCCTCTGACCTCTATCCTTTTACGTTTTTTTATATATATATATTTACAGGTTCTCTTTTTACTAGATGTTTTTCCTCAATCACAATATTTTAGGAACACTCTCAACGCCATTGTATGGAAAAGATACTTAACGCTGCTAAGATCACTCAATGTTCACATTCTTTTTTTTTTATAACTGAATGTTTTATTAAGTTTTTAGAACAGATACAAAAAAAGTACATGGATGCATAGATATGTCTCACAAGCTTGTTAGCAATAACTGTAAACCAGAAATCAGTATCCATATTATCCACTAATACACTGAAAACAGGGAATATGACAAGACGAACAATACAATACTAGACAGGGAAACATAAGGGAGGGGGGATGGATTGGGGAGGGTGAGCATATCAGGCTTCCATCAAGGCCGTACTTCACTGTTATTCTTTGTTGGCCCAATAAGTATCCCAAAGTGACCAAACACTCTCAAAAAGATCTACTGTGTTATTTGACAGGGCAGAAAAATACTCCATCCTTCTCACATCTTGGATCCGAGATTGGAGATCTGTAAGTGAGGGTGGATGGGCCAACCTCCAGTTACGGGCAATCAGACATCTAGCTGCTGTGGTCATGTGTAATAGTAACCGCTTCACTCTTTTCCCCAGCTGAGCAAGTGGTATATTTAATAAATAGAATTTAGGATCCAGGGGAATCCGAAGTTTAGTTACTTTATAAATAAGAGATTGCATCAACCCCCAGAAACACTGGATATTGGGGCATACCCAGAATATGTGTGGTATGTCTCCTCCTGTGGCTCCACACCTCCAAAATGTTCACATTCTAATGTGGATTCACAATGCAAATTATCACATCACTTCATTTTTAGCTACACTCTAGGCTAGGGTCATGGGTCTAATTTCCATACAGGGATGCTTCGCATATGAAAAAGCCAGTACCTCTGATGTATTGGCTGTTCAGTGTAACATACTAGTGGATAAAACAAAACTAAACCCAAGACCTTCACAGCCGTCTACACGTCATAGGGAGATTTCATGACACCTTCTCTCCATCTACCTGATCATCCTGAGGAACACTGGGATTTTCTTGTTTACAGTCCTGTGGGAGAAGAGGACGGGGACATCTCTCTGGTGTTGTCCTCTCACTGGATACATCTGGAATAAACACATACAGAGACTAAATTCATTTTTACATACAGATAATTATAGGCCATGTGTATTTAGTCCCGTCTATTACCTGGTGATGTGAGGGGCTGGGGAACCTCCATCATGACGTCCTTGTACAGATCTTTGTGTCCTTCTAAATACTCCCACTCCTCCATGGAGAAATAGATGGTGACATCCTGACATCTTATAGGAACCTGACACATACAATGATACCGTCATCCCCCGATCCCTTCATAGCGTTACTGTATAATGTCCCAGCATTCCCAGCAGTGTCACCTCTCCAGTCAGCAGCTCAATCATCCTGTAGGTGAGTTCTAGGATCTTCTGGTCGTTGATGTCCTCATGTTTCAGGGGGTGAGGTGGAGGCCCCAGGATTGGGCTCAGGGGTCTTCCCCATTCCTTATACACAGGGGCCTGACAGCGCTCACTAGAGGTCTTCTTCACTACTGTGTAATCCTGGTTATGGAGAGACACATTAATAAATCTCGCTACAGACATTTCCAGAGTCCTCATCTCTCCAGTTCTGTCCATCTGTTATTCCCATAGATAAGAATGATGTAATGTGACGTCATCAGAATCTCTCACCTCTCCAGTAATCCGGAAGAGGATCTCTAGGGTGAGGTGTAATATCCTCTCCACCATCTTGTCCCTGTCCGTATCCATCCTTGACGGGTCAATCAGGAAAATTGAATGGGGAAAACATATAACAACATAAAGATCCCATGTAAGAACTCTCCGGAGCTGTTACCGGCTTCACATGATCACTACATCGAGTCCTGGCCCCGTCCTGCCCCTGGTATAACACACAATCCAACTACGGTATAGTCACAGACAGAGATTTATCACAGAATATCGCAAATCCAAAGTCAAAAACTATATATATATTAAAAAAATAATAATAATAAATCAGTAGTGCACTAAATCTAATACAATAAAGACATACCGTGGGTATGGAAAGTATTCAGACCCCTTTAAATTTTTCACTCTTTGTTTCATTGCAGCCATTGTGTAAATTCAAAAAAGCTGATTTTTTTTACCCTCATTATTGTACATTCTGCACCCCATTTGACAGAAAAAAAGAGACATTTTTGCAAATTTATTAACCCCTTCACGACCGCGGGCCGTAAAATTACGTCCTATTTTAACGTGACTTAACGACCAGGGACGTAATTTTACGGCCTAAACTTCATTTGATTGCCGTGGCCATAGCAACGGCTTTCAAATGATGTCCCCTGCTGTTTCTTACAGCAGGGGACCTTTGCTTGACCCCAGGGGGGGTGGCATCGCCACCCCCCATAGGCGATCGATGTGATTGGCTGTTCAAATCGGAACCGCCAATCACATTGATCACGCTGTTTTCGGCAAAAAAAAATGCCAAAAATGGTGTGATCCTGTAAAATCCAGCTAGGACCGGAGCTGCAGCAGCTCCGATCATTAGCTGGAAGCAAGCAGACACCGTGGCCCCCCCCGCAGCACTGATTGGAGCGATCGTGCTATGACGCGCAATCGCTCCAATCAGCGTGCAAAAGGGGCTGTCTGACCTGGCGGTGACCGCTCTCCCAAGGCTTGTTTTAGCCTGGAGACCCCTCCCCCAGCCATTCTGCGCTTGCATCCGCTGGGAGTTGTAGTGCCACGCTGCCCGCTGCTGCTGCTGCTTTCGCTTTCGCTTTCGCCTGATCTCTGCTGCCGCCGCCACTTCATCTCTACTGCCGCCGCTGTTTTTCCAGGTGCCCGACCTCTGCTGCCCCCCCCTGATCTCTGCTGCCCCCTTCCCCCCCCCGATCTCTGCTGCCCCCTTCCCCCCCCCCCCCCCGCCCCCGATCTCTGCTGTTGTCGCCACCTTCCGCTGCCTGATCTTTGCAGCCGCTGCTCCCCAGTGATCTGTGCTGTCCCCGTATCTCTGCTGCCCCCCCCGATCTCTGCTGCCCCCCCCCCGATCTCTGCTGCCCCCCCCCCGATCTCTGCTGCCCCCCCCGATCTCTGCTGCCCCCCCCGATCTCTGCTGCCCCCTCCCGATCTCTGCTTCCGTCGCCACCTTTCCCGGTGCACGACCGCCGCGTGATCTGTGCTGCCCCCCCGATCTCTGCTGCCCCCGATCTCTGCTGCCCCCCCCCGATCTCTGCTGCCCCCCCCCGATCTCTGCTGCCGTCGCCACCTGATCTTTGCAGCCGGCGCTGCCTGATCTGCCCCTTCCCCCACTCTGATCGCTCTGTAACACCCCCCCCTCGGCTTCTCCTGTCCCCCCCTCGGCTTCTCCTGTCCCCCCCTCGGCTTCTCCTGTCCCCCCCTGTCGTCCCCTCACCTGCTGCTGCCGCTGTCTGGATCCTCCTGCCTGAGTGTCTGACGGCTTCATCATCCAGACTCATCTGCGTCTTCCTGGGTCCTAGCTTCCTTCTGCAGTCTGGTGACTGATCTTCCTGCTGGTCCTGTGAGTATAATTTATTATTTTTTTTTTTCCCTTGTTGCTTTTTTTTTTTTGTATTTCATCTGTCTGTGCGTCCTGCAGCCGCCGAGCGCAGATCCATGATGCATATCACGGATCTGCGTCCGAGCTCAGTTTAGCGCAGGATTTTTTTTTTTTTTTCCACGTATCAGTGATTGCTTTTTACACCTTATCCGCCGAGCGCAGATCCATGATGCATATCACGGATCTGCGTCCGAGCTCAGTTTAGCGCAGGATTTTTTTTTTCCCCCCCGTATCAGTGATTGCTTTTTACACCTTATCCGCCGAGCGCAGATCCATGATGCATATCACGGATCTGCGTCCGAGCTCAGTTTAGCGCAGGATTTTTTTTTTTTTTTCCCCGTATCAGTGATTGCTTTTTACACCTTATCCGCCGAGCGCAGATCCATGATGCATATCACGGATCTGCGTCCGAGCTCAGTTTAGCGCAGGATTTTTTTTTTCCCCCCCGTATCAGTGATTGCTTTTTACACCTTATCCGCCGAGCGCAGATCCATGATGCATATCACGGATCTGCGTCCGAGCTCAGTTTAGCGCAGGATTTTTTTTTTTTTTTTCCCCGTATCAGTGATTGCTTTTTACACCTTATCCGCCGAGCGCAGATCCATGATGCATATCACGGATCTGCGTCCGAGCTCAGTTTAGCGCAGGATTTTTTTTTTTTTTTTCCCCGTATCAGTGATTGCTTTTTACACCTTATCCGCCGAGCGCAGATCCATGATGCATATCACGGATCTGCGTCCGAGCTCAGTTTAGCGCAGGATTTTTTTTTTTTTTCCCCGTATCAGTGATTGCTTTTTACACCTTATCCGCCGAGCGCAGATCCATGATGCATATCACGGATCTGCGTCCGAGCTCAGTTTAGCGCAGGATTTTTTTTTTTCTTTTACGGACGCCTTTTTAGTATGTTTCATTTTTATGATTCCAAATTTTAAATCTAGTTATTTTCTTTTTCTTTCTAGATTTTTTATTTGTCTACTCAAAGAAAATAAAGAAACACACACACACACACACACACACACACACACACACTAATAAAGTTTAGTTTGTTGGGTTTTTTTGGTTTTTTTTTTCCACGCCCCACACACCCTACACAATGTCCCACTTGCGCCGCTCATCCCGACCACAACTTTTTTCAGCCCAGGAGGCATATGACCATATTGCCTCCGAAACCGAGAGTGAGGGAGAAGACCCCACATTCTTGTACTCGTCCCACTCCGACTCCTCTTCCTCCTCCTTCAGTGAAGAAGAAGAAGTACGAAGAAGACGCAGAAGAAGAAGTGGACATCAGCCAAGAGTGAGTGACCCCCAATCCAGCACTAGTGCTACTGCCCCCCAATCCAGCACTAGTGCTACTGCCCCCCAATCCAGCACTAGTGCTACTGCCCCCCAATCCAGCACTAGTGCTACTGCCCCCCAAACCAGCACTAGTGCTAGTGCCCCCCAGCCTAGCACTAGTGATCCCCTCTGGTCCCCGGCCCCTGCAAACTTTGCACCACGGATTCCGGACTTCATCCCCCAATCAGGAATCCAGTTTGAGACTGCCAACCTCAGTGAACTAGATTTTTTCAAAGTCTTTTTCACTGAGCAGTTCATAAGTCTCATGGTGGTGCAAACCAATTTGTACGCCGAACTTTTTTTGGCTCAAAACGCTGCTTCCTCATTTTCTGACTGGTCTCCCGTTGACGCAGTTGAAATGATGAAGTTCTGGGGTCTGGTTCTTAATATGGGGTTGGTGAAGAAGCCTGAAATCCGCAAATACTGGAGTGTAGATATTATAAATAACACTCCAGTATTTCGCATGGTAATGACCCGTCACCGTTTCGAGTCAATCCATAAATTTCTCCATTTCAGGGACAATTCGGAGTGTCTTCCCCGAGATGACCCGAATTTTGAAAGACTTTTCAAAATTCGTCCGGTCATCGATCACTTCAGCAACAAGTTTGCTGAAGTGTACATTCCCGAAAGGGAAATCTGCGTGGATGAAACCCTCATCCACTTCAAGGGAAGGCTGGGATTCCGTCAGTACCTGCCCAACAAGAGGGCCAGGTATGGAATCAAACTCTATAAACTCTGCGAGAGTACCTCAGGGTATACTCTCAGGTTTAGAGTTTATGAGGGAAAAGACACCAAGATCGAACCCCCAGAATGCCCACCTTCTCTGGGGGTGAGTGGGAAAATAGTGTGGGATTTGGTGCACCCACTGCTGGATAAGGGTTATCACTTGTATGTTGATAACTTTTATACCAGCATCCCACTATTCAGATCCCTCTCTGCCAGAGCTACTGCAGCGTGCGGTACTGTGCGCAGAAACCAGAGGGGTCTCCCTACGTCGCTAACTGGGCAGCTGCTCCGAAAGGGCGAGAGCAGAGCCCAGTGTAGCGACAACATGCTTGTGGTCAAGTTCAGAGACAAGAGGGACGTCTTTTTGTTGACCACAATCCATGATCCTGGCACCACCACCACCACAGTTCGGGGTTCTCTTTCACAGGTCCAGAAACCTAACTGTGTCCTGGGGTACAACCGGTACATGGGGGGAGTTGATCTCTCTGATCAAGTCCTCCAGCCCTACAGTGCAGCACGAAAGGCTAAGGTGTGGTACAAGAAGCTGGCTGTGCACCTCGTACAGATGGCACTGTACAACGCGTTCGTGCTATCACGATGTGCAGGCAGCACCAACACCTTCCTTCAGTTCCAGGAGGCAGTGGTCAAGGCCCTGATGTTTGGAGATCAGGAGGCAGCGGCCCCCAGTACCTCTGGAACTGAAGGTTCTCGTTTTGTACAAGGGCAACATTTCCTAGGCAAGGTCCCGCAAGCAGCCAGAAAAGGTAGGACACAGAGAAAGTGTAGAGTGTGCCACAGGAACGGGATTAGAAAGGACACAACATGGCAATGCGACACCTGCCCCGACACACCTGGACTCTGCATCCCGGACTGTTTCAGAATCTACCATACATACATGCCAACCTGACATACTCCCCACAACTCACACAACATACACACACAAAAAAAAAACGGCACTCACACATACCATTCTGACTTATTCCCCTCAACTCACATAACACACACAGCCAAAAAAAAAAAATTAAAAAAAAAAGCACTCCCATGCCAACTTGACATTATCTCCAACACATGCCAACCTGACGTTCACTCCTGTAATAAAAATACATACTTTCATCTTCAAGACGCAACACTAATTTTGGGATGGGGCATTGATCCAGGGAACTAGTCTGATTGCCATATGAGGAGTCGGGAAGGAATTTTTCCCCTAATGTGGAGTTTTTGATGCATGGGGTTTTTGCCTTCCTCTGGATCAATATGGGGGACATGGGGGTTCAAAATGCGCAGCACATATCTACATAGGTTCCTTGGGGGTTCTAGTTTCCAAATTGGGGTCACATGTGGGGGGTTTCCACTGTTTAGGCACATCAGAGGCTCTCCAAATGCGACTTGACACCCGCAGATCATTCCTCAAAATCTGCACTCCAAAATGTCACTTCTTCCCGTCTGAGCCCTGCCATGCGCCTAAACAGTGGTTTTCCACCACATATGGGGTATCTGCGTACTCAGGAGAAATTGCACAACAAATTATATGGGGCAATTTTTCCTGATATGCTTGGGAAAATTAAAAATTTTTAACTCAAAGAACATTTTTGTTGAGAAAATAAGATTTTTTTATTTTCTCGGCTCAATGTTCCAATCTAATGTGAAGCACCTGGGGGATAAAGGTGCTCACTAAACATCTAGATAAATTCCATGAGGGGTCTAGTTTCCAAAATGGGGTCACATGTGGGGGGTTTCCACTGTTTAGGCACATCAGGGGCTCTCCAAATGCGACTTGACACCCGCAGATCATTCCTCAAAATCTGCACTCCAAAATGTCACTTCTTCCCGTCTGAGCCCTGCCATGCGCCTAAACAGTGGTTTTCCACCACATATGGGGTATCTGCGTACTCAGGAGAAATTGCACAACAAATTATATGGGGCAATTTTTCCTGATATGCTTGGGAAAATTAAAAATTTTTAACTCAAAGAACATTTTTGTTGAGAAAATAAGATTTTTTTATTTTCTCGGCTCAATGTTCCAATCTAATGTGAAGCACCTGGGGGATAAAGGTGCTCACTAAACATCTAGATAAATTCCATGAGGGGTCTAGTTTCCAAAATGGGGTCACATGTGGGGGGTTTCCACTGTTTAGGCACATCAGGGGCTCTCCAAATGCGACTTGACACCCGCAGATCATTCCTCAAAATCTGCTCTCCAAAATGTCACTTCTTCCCGTCTGAGCCCTGCCATGCGCCTAAACAGTGGTTTTCCACCACATATGGGGTATCTGCGTACTCAGGAGAAATTGCACAACAAATTATATGGGGCAATTTTTCCTGATATGCTTGGGAAAATTAAAAATTTTTAACTCAAAGAACATTTTTGTTGAGAAAATAAGATTTTTTTATTTTCTCGGCTCAATGTTCCAATCTAATGTGAAGCACCTGGGGGATAAAGGTGCTCACTAAACATCTAGATAAATTCCATGAGGGGTCTAGTTTCCAAAATGGGGTCACTTGTGGGGGTGCTCCATTGTTTAGGCACCTCAGGGGGTCTCCAAACGCAACATGGCATCCGCTAGCGATTCCAGACAATTTTGCATTCGAAAAGTCAAATGGCCCTCCTTGCCTTCTGAGCCCTGCTGTGCGCCCAAACAATTGATTTCCACCACATATGAGATATCGGCGTACTCAGGAGAAATTGCACAATACGTTTTATTGTGTGTTTTTTCCTAATACCCTTGTGAAAAAAAAAGCTACATGGTTGAAGTAACAATTTTGTGGTAAAAAAAAAAAAAATATTTTCTCGACACAATGTAATAAACTTCTGTGAAGCCCCCAGGGGTTCAAAGTGCTCACTAAACATCTAGATAAATTCCATGAGGGGTCTAGTTTCCAAAATGGGGTCACTTGTGGGGGTGCTCCATTGTTTAGGCACCTCAGGGGGTCTCCAAACGCAACATGGCATCCGCTAGCGATTCCAGACAATTTTGCATTCGAAAAGTCAAATGGCCCTCCTTGCCTTCTGAGCCCTGCTGTGCGCCCAAACAATTGATTTCCACCACATATGAGATATCGGCGTACTCAGGAGAAATTGCACAATACGTTTTATTGTGTGTTTTTTCCTAATACCCTTGTGAAAAAAAAAGCTACATGGTTGAAGTAACAATTTTGTGGTAAAAAAAAAAAAAAATATTTTCTCGACACAATGTAATAAACTTCTGTGAAGCCCCCAGGGGTTCAAAGTGCTCACTAAACATCTAGATAAATTCCATGAGGGGTCTAGTTTCCAAAATGGGGTCACTTGTGGGGGTGCTCCATTGTTTAGGCACCTCAGGGGGTCTCCAAACGCAACATGGCATCCGCTAGCGATTCCAGACAATTTTGCATTCGAAAAGTCAAATGGCCCTCCTTGCCTTCTGAGCCCTGCTGTGCGCCCAAACAATTGATTTCCACCACATATGAGATATCGGCGTACTCAGGAGAAATTGCACAATACGTTTTATTGTGTGTTTTTTCCTAATACCCTTGTGAAAAAAAAAGCTACATGGTTGAAGTAACAATTTTGTGGTAAAAAAAAAAAAAAATATTTTCTCGACACAATGTAATAAACTTCTGTGAAGCCCCCAGGGGTTCAAAGTGCTCACTAAACATCTAGATAAATTCCATGAGGGGTCTAGTTTCCAAAATGGGGTCACTTGTGGGGGTGCTCCATTGTTTAGGCACCTCAGGGGGTCTCCAAACGCAACATGGCATCCGCTAGCGATTCCAGACAATTTTGCATTCGAAAAGTCAAATGGCCCTCCTTGCCTTCTGAGCCCTGCTGTGCGCCCAAACAATTGATTTCCACCACATATGAGATATCGGCGTACTCAGGAGAAATTGCACAATATGTTTTATTGTGTGTTTTTTCCTAATACCCTTGTGAAAAAAAAAGCTACCTAGTTGAAGTAACAATTTTGTGGTAAAAAAAAAAAAAAATATTTTCTCGACACAATGTAATAAACTTCTGTGAAGCCCCCAGGGGTTCAAAGTGCTCACTAAACATCTAGATAAATTCCATGAGGGGTCTAGTTTCCAAAATGGGGTCACTTGTGGGGGTGCTCCATTGTTTAGGCACCTCAGGGGGTCTCCAAACGCAACATGGCATCCGCTAGCGATTCCAGACAATTTTGCATTCGAAAAGTCAAATGGCCCTCCTTGCCTTCTGAGCCCTGCTGTGCGCCCAAACAATTGATTTCCACCACATATGAGATATCGGCGTACTCAGGAGAAATTGCACAATATGTTTTATTGTGTGTTTTTTCCTAATACCCTTGTGAAAAAAAAAGCTACCTGGTTGAAGTAACAATTTTGTGGTAAAAAAAAAAAAAAATATTTTCTCGACACAATGTAATAAACTTCTGTGAAGCCCCCAGGGGTTCAAAGTGCTCACTAAACATCTAGATAAATTCCATGAGGGGTCTAGTTTCCAAAATGGGGTCACTTGTGGGGGTGCTCCATTGTTTAGGCACCTCAACGGGTCTCCAAACCCGACATGGCGTCCAATAATGAGTCCAGCTAATTTTGCTTTCAAAAATTCGAATGGCGCTCCTTACCTTCCGAGCTCTGCCGTGCGCCCAAACAATTGATTTTTACCACACATGGGGTATCAGCGTACTCAGGAGAAATTGCACAATAAATTGTAGGGTGCACTTTCTCTTTTCTCCCTTGTGAAAATGTAAATTTTTATGGCTAAAGTAACATTTTCATGTAAAAAAGTAAAATTTTAATTTTTTCCTTCCACGTGGCTTTGGTTCCTGTGAAGTACCTAAAGGGTTAATAGACTTCTTAGATTTAGTTTTGAGCAGTGTGAGGGGTGCAGTTTTTAGAATGGGGTCACTTTGGGGTATTTTCTGTCACCTCGGCCTCTCAAAGTCACCTCAAATGTGATGTGGTCCCTAAAAAAATGGTTTTGTAAATTTTGTTGGAAAAATGAGAAATTGCTGATGAACTTTGACCCCTTCTAACTTTCTAACGAAAAAACATTTTGTTTCGAAAATTGCGCTGGTCTAAAGTAGACAAGTGGGAAATGTTATGTAGTAACTATTTTGTGTGACATATCTCCCAGATTTATAGGCATAAAATTTCAAAGTTTAAAAATTGCAAAATTTTCAAAATTTTCGACAAATTTCCAAAATTTTCACAAATAAACGCAAAAAATATCAGCCTAAATTTACCACTATCATGAAGTACAATATGTCACGAAAAAACAATGTCAGAATCGCCGGGATCCGTTGAAGCGTTCCAGAGTTATAACCTGTCAAAGTGACACTGGTCAGAATTGCAAAAAATGGCCCGGTCATTAGGGTGTTTTAGTGGCCGGGGGTGAAGGGGTTAAACAAGGAAAACTGAAATATCACATTGTCATAAGTATTCAGACTTTTTGCTCAGAGACTCATATTTAAGTCACATGCTGTCCATTTCCTTGTGATCCTCCTTGAGATAGATCTACTCCTTAATTGGAGTCCAGCTATGTTTAATTAAACTAATAGGACTTGATTTGGAAAGGCACACACCTGTATACTGTATATAAGACCTCACAGCTCACAGTGCATGTCAGACCAAATGAGAATTATGAGGTCAAAGGAACTGCCCAAGGAGCTCAGAGACAGAATTGTGTGAAGGCACAGATCTGGCCAAGGTTATAAAAGAATTTCTACAGTACTCAAGGTTCCTTAGAGCACAGTGACCTCCATAATCCTTAAATTGAAGACGTTTGGGACCACCAGAACTCTTCCTACACCTGGCCGTTCAGCCAAACTGAGCAATTGTGGGAGAAGAGCCTTGGTGAGATAAGTAAAGAAGAACCCCAGGATCACAGTGGCTGAGCTCCATGGATGAAGTAGGGAGATGGGAGAAAGTTCCCCAAAGTCAACTATCACTGCAGCCCTCCACCAGTCGGAACTATTTGGCAGAATGGCCCAACGGAAGCCTCTCCTCAGTGGAAGACATATGAAAGCCCACTTAGAGTTTGCAAAAAAACACATGAAGGACTCCCAGATGAAGATAGAACTTCTTGGTGATAATTCTAAGCAGTATGTGTGGAGAAAACCAGGCACTGCTCATCACCTGCCCAATACAATCCCAACAGTGAAACATGGTGGTGGCAGTATCATGCTATGGGGGTGTTTTTCAGCTGCCAGGACAGGACGACTGGTTGCAATTGAAGGAAAGATGAATGCGGCCAACTACAGAGATATCCTGGAAGAAAACCTCTTACAGGGTGCTCTGGACCTCAGACTTGGCCGAAGGTTCACCTTCCAACAAGACAATGACCCTAATCACACAGCTAAAATAACAAAGGAGTGGCTTCAGAACAACTCTGTTACCATTCTTGACTGGCCCAGGCAAAGCCCTGACCTAAACCCAATTGAGCATCTCTGGAGAGACCTGAAAATGCTTTGCACCAACGTTCACCATCCAACCTGACGGAACTGGAGAGGATCTGCAAGGAAGAATGGCATCCCCAAATCCAGGTGTGGAAAACTTATTACATCATTCCCAAGAAGGGTCATGGCTGTACAAGCTCAAAAGGGAGCGTCTACTCCATACTGAGCAAAGGGTCTGAATACTTATGACCATGTGATATTTCAGGTTTTTCTTGTCAAGATGGGGTGCAGAGTGTACATTAATGAGGAAAAAAATGATTTTTTTTTTAATTTACCAAATAGCTGCAATGAAACAGAGTGAAAAATGTAAAGGGGTCTGAATACTTTCCGTACCTATATCATATCACTCTATAGGTGTTAACTGACGTACATAATGTATCCACAATTTTATTATCCTGCTGGGTCGATACCCATTTCCCTAAGGTGCGTCAGGGGTTTCACATGGTAAAGTGAATAGACACACACAGCATAATCGCAGGTGAGGACAGATGTCACTATATAATATACATCAATTATAAAGGGTTTACTTACACAGGGTTTTTGGTTCAGGCCTCCTTGTGATTTTATTCAATGTGATGGAGATTTTTCTACCATTTTCCCCTTTACGCTTCTCTAAAGAAACTGTAAAACTGGAAGAAAAAAAAAGAAAAAAGTACCAAAGAATGGCTCTGGTAATGTGTGACGCGAAACGCGTAAAACAACGTCAAATGCAGATGTGGCGCCCCTGACTTGGTCAGGCACCACAGAGTATTGCACCCATGCGGGAGCAATGCTTCCAGGTAATCTCCAAAGGCCAGGATGAGGTGCACACACAAACATATAGTGACCAGGCCTCCCACATTACCAGAGGGGACCCTTGGGTAGCCAGAAGAGGTTAACTTTCAATTCCCAGCTGGGGGTGTGTTCAGGGGCTGGTTGCTAGGAAGCAGGGCAGAGAGAGAGAGAGAGGAAGTGAGAGTGTCGAGAGGAAGAAGTTGAAGTGTATGGAGGGGGAGCAGAGAAGCTCCCGTGCAGACAGGTCCTGAGGAGTGCTGTAGCTGAAAGCGGAGGAGAACGGAGTACTGTGGGTCGGCCTGAAGAGCATCCAGAGAAAGAGGGGTGGCTGAGTACGGAGATCCCAGTATCCGAGCACACAAGGGGAACTAGGTCCCCAGAACAGGCAGCAGATCATCCAGAGCTGCTTAACCTACAGGTTGGGGGGGTACTTCATGCCCTCACCACGACTACACAGAGCTTGAGCCAAGCAGCACACCAGGCCCATAAGGGGACAGGGCCAGAAGCCATCCCACCAAGGCCACGCTGCCGGCAGACGAGCCAGAGAGAGGGGAGCAGGGTGGTAACAGCTTCCCTGGAGGGGTCCTACTACGCTTCAAGCAAAGGATCCTCCTAAAACAGAAAGAGTGCAAGGAAGGCGAGTGGACAGCTACCCTCAGAACGGCCTCCTGGAATTCCTGGTTCCACCTGGTTATCACAGTGTCGCCCGGGCATCTCACCGTGACCTCCAAACAGTGAGTAAACACGTTAAAAGACTTCTTGGACTGTGTTTGAGTCATTCTGCGACTTGTGGTACTACAAACCCACACCGGGCCCTGGGGCTTGCCTCACTCTCAGGAGGCTACTATATCCGACTGCACCCACCATCAGCCCCAGGCGTCCCCTAACCTGCAGTGGCGGTCCCCACTGACCGCAATACTGAGAGTGGCGTCACGATCAAAACTGAAGATTCCCTACCTGTGACCAGCACCAGCTACGTGGAGTCCCTGAAGGTATGCACCGATACAACACCTGTGGGGCTTCACATCATCTGGCGTCACGAACAGGATAAGGACTAGACCTGTTCAGACAGGTGACCGTGTGCCTCAGAGGTCCGACCGCAAAAATTGAACCGCCGCCATATTGCCATCTTCAAAAGCGCGCGCTGCAGCCCGCGCGAGGGAGAAGAGCACCGCCCACGAAGAGGTGTGGCCGCCCCAGAATCCCCACAATTCAGAGAGCGTTCTGACCCAGGAAGTGGAAAGGGAGCGCGCGGATTTTCTGAAGAAAAATGGACGCTCCAGGAGGTAATGCCCCTGGTCAGGGCGACACAGCCCAAGCGATGCCAGCCCCTGTCGCGCTGGACGCCGCAGCGCCTGGTGCCGGTGCCGCGGTCGCAGCTGCGCCGGCCGAGGTCGCCCCCATAATGCCAGTGTCCTTGTTGTATGCCCCAGGGGCGCAATGGCTGCCTCAATACGCCGGTAAAATAGACACGCTGACCGGGTTTAAGAAAAAGATCAACACCCTGCTAGACATGCACGCGATGACTGGTAAACAGAGGGCCGCTGTGGTGCTGGGACAATTGACTGGAGCAGCAGAATTGGAAGCTGAGTCCTGGGCCAATGATGACCGGAGCTCTGTTGAGACCATCTTTGCCAAACTAGCAGCTGCTTTTGAACACCGCACGGAGGGAGAGCTGAGAACGGACTTCTATCACTGCCGTCAGAAGCCCCAAGATAGTATAAGAGACTATGCCCTCAGGCTGCAGGCTGCACTACGGGCTCTCAAGCTGGTGGACCCTGTCAGTGATCAGGAAGGAAACCGGATGATGAAGGAACAATTCTTGCGGGGCCTGCGCTCTCCTGAGGATGGGAAGCAGATGAAGCTGTGGTCCCTGGAACACCCTGACGTGGACTTTGCCATTCTGAAAGACCGGGCAGTGAAAGCACTCCAACCCCCTGTGGACACAGACCCTGCCAGTTCCACGGCTGCAGGAGCAGAATCCTCCACGCAGGCCCTGATGACTGCAAAAGGACTCAACGCGCCAGCAGAGACCATAAGTACGCTATCCTCCCAAGTGCAGCAGCTCACTACGGACGTCGCACAAATCCTGAAAGCAATGCAGTTGCCCTCAGAGACCAAAGTCCCTCATCAGATCCTGCTAGCCGACAACCCAGAGGACGTCCCTTGGATGCGGAGGAGAAGGGGTCCCCCAACTCGAGGCAGGAGCAGTGATCGCTATGACTCAGCTGGACAACCCATCTGTCGTCGTTGCCAGAAGGCAGGTCACTATGCAAGGGCCTGTCCTTTAAACGAGTCAAACCTGGGGCCGAGGGCCAGTCCTCAGGATTAAGAAGATCAGGCCCAAGTCGCTGCTGTGATCAGTACGTGGGTGGACGTCCTGTCCTGTCCATCGTCTTGGACGGGATCCCTACCCCGGCATTATTGGACACCGGCTCTCAGGTCACCACGATCCCGCATGTCCTGTATCGGAGGTTTTGGTCGGACGGCGATCTCCGACCACCGGACCCCTCCCTCACCATCTATGCTGCCAACGGACAACCTATAGACCAGATCGGGGTCAAAGAGGTAACCATAAAGGTGGGAAGGCAGGAAATGAAGGGACAAGGACTGATTGTTGTGGACACTGATGTTAGAGAAAGGAACCCGCAAATGATTTTAGGCACTAATGTCATAGAAAATTGCCTAGGGGAAGTGTTGTTGTTGCTTCACCAGATTGTTGAAGGTGCTGACGGCAGGTCGCAAAGAGCCTTGCAAAAGGAGATCCGAATCATTCTGAGGAAGCAACAGGTAAAACAGACTGGCGGTGAGATTGGTAGTGTACGGGTGATGGATGCTAACCCCATTGTGATACCCCCACGGAGTGAAATGATGATGTGGTGTAGAGCAGCGGTAGGTCTCAGAGGACAAGATTACCAGGCTGTACTAGAGCCCACTCATTCAGACCACTGGCCCACGATTCTGACAGCCAGGGGGGTAGTTGATGTACACAAGGGACGAGTGCCTGTACGAGTGTTGAACTGTGGGGAGGAGGAAGCCAGACTACCAAGGTACGCTACCATAGCCAAACTGTTTACATGCTCAGATGACGCCATAACACCTGTAGGTCCCCTGACACAAGCTGACTCAAAAGAGGGCGAGACCTCCCAAAAGCAGTTAGAGGACTGGTGCCAGAAACTACACGTGGGGACTGACTCTACACCCGACTACCAGAAACATGGGGTTTACAGGGTCGTGCAGGAATACGAGCAGGTCTTTAGTAAGAACCCACTAGACTTTGGTAGGATCAAAGGGGTGCAACATCACATACCCACAGGCAGTCATCCTCCCATTAAGGAAAGACATAGGCCTATTCCACCAGCCCATTACCAGCGCACGAAGGACATGCTGAAGGACATGAAGGAGGCAGGAGTCATAAGGGACAGTTGCAGCCCCTGGGCAGCTCCCCTGGTCCTGGTAAGAAAGAAGGATGGCACGATGAGGATGTGTGTGGATTACAGACGGATAAATCAGATAACACACAAGGATGCCTACCCTTTGCCAAGGATAGAGGAATCCCTCGCTGCCTTGAAAGCCTCTAACTACTTTTCTACCCTAGATCTTACTAGTGGCTACTGGCAAGTATCTGTAGCAGAAGAAGATCGGGAGAAGACGGCCTTCACCACCCCAATGGGCCTCTGTGAGTTCAACAGCATGCCATTTGGACTCTGCAATGCCCCCGGGACCTTCCAGAGGCTTATGGAATGCTGCCTAGGGCACCTCAACTTTGAAACCGTCCTGCTCTACCTGGATGATGTCATCGTGTACTCCAAGACCTACGAGGACCACCTGAAACACCTGGCTGAAGTCTTTGAAGCACTATCCCGATATGGAATGAAGCTGAAACCATCCAAGTGCCATTTACTGAAGCCAAAGGTCCAGTACCTAGGTCACGTGGTCAGTGCAGAAGGAGTAGCACCGGACCCAGAGAAGGTCACAGTCATCCAGGAATGGCCCACACCTACTACCGTCCGGGAGATACGTCAGTTCCTTGGCTTGGTAGGCTACTACAGGAGGTTCATCAAGGGCTACACGAAAATGGCAGCGCCTTTGCAAGAGCTCCTGGTAGGCCACCCAAAGAAGAAAGGAAAGATCTCCGGCCCGCCATTTCACTGGGGAGAAGCAGAAGAACACTCCTTCAGACAAATGAAAGGGGCCTTGACGGGTGAAGAGATCCTAGCCTACCCTGACTACGGTCTGCCATTCGTACTGTACACAGATGCCAGTAATGTGGGACTGGGAGCAGTGCTTTCACAGGTGCAGGGAGGCAAAGAGCGTGTGATTGCTTACGCCAGCAGGAAGCTCAGGCCTACTGAAAGAAACCCGGAGAATTATAGCTCATTCAAGCTAGAGTTCCTGGCCATGGTATGGGCTATCACAGAGCGGTTCAAGCACTACCTGGCAGCCACCAAATTCACCGTCTTCACGGACAACAACCCCCTGACCCACTTGGATACTGCTAAGTTGGGTGCCATGGAGCAGCGTTGGGTAGCCCGACTGGCGAATTATGACTTTACTGTCAAGTATCGAGCTGGCCGCAAGAACGGCAACGCAGATGCTCTGTCCAGGATGCCTCACCTAGCAGACGAGGGTGAAGATGAAGATGATCTGGAAGAGATTGAGCTGCCAGCGTTCCATCGCCATGGAGCAAAACAGTGTCGGCAGTCGCGTGCCAACCGCCAAGAGGTGGCCCTGAACCCACTACCTCATTACAACTGGAAGGAGACCCAGGAAAATGATCCAGCGGTGGGCTTGGTAAAGAAACTGATCAGCCAGCCTGGCGCCAGCCTTGACAAAGGAGCCCCACCTGAGGCACAGTACCTATGGAAGGAGAGGGGTCGATTATTCATCTATCAAGACAAACTTTACAGGAGCATCATTGACCCGAGGACGCATGAGAAGGTGTGGCAAGTGATTGTACCACAGAAGGATACGAGGATGGTGCTAGAAGACTATCACAATGGTGCAGGCCACTTTGGTTGGAAGAAACTGGAGGCCCTACTTAAAGTAAGATTCTACTGGGTGGGCATGAGATCTGCCCTAGAGAAGTGGTGTCGAAACTGCGGGCCTTGCAATCTTAGAAGAAAAGACCAGCACCGCCAGAGAGCACCACTCCAGCCCATCCAAACTAAACGGCCCCTGGAGATCGTGGCCCTGGACCATGTAAAGTTGGCACCCAGCAGACAAGGCTACAACTACGCTCTCACTATGGTTGACCACTACTCCAGATTCCTGGTGGTAGTACCAGTCAAGGACTTGACAGGTCAAACCGCAGCCAAAGCTTTCCAGACACACTTCTGTCGACCACATGGCTATCCAGATCAAGTGCTCACTGACCAAGGACCAGCCTTTGAAGCTGAAGTGTTTAAGGAGTTTTGTAACCTATACGGCTGCCAGAAGATCCGTACTACGCCTTACCATCCCCAGACCAATGGCATGTGTGAGAAGATGAACCACATCATTCTCGATCTTCTGAAGACGCTCCCATTGGAGGAACGAAGTCAGTGGCCAGAAAAACTACCCGATCTAGTGGACATGTATAACAACATCCCTGTGAGTTCCACGAACTGCACACCGGCATACCTGATGAGGGCCAGACCAGGGAGATTGCCAGTAGATCTGGAAATGGGAGTTGAGACCCCTGAAGACCATCAACAAGGTGCTGATTGGGATTCCAACCGCCAAGCCCAATACAAGAAAGTACAAGAGTGTGTGGAGCGAAGCCTGACTCAGCAGCGTGAGAAACAAGAAAAAGCCTACAATCGAAAAGCACCTGCTGTTCCTTTGATGCCAGGAGATATAGTTCTCAAAAGAAAGAGAAGACGTCATAAACTTGACAATCACTGGGAAGAAGAACCCTATACTGTGTTACCATCGACGCTTAGCAATGAAAAGACATGCCTTATCAGCAAAGATGGAGGAAAAACAACAGCTGTCGTTTCTAGAGATCGCTTAAAGAAATGTCCTGAACAACTAAGAACCCCTGAAGAAATTCCCAACCCTTTGCCAGTTCAAGAACCAAAAGAAAAGATGATCCATACTGTACTTGGAGATTTCCCAGCAAGTTGGCCTCAATACAATGGAGCAGTAGTTATTCCAGTCATTACATTCCCTCAATCTAGAGAAGTAAGAGAACCAGAAGAACCTGTCCAGAACCTGGAAGAGCCAAATGTAGCTGAAGCAGAAGACCATGCACTGGTATCAATACCCAGTACACCCATTATTCACATTGAGACACATACATCGGGTGGGAGGACACAACCTCAGACAGATGACAGCATAGTACTGCGTAGATCAACCCGCAGCAACTTTGGTCAGCTCCCATTACGCTATAGAGAAAGTACAGTTTAGTTCAAAGTGACGGTATGAAATGTAATGTTTAACCTGTTTATAGTTAAGTAACGTTTAAGCGAAATGTGCCCACAAGGACTATTGTGAGACCTCCTTAAAATGTTAGACCACTGGTTATGAACTGGATTTAACCACAAACTTTTGCATTGTAAAAAGTTACCTCCTTGGTATCAACCACAGAGTCTGCCTGTTGAGGGGCATGGCTCTGCACCAACAAGGGGGCACGCCTGTTTATGGGGCCTGCCCTCCAACACTCGGAAGCGGGTACGCCTGTTTATGGGGCCTACCTTACACCACTCCCCTCAGGAGAGGAAGATTGGAGGAAAGGTCTGGGGAATGTGATGGCCCAGCCCTGGTCACCAAAAGGACCGGCGACCTACCTCCGGGAGGTTTTTGGGTGGGGTTCGGACATGTGGGTGGTTGGTGGTGGAATGGTACCTGGTATGTTTAAATGTAAATAATTGCCCCTGTGTGGGAAAAGTTTGTAATTACCTTTTTTCTTTCTCTTGTCTTTGCAGCCCGAGGACGTGCTGATGATAACTAAGGGGGAATGTGGCGCCCCTGACTTGGTCAGGCACCACAGAGTATTGCACCCATGCGGGAGCAATGCTTCCAGGTAATCTCCAAAGGCCAGGATGAGGTGCACACACAAACATATAGTGACCAGGCCTCCCACATTACCAGAGGGGACCCTTGGGTAGCCAGAAGGGGTTAACTTTCAATTCCCAGCTGGGGGTGTGTTCAGGGGCTGGTTGCTAGGAAGCAGGGCAGAGAGAGAGAGAGAGGAAGTGAGAGTGTCGAGAGGAAGAAGTTGAAGTGTATGGAGGGGGAGCAGAGAAGCTCCCGTGCAGACAGGTCCTGAGGAGTGCTGTAGCTGAAAGCGGAGGAGAACGGAGTACTGTGGGTCGGCCTGAAGAGCATCCAGAGAAAGAGGGGTGGCTGAGTACGGAGATCCCAGTATCCGAGCACACAAGGGGAACTAGGTCCCCAGAACAGGCAGCAGATCATCCAGAGCTGCTTAACCTACAGGTTGGGGGGGTACTTCATGCCCTCACCACGACTACACAGAGCTTGAGCCAAGCAGCACACCAGGCCCATAAGGGGACAGGGCCAGAAGCCATCCCACCAAGGCCACGCTGCCGGCAGACGAGCCAGAGAGAGGGGAGCAGGGTGGTAACAGCTTCCCTGGAGGGGTCCTACTACGCTTCAAGCAAAGGATCCTCCTAAAACAGAAAGAGTGCAAGGAAGGCGAGTGGACAGCTACCCTCAGAACGGCCTCCTGGAATTCCTGGTTCCACCTGGTTATCACAGTGTCGCCCGGGCATCTCACCGTGACCTCCAAACAGTGAGTAAACACGTTAAAAGACTTCTTGGACTGTGTTTGAGTCATTCTGCGACTTGTGGTACTACAAACCCACACCGGGCCCTGGGGCTTGCCTCACTCTCAGGAGGCTACTATATCCGACTGCACCCACCATCAGCCCCAGGCGTCCCCTAACCTGCAGTGGCGGTCCCCACTGACCGCAATACTGAGAGTGGCGTCACGATCAAAACTGAAGATTCCCTACCTGTGACCAGCACCAGCTACGTGGAGTCCCTGAAGGTATGCACCGATACAACACCTGTGGGGCTTCACACAGACACACTGGCCAATGAAATATTAAAGAGTTCTGACTGGTGGAATGTGAAGGGGTTAATGCCCCCAGCATCCAGTAATGGGGAATCTCCACATACCTCCTCCTGCAGAGCCGCACACTGGATATATGGCTGCTCTGTGCTTACAGGACCTGTGATGATGTCACATGGAGGGGAGGAGTCAGGGGTCACATGATCAGCTCCTCAGTGTGTGCAGGACTCTGCTGTGCTGGATGAGGGGAAGTTTATGTGTGGGGTCAGGAGGGGTGTACAGTGTGGATGTAGCAGAGCCGTGTGTGTACGACGTGTTCATACTTCCAGGCTGAGCACAGTCAAACAAGTTGTGCTCGGACTTTAATTAACCCCTATACGACCATAGACGTATTGGTATAGAGCACAAGATAAGTGACCTGATGCAAAATGCTCTGTACCTCCCTTCTGAGCTCCACAATGTGCCTAAACCACAGTTAGCATCCACATGTTTGGCATTGTTGTAATAAGGAGAGCCCACTTAATTTACAGGGTGCAAGTTTCCAGAAGCAAGAGCTGAGCACAGTGTATGGGCACTACAATGTACTGGGCACAACAAGGACTTATTTACAATTTTGAATTCTGCAACATTCACTGCATTTGATACGATAGGGGTTTTACAGAGACTAAATCATCACTACACCTGTAGATGAAGTGGGAGAACTTGCACAATTGGTGGCTGACAATACTTTTTTCCCCACTGTATATCTGAACTCAAATATGGCGCTCCTTCCCTTCTTGACTCTGTACTGTGCCTCAAAATTAGTTTTCGATCACGTGTGGAATATTAGTGTACTCAGGAGAAATTGCAGAACAAATTGTCAGGTCCATTATCTCCTATTACCTTAGTGAATTTGAAAAATTTGGGGTTAAAGCAACAATTTTGTTGTTAAAGTATTTTTTCATTTACACGGCTCAACGTTATAAAATTCTGTGAAGCACCTGGGGGAGTAAGGTGCACACATCTAGATACATTTCTTAAGGGGTCTAGTTTCCAAAATGGGTTCCCTTATGGGGGAGCTCCCCTGTTTAGGTGTAACACCTTGGGCTCGAG
Source organism: Anomaloglossus baeobatrachus (assembly GCF_048569485.1). Classification (NCBI taxonomy): domain Eukaryota; kingdom Metazoa; phylum Chordata; class Amphibia; order Anura; family Aromobatidae; genus Anomaloglossus; species Anomaloglossus baeobatrachus. The sequence continues at coordinate 500,812,739 of NC_134357.1, forward strand.
GGATTTTCACCTGACACGTCGCCGGGCCGGGGGTGCAGATCCCCTGCGTCGTCACGGGTTGGGCTGGCCCGGTTTTGTGACTCCGAGACGTACAGGATGGAGGGAAGGCGGTGGACGGGAGGAAGGATGGAGGATGGGGGTTGTAGTGATGTTTAGGAAAGTCTTTTTAGATAGTGACGCCACCTGTGGTCCGCGGCCAGGGATGGGCCGCTGCTGCGGGTGCTGCTCTCAGGGGCTGATGGTGAAGGCCGCAGCCGGATTGGTGTCGCTCCCCACAGGTTGAGCGGGTTACCCCGGGGAGGATGATGGAGGACGGACAGGGGTGGTAGTAGTCCCCGTTGGCACCGCAGCGCTGGGCACCAGCGCCGGTAAAGGAGAGGTAGGGACAGGGGCTGCAGATCCAGGTCTTTTACTCACAAGTAGTTCAGGCGCTGCCCCAGTGTACTGATCTCTGCCACGATGGGCTCCAGACGATCCCAAATCCGTGGAAGGTCAGGTCTGGGCCCTTCCTCCTTTGATGCACTAAGTATCGGATCCCCGTGGCGTGAAGCACTTGGGGATCCCGGTGTCAGTAAAGTGTCGGTCAAAGACCTCAGCCCCGGATCCTATATGCTATTTGGCTACAGACTCGATGGGACAGGTCCGGTGATTTTCTAGCCGTTCCCGCGACCCTTGCACAGTTGGTAGACAACATGAAGTATGCCTGCCCTAGGGTCCTGTACCATGACAGCGCCGGCCCTGTGGAAGCAGCCGCCTACTTCTTCCCATCAACCATGTTGAAAACGCCTTGCCCCACAAACAGGGCCAGATTAAGGTTGGTGGGGGCCCCTGGGCAGAAAATCTGGTGGGGGCCCAATAACGTTAACATTTTAACCATAACAGTAGAGCACGAACTGTAGCATTTAGATATAAATACTGCACCTCAGTCTCACATTCCCCCTTCTCAGCATACTGTGCCCTCACACTGGCAATCATGCTGCCCCTTCTCTATACTGCCTACCTCCTTCACTATCCAGTCACTATACCGCACCTCAGTCTTGAATTCCCCTCCTCAGCATACTGTGCCCTCACACTGGCAATCATGCTGCCCCTTCTCTATACTGCCTGTCTCCTTCACTATCCAGTCACTATACTGTACCTCCGTCTCACATTCCCCTCCTCAGCATACTGTGCCCTCCATACTGTACCCGCACTGCTGCCCCTTCTCTATACTGCTTATCCCCCCCACTACCCAGTCTCTATACTATGCCCCTCACACCTTTCTTTCCCAATACTGTCCACTTACATTTTTCTCACACCATACTGCTGCCTCACACTTTCCAATGGTGTCCCCCTGATTGCTGTGCAGGGGCAGCTATGCCACATGCCCCCCAAAGGTACGCCCCTGTACAGTGTACAGGAGAATACATGACTGGTACACGCAGGGCCGGCTCCATGTTTTTGTAGGCCCTGGGCGAAAGAGTCTCAGTGGGCCCCATCCACACATAGACAAGCACAGATACATACACATACAGGCATACGTACACATACAGTATATATTTAAAGACAAAGTCACAAAAACACATATAAACAGACATAAATCTAGACACAGTCATATACACTGACATACATAGATATGTATCATACATGCACACACAGACACATTTTTATATTTTTATCTATATTTTTAATATTGGGAAGCCGGCAACAGTCTCATTCACCTCCCCGCTTGTCTCCATCCAGCTCCTCCTGGGCATGTGTCTGTGCCACGCTGATTGGTGGCAGTCACTAACAGACATGGCCGCACATAGAGAACACTAACACTCAGGGCTGTATTTTGCCTTCGTGCTGCCCTAGGCACTTTAAGTGGTCGCGCCCCTTAGTGACAACGTAAAACTGAGTTTTCGCACTCGACATCTGTTTAAGGCAGATCTACTTTGTAAAACACTTTAAAAAGTATAAATGAGAAACAAAGGGCACTAACCCCCCCCCACAATGGGGATCACCACGGGCACATCAAAACATAGCATGAGTATAAAATATTCCCACCACACCATCCCCACTTATATACTGTGACTGTCACACTGCCCCTAATATACTACACACTGCCCTCCCTTATATTATACCCACTACACCTTCCTCAATTATGAAATATGATCTGCACATTGACCTCACATCATGCTGCCCCCTCCTCACAATGTCCCATGCATGCTGCCCCTTCCTCCCAATGTCCCATGCATGCTGCCCCTTCCTCACAATGTCCCATGCATGCTGCCCCCTCCTCACAATGTCCCATGCATGCTGCCCCCTCACAATGTCCCATGCATGCTGCCCCCTCCTCACAATGTCCCATGCATGCTGCCCCCGCCTCACAATGTCCCATGCATGCTGCCCCCGCCTCACAATGTCCCATGCATGCTGCCCCCTCCTCACAATGTCCCATGCATGCTGCCCCCTCCTCACAATGTCCCATGCATGCTGCCCCCTCCTCACAATGTCCCATGCATGCTGCCCCCGCCTCACAGTGTCCCATGCATGCTGCCCCCTCGTCACAATGTCCCATGCATGCTGCCCCCTCCTCACAATGTCCCATGCATGCTGCCCCCTCCTCACAATGTCCCATGCATGCTGCCCCCGCCTCAGTGTCCCATGCATGCTGCCCCCTCCTCACAATGTCCCATGCATGCTGCCCCCGCCTCACAATGTCCCATGCATGCTGCTCCCTCCTCACAATGTCCCATGCATGCTGCCCCCTCCTCACAATGTCCCATGCATGCTGCCCCCTCCTCACAATGTCCCATGCATGCTGCCCCCGCCTCACAATGTCCCATGCATGCTGCCCCTCCTCACAATGTCCCATGCATGCTGCTCCATCCTCACAATGTCCCATGCATGCTGCCCCCTCATCACAATGTCCCATGCATGCTGCCCCCTCATCACAATGTCCCATGCATGCTGCCCCCTCCTCACAGTGTCCCATGCATGCTGATCCTTCCTCAGTGTCCCATGCATGCTGATCCCTCCTCACAATGTCCCATGCATGCTGATCCCTCCTCAGTGTCCCATGCATGCTGCTCCATCTTCACAGTGTCCCATGCATGCTGCTCCATCCTCACAATGTCCCATGCATGCTGCTCCCTCCTCACAGGGTCCCATGCATGCTGCTCCCTCCTCACAGGGTCCCATGCATGCTGCTCCCTCCTCACAGGGTCCCATGCATGCTGCTCCCTCCTCACAGGGTCCCATGCATGCTGCCCCCTCCTCACAATGTCCCATGCATGCTGCCCCCTCATCACAATGTCCCATGCATGCTGCCCCCTCCTCACAGTGTCCCATGCATGCTGATCCCTCCTCAGTGTCCCATGCATGCTGCTCCATCTTCACAGTGTCCCATGCATGCTGATCCCTCCTCAGTGTCCCATGCATGCTGCTCCATCTTCACAGTGTCCCATGCATGCTGCTCCATCTTCACAGTGTCCCATGCATGCTGCTCCATCCTCACAATGTCCCATGCATGCTGCTCCCTCCTTACAGGGTCCCATGCATGCTGCTCCCTCCTCACAGGGTCCCATGCATGCTGCTCCCTCCTCACAGGGTCCCATGCATGCTGCCCCCTCATCACAATGTCCCATGCATGCTGCCCCCTCCTCAGTGTCCCATGCATGCTGCCCCCCTCCTCACAGTGTCCCATGCATGCTGCCCCCCTCCTCACAGTGTCCCATGCATGCTGCCCCCCTCCTCACAGTGTCCCATGCATGCTGCCCCCCTCCTCACAGTGTCCCATGCATGCTGCCCCCTCCTCACAGGGTCCCAAGCATGCTGCCCCCTCCTCACAGTGTCCCATGCATGCTGCTCCATGCTCACAGTGTCCAATGCATGCTGCTCCATGCTCACAGTGTCCCATGCATGCTGCTCCATCCTCACAGTGTCCCATGCATGCTGCTCCCTCCTCACAGGGTCCCATGCATGCTGCTCCCTCCTCACAGGGTCCCATGCATGCTGCTCCATCCTCACAGGGTCCCATGCATGCTGCTCCCTCCTCACAGTGTCCCATGCATGCTGCTCCCTCCTCACAGTGTCCCATGCATGGTGCTCCCTCCTCACAGTGTCCCATGCATGCTGCTCCTTCCTCACAGTGTCCCATGCATGCTGCTCCCTCCTCACAATGTCCCATGCATGCTGATCCCTCCTCACAGTGTCCCATGCATGCTGCTCCCTCCTCACAGTGTCCCATGCATGCTGCTCCATCCTCACAGTGTCCCATGCATGCTGCTCCATCCTCACAGTCTCCCATGCATGCTGCCCCCTCCTCACAGGGTCCCATGCATGCTGACCCCTCCTCACAGGGTCCCATGCATGCTGCCCCCTCCTCACAGGGTCCCATGCATGCTGCTCCCTCCTCACAGGGTCCCATGCATGCTGCTCCCTCCTCACAGGGTCCCATGCATGCTGCTCCCTCCTCACAGGGTCCCATGCATGCTGCTCCCTCCTCACAGGGTCCCATGCATGCTGCTCCCTCCTCACAGGGTCCCATGCATGCTGCTCCCTCCTCACAGGGTCCCATGCATGCTGCTCCCTACTCACAGGGTCCCATGCATGCTGCCCCCTCCTCACAGGGTCCCATGCATGCTGCCCCCTCCTCACAGTGTCCCATGCATGCTGCCCCCTCCTCACAGTGTCCCATGCATGCTGCTCCATCCTCACAGTGTCCCATGCATGCTGCCCCCTCCTCACAGTGTCCCATGCATGCTGCCCCCTCCTCACAGTGTCCCATGCATGCTGCCCCTCCTCACAGTGTCCCATGCATGCTGCCCCCTCCTCACAGTGTCCCATGCATGCTGCTCCATCCTCACAGTGTCCCATGCATGCTGCTCCATCCTCACAATGTCCCATGCATGCTGCCCCCTCCTCACAATGTCCCATGCATGCTGCCCCCTCCTCACAATGTCCCATGCATGCTGCCCCCTCCTCACAGTGTCCCATGCATGCTGCCCCTCTCCATGAGCTCCTAATGCTGCCTTACTCTTTTCCATAATGACACCTCCATGCTGCCCCATTCATCATACTAAGACCACCACACTAACGCTTATGCTGAGACCCCCCACACACACACACACACACACTACCCCACTCTTGATATTGACTCCCCTACATTGCTCCACTCCATACTGAGCCCACACATGCTGCCCCTTCTCCATAATGAGCTCCCAATGCTGCCCCCTCTCATTCTGAGTCCTTACACTCCCCCCATCGATTTTGTCATTGCACTATCCCTCAACCCTTGTCCTCTGTCTCTAGCATTAGCCCCTCTCTCCCATTCCCCCAGCAGCAGCCTCTCTCCCCCGCCTTCAGCATCAGCCTCTCTCTCCCCCCAGCCTCCCCCCCAGCCTCAGCCTCTCTCTCCCCCCAGCCTCCCCCCCAGCCTCAGCCTCTCTCTCCCCCCAGCCTCCCCCCCCAGCCTCAGCCTCTCTCTCCCCCCAGCCTCCCCCCCAGCCTCAGCCTCTCTCTCCCCCCAGCCTCCCCCCCAGCCTCAGCCTCTCTCCCCCCAGCCTGCCCCCCAGCCTCAGCCTCTCTCTCCCCCCAGCCTCAGCCTCTCTCTCCCCCCAGCCTCAGCCTCTCTCTTTTCCCAGCCTCCCCCCAGCCTCTCTCTTTTCCCAGCCTCCCCCCCAGCCTCTCTCTTTTCCCAGCCTCCCCCCCAGCCTCTCTCTTTTCCCAGCCTCCCCCCCAGCCTCTCTCTTTTCCCAGCCTCCCCCCCAGCCTCTCTTTTCCCAGCCTCCCCCCCAGCCTCTCTCTTTTCCCAGCCTCCCCCCCAGCCTCTCTCTTTTCCCAGCCTCCCCCCAAGCCTCTCTCTTTTCCCAGCCTCCCCCCCAGCCTCTCTCTTTTCCCAGCCTCCCCCCCAGCCTCTCTCTTTTCCCAGCCTCCCCCCAGCCTCTCTCTTTTCCCAGCCTCCCCCCCAGCCTCTCTCTTTTCCCAGCCTCCCCCCCCAGCCTCTCTCTTTTCCCAGCCTCCCCCCCAGCCTCTCTCTTTTCCCAGCCTCCCCCCCAGCCTCTCTCTTTTCCCAGCCTCCCCCCCAGCCTCTCTCTTTTCCCAGCCTCCCCCAGCCTCTCTCTTTTCCCAGCCTCTCTCTTTTCCCAGCCTCTCTCTTTTCCCAGCCTCTCTCTTTTCCCAGCCTCCCCCCAGCCTCTCTCTTTTCCCAGCCTCCCCCCAGCCTCCCCCCAGCCTCTCTCTTTTCCCAGCCTCCCCCCAGCCTCTCTCTTTTCCCAGCCTCCCCCCAGCCTCTCTCTTTTCCCAGCCTCCCCCCAGCCTCTCTCTTTTCCCAGCCTCCCCCCAGCCTCTCTCTTTTCCCAGCCTCCCCCCAGCCTCTCTCTTTTCCCAGCCTCCCCCCAGCCTCTCTCTTTTCCCAGCCTCCCCCCAGCCTCTCTCTTTTCCCAGCCTCCCCCCAGCCTCTCTCTTTTCCCAGCCTCCCCCCCAGCCTCTCTCTTTTCCCAGCCTCCCCCAGCCTCTCTCTCTTCCCAGCCTCCCCCCCAGCCTCAGCCTCTCTCTTCCCAGCCTCCCCCCAGCCTCTCTCTTTTCCCAGCCTCTCTCTTTTCCCAGCCTCCCCCCCAGCCAAAAAGAGGCATCGCAACGATCATCAACTAACCTGTAAGGTGCCCATACATTCTAGGCTCTGCCTTACGCATACCTGCTCCGGTGCCTGCTGCCCTGCTCTGCTATTATCCTCTGCCGGCTGGCTCCAGCTCCAGTCGCGTCCTCCTCCGCGGCGTGTGATGTCTGCAGATTCAGAATTGGACGCTGCAGCACGGGGCAGTGAGCTGATTGGCGCGCCCGCGCGCCTCTGACCCGGAAGTGCAGACGATGGAACTTCCGGGGTTAATCAGCTCACTATGCCTGGCGCCCTCCGTGTATTTAAAGAGGCAGAAGTGCGCATTTCCTCTCCCTCTCACCCCCCCCCTCCCCCCCGAGAACACAGCGAAGTGCAACGGAGGGAGGGGCGGGGGGTGGGGATGTAAAAAAAAAAAAAAAAAAATTTATATATTTTTTTTTTTTTTTTTTGCTGCCAGAAAGTGCCGCCCCGCCGCAACGTGCCACCCTAGGCACGGGACCACGGGTGCCTAGTGGCAAATACGGCCCTGCAGTAACACTGCTGTATATACACATCACAAGAGAGGCTGGGGACATACACATTACTGGGGGCATACATATTACTGAAGAAAGGGGTACATAGCAATGGGGGGCATACAGCTCTAGAGGGTGGCAGTGGCTCTGAGTTGGGGGGGACAAGGAGATCTGAGGTGGGGGGGTGACAGGCAGCTCTGGGGGTATACAGCTCTGGGGTGGAGAGGACATACAACTCTGGGGGTATAGTATTATGCAGCCCCCATATTCCTCCATATAGTGTTATGAAGCTCCCATAGTCCTCCATATAGTATTATGCAGCCCCCATGTAGCACTATGCAGCCCCCATATGGCACTATGCAGCCCCCATATGGCATTATGCAGCCCCCATATGGCATTATGCAGCCCCCATATGGCATTATGCAGCCCCCATATGGCACTATGCAGCCCCCATATGGCACTATGCAGCCCCCATATGGCATTAAGCAGCCCCCATATGGCATTAAGCAGCCCCCCATATAGTACAATGCACACCCATATAGCATTAGGCATCCTCACGTAGTACACAGCCCCTATATAGCACACTGCAGAGCCAGATAGCATTAGGCATCTTCATGTAGTATACGGCCAGTATATAGCACAGTGCAAAGTCAGATAGCATTAGGCATCCTCACGTAGTATACAGCCCCTATCTAGCACAGTGCAGAGCCAGATAGCATTAGGCATCCTCACATAGTACACAGCCCCTATATAGCACAGAGCAGACCAAATAATATTAAGCACCTTCACATAGTACACAGCCCCTATATAGCACAGTACAAAGCCAGATAGCATTAGGCATCCTCACGTAGTATACAGCCCCTATATAGTACAGTGCAGAGCCAGACAGCATTAGGCATCCTCACGTAGTATACAGCCCGTATATAGCAAAATGCAGACCCAGGTAGCATTAGGCATCCTCATATAGTGTACAGCCCGTATATAGCACAGTGCAGAACCAGCTAGCATTAGGCACCTTCATGTAGTATACACCCCCTATATAGCACAGTGCAGAACCATATAGCATTAGGCACCCTCATGTAGTATACAGCCGCCATATCATTTAATGCACAACCATGGTCGTCTGGCCACAGTGATTGTACATACTTCTCCTCGTTCCTCCGCTCCTCCGGTCTCCTCGGCGCATCCATTGCCGTCGCTCGCTCTGACCTCTCAGCAGGCGCGCAGTGATCACGTCACCACGCTCTGCTGCAGAGCTGTCAGAACGCCGACAGACACAGCGAGGAGAATCATGAGAGAGAGAGCGCCGCTCCATCTCATCATTGCTCTCAATTGTATCGGCAGCTGCGATGCCGATACAATTGAAAGCGCGATCCTCGGCGGGGGGAGGCAGCGCGGGCACGGGGCCCCCCTGACTAGCGGTACGCCACTCCTGCTACCGCGAGTGGGCCCCCCGGCCTTTGACCGGGTTTACTGTGATACAGACACCAGATGTTATAGAATATACACATTATTATATACCATCTCATGTGTGTACACAGCATATCACACTACTCTGTACACTGGATGTGGTATATCATGTACACAGATATACAATGTACTGCACTGATCACACCTGGACCTACAGGACGTCACATATTCCATATGTAATATGGGCCATATAGTGTAATCTGTGCTGCAGGCTCAGATGTGATTAGTGCAGGATCTGTGTAGTGATGTTTGTGCTGGAGATCAGTGTAAGTTATTGCAGGGGAGGGATGAGGTCGATGACCCGGCACTGACAGCCCGACCTGATCTGCAGCAGTTCAGACTCCTGCAATAACTCACACTAATCCCGGGCAGAGCTGCCGCTGACACTATGGAATCCCGTCTGGTGTTATCAGCAGCGTCCTGCTCCCTCCTCACTGCAGCCTCCCGCCCGGCACCATGATGGATGACGTCATACTTACCGTGATCCACTAAGCCTCTGCTCCGGTCCTCCCACAAGATCCTCTTCGGCAGGAAGAAGTAGCAGCAGCAGGCGCGCGGTGACGTCATCCCAGCAGACGCAGCCCACACAGCGTGCAGTGGGCGTGTCTGCAGCACAGTGACGGCCGGGATTGAAATTTAAAGGTACAGTGCGTTCCTGAACCACACTGCGGCGTTAATAAAATGGCGCCCATACTGATGGTGGTGGGGGCCCCCTCAGAAGCTCTTATGATGGGGGCCCCTGGGCTGGAGCCCCGCCTATAATCCGGCCCTGCCCACAAAGCTGCCTTGTGGTACATCCGCTCTGCTCTGTGTCTGTAGCTGTTCTCTTCTTGTTGTAGTTGTGTTGTGTGTTCCAAGCTGTTACCCCAGCCGCTGTAACCAGCCAGTTCACTACTCTCACTAGGTCAACCTGCTCTCCCACTGTCTGCTCCTCACTCCCTCTGGTGGTTACTTCTCCCTGACCCTGAGACCCGGTTCCAGTGGATTGGAGAGTCCCTCGTGCGGTGGCATCCTATAAACCCAACCGCAGTAGTGACTCCCTACTGTGACACGACCCTGGCCTGGTCCCCATTGGGGAGTACAACCCACTGTAACTGTATGTAGCTGTGTGTGGAACCGGTACCGACCTTCCTTGGACCCGGGATAAGTACTACACCCTAATGGAGGTGCAGTACCCTGTGGCATCTGAAGCCTCAGAGGCACCTCAGGGGTTTTACCCTAGTGAATTTGAAAAATTTGGGGTTAAAGCAAATGTTTTGTCGTTAAATTCTATGAAGCACTTGGAGGCTCAAGGTGCTCACCTAACATCTAGAAAAGTTCATTGAGGGGTCTAGTTTCCGAAATGGGGTCACTTTTGGAGGAGCTCCACTGTTTAGGCACACTAGGGGCTCTCCAAACGTGATATGGCATCCGCTATCTATTCCGGACAAGGGAGAGATGAATCCAGCAGGGAAGCTACTTACACACATGAATACTGACAACAGGAACAATGGAAGGTCAGTGAGCATTCTGTGCTGCCAATTGCAATGACCTTCTATGACCCGAAAACACATGACTGTCTGTCACTGGTGACACACCCGTGACAGTATCCGTGCGGATATCCAGACCCTGTACACACTTAAAACCCCTTGAGAGAGAGGTGGCGAGTTAATGGCAAAAATCCGTAATGGACTAGATAACTCTTTCACCACTAACCGAAATGACCGAACAAACTGTTCATCGATTATGTTTGCCCCAGGATCACTACACTATCCAGAAAACCCTTTATAGGGACATCTTGGCCCCCAACCTTTATCCTAGCAGGTATAATACACTGAGCTGCCATGGTAGAGGAAATACATAGACTCAGGTTGGAATCCCACAACCGGTCTAAAAGTTTTCTGACTGCTTGATTACTCTTGGGCGCAGAGACAGCTATTAACAAAGTGTCCCATGTCACCACAGCAAAAACAAGCTCCTCCCCTTTTAGCAGTTGTGAAGCTTTTCCTCTCATGGGATATCCCATGAAGCTGCAAAGGCTCGGGTGAGGCCTCCTGAGGAAAGGTCGGTACAGTTACCCCTTCCTAAAGAGACTTGGTATCATGAGACCTCTGTCAGAAACAGCAATCAATCCGAATTACAAGAGACATGGCACACTCAAGAGACAGAAAAGTTTCATACAAAACCAACGCCTCTTTAATCCTCTCAGATATACCCTGAAAAAAAACGTTTAAGCATAGGGTCTTTCCTCAGAGTATCTATGGACCAGCACCGAAATGCCGCGCAGTATATCTCTACCAGCCAATTCCCCTGAAGCAGTGAACAGATTTTAGACTTAGCTAAAGATATTTTAGCAGGATCTTAGTAGATGAGACTGAGTGCACAGAAAAACCCATCCACTGATAAAAATATATGTGACTCAGTTGGCGAGGAAAAGCCCATGCTTGGGGATCCCCACTCAGGAATGAGACCACAATTGCCACCTACAGGGAACAGGGAAAACCAAAACTCTGTCACACAGCATGCACACACAGAGGTATAAGACAAATAAGAGATAAGGAAGAGATAAAGAGAAAAACAAGAGCAGGGAGGAAACAACAAAACTATGGGTAAACTCCACAACCACACGAAGCACTGGTCACACTCTACAGCAAATTTGGGACATCACAGCACACAGACTAACATAGCAGAAACTATAGTCAGCATGGGTGGAAGATCTCTTCCATCCTAAGTATGAGAGGAGCAGATGTGATAGGCTTCCGTACATGTCATCTCAGAATCTTAACACATAGGATAACTTTTGCTAACCTGTCTATGAAGGAATATACAGCTGGTTGATGCCCAAGTCTGCCTGTGTAGATAAGAAACACCAGAGAAACCAGATGGCGGATTGTCAATCTGTAATGTGAACAGCGTCTGTTGCCATAACAGTCGACGAGTTTTGTGTAAAACTCCGTGTAACACGATGGTTTTCTGACTCTTTCAGTCTCTCTGTATCTCTGTTGCAATCTGCTGAATACACTCTGTGACACTCTAAGCTCAGTGGTCACTTTCATGTAAGAAAATCCTGCATGAAGCCTCACAATGACGAGGTACTGTTGATCAATCGTTAGGTGTCATCTTGGTCTCATGATATCAAAATGTGAACAGCATGATGAGTACTGTTTAAATACAATTCTAATTGAATCCTGACATTTATTGGGTAATTAATGAATCAAACACCTGTTCTGAATTTTGCCATTAAGCTCCTTGTTAGAAAACAGCAAGTTGTGCAAAAAGTGCTGAAAAATTGATCAGTTGAACATGTGCATTCAAAGGTTTAGAGAAGGTCACATTAAGTTCACTGAAAAAGTCAAAGTGTATTTTAGGCTTATCCTTAAATTTTACCCGAAAGCAAAATATCTCTAACTTTTAGTGAGTACTGTACATACCAGGATGGGAAATACCGTATATATATATATATATATATATATATATATATATATATATATATATATATATCAGAATAGGCAACGTATATACTAGGATGGGCCCAGGATGGGGAACATGTTTATCAGGATGGTTCACATATATACCAGGATGGGGGATATATATACCAGGAAGGGGCACAGGATGGGCAATATATATATCAGGATGGGGGCATTTATACCATGATAGAAGACATAACCACCAGGATGGCCCACATATACAATATGTACCAGGATGAGGGGTTTTTTAAACCAGGATGAGAAACATATTTACTAGGATGGGCTCAGGATTTGAGACATATAAACCAAGATAGGGAACATATACATCAGAATGAGGAACATACTGTATATATACCAGGGAGGGTCGTCCAGGATCGGCAACATATAAACCAAGACGGGTATCATATTTAACAGGAAAGAAGATATATACATTCCAGGTGTTAGAATGGCCAAGTCAAAGTCCAGACCTGAATCTAATCGAGAATCTGTTGAAAGAGCTGAATACTGCTGTTTACAAACGCTCTCCATCAAACCTCACTCAGCTCGAGCTGTTTGCAAAGGAAGAATGGGCAAAAATTTCAGTCTCTCGATGTGCAAAACTGATAGAGACATACCCCAAGCGACTTGCAGCTGTAATCGCAGCAAAAGGTGGCACTACAAAGTATTATCATAAAGGGGGTGAATAATATTGCACGCCCCAATCTTCAGTTATTTATTTTTTAAAAAAGTTTAAAAAAAGCAATACATTTCGTTCAACTTCACAATTATGTCCCACTTGTTGATTCTTCACCATAACATTAAATTTTTTATCTTTATGTTTAAAGCCTAAAATGTGGGAAAAGGTTGAAAAATTCAAGGGAGCCAAATAGGCACTGTATATCAAGATGGGCTCAGGATTTGAGACATATATACCAGCATGGGGAACTTACAGGGAGGGAGACATATATATAGCGGGATGGGGAACATATACACTAGGATAGTGAACATATACACGTGGTCAAAATTGTCGGTACCCCTCGTTTAATAAAAGAAAAACCCACATTGTTCACAGAAATAACTTGAATTTGACAAAAGTAATAATAAATAAAAAAATCTATGAAAATGTGTGACATATAATGGACAGGATGAGGAACATAAATATTAGGATTGTGGACATTACTACATAATGGGGGAGGGAGCACCTCATATGTCCTCATAAGATTAAGAACACTACATGAGCCCATATATCTGACCAACATGTAGGGTGAAGGGTGTGCAAATCCAAATTTTGCACTGGGGCCCATCAGACTCTAGGTACGCCACTGATTATGGTGTTGTCATATTGAAAGGTTTGAGCTTTCCTGACCGCCTAAAGGATAAGATCAATATTTTTCCAATTGAGGAATCTAACCAGGAGTGATCTAGGTGGTTATCTTCTAGGTCTATGGCCCATTTCAATTGCATGGGCTTGAGAGAAGATGGCATCTGGAAAGAGATTCCACTTTTCAATGAACATGCTGGGGTTAAAGTCTTCCACTCTCTCAGTCAAATAAGTCGAATGTTATTTCTTCTAAGTCTATTCTACAGGTCGTTATGCTTCTAATGCCACAAGTCCACTTTAGACTCAGGGAACTGGACATTCCTAGGCAGTAAAACAGCACAATGTTCTAGGTCCGATATATAATCCTCAGCACGACAGACTTGTTCCTTCAGGTTTTGGCAATCCTGTCTCAGCAAACCCAGATGCATTCTTTCCTCCTCAATTTTACCCAACAGAAGGCCTATATTTAGAATGAATGCTCCTCTTTGAACTATTGATGTTAACACCCTATATTGATACATATTAGATAGCAGGTGCTCACTTGGTTGAGCATACATGAGATTTTCTGCTATCTAGTAGTTGATTATTTTCCATGGTTTTACGTTTCCATACTTTTTTCCTCTCGGACATGTCAGTATTGTTGCATCAGTGTTTGTATGCCAAAGTCAAGGATACAGCTTACAGGTAATCTATATCTGACAAAAGCTGCAAATGATCTAAGCCGGTGCCATCCCCAGATAGTACATTGGTGGCACCTGCCTCTTATATTTATGGCATTGCTGCTAAGTAGTACCATGTTTCCCCAAAAATAAGACATATTTGTTTTTGCTCTGAAAGATGCTCTAGGGCTTGCTTTCAGAAGATGTCTTATATTTTCCCATGAACAACATTTCACATTTATTCTTGAGGGAAAAAAAAAATCAACATTTATTATAATATAATCATGTCATCACATTCTGGAACAGCAACGTTTTGTGTTAATCCTTTTACTGGTTCAGATGCACATTTTCTTATCTGATCTGCTATTTTCATGCTGCAGAACCAGTTCTATAGTGGTGGGTACATACCATATTTACAAAGGTTTAAATTACCTGCTTAATTATTCTCTATGTACTTTTAAGCTTAACACCAAAAGAAAGACATCCCCTAAAAGAATCGCACTTGCCAGATTGCAAACAATTAAGAGTTGGCAAGTGAATGGTCTCTCACATGCAAATCACTGTCAGGTCTCCCTGAGTTCTACAGCAGTTGGCTCCCCCTGGTGATTGGAGGTAGTATCATTTACATGGAGTGATACTGATACTTGATCTGTTTGTATGAGCTGCAGTGCAATGAAGTTGGAACAGCGAAGGACCTGATAATGAATCAGATCTCTAAGTGAGAGCCCATCCACTATCGGCACTTGGTAACTGGACTTGTTTGGGGTCTGGTGAGTCCAATTTTTTTCAGGGTGGTGTCTGCTTTCTTTTGGGGCTGTCTGCTTTCTTTGACGAAGTCCTTCTGTATTCTTTAACTTTTTTAGCTGCTTAGACACTTCCTTTTTTAACCACAACTAGGTCTTATTTTTGGGGTAGGGCTTATATTTTAAGCATATTCAGAAAAGCTCCTAAAATCCTACTAGGGCTTATTTCCGGGGTAGGTCGTTCAGATGCCACCAAGGGGTTGATCATTATTCTATGTTGTGGCCATTCATGGTCTTACTTGGGTTATGAGATGTTAAAAGGTAAGTAACCTGTCAAGGAGACTTATGCTGCCCAAATAGCAGTCTGCTATTTTATTCTCTGAAACGCTTCCGATTTTAGAACACACAAAAAAATATACCGTATTTTTCGGACCATAAGACGCACTTTTTTCCCCCCAAATGTTGGGGGGAAAGTTTGGGGGTGCGTCTTATGGTCTGACTATAGGGCTGCGGCTGGGAATGAGGGTGCTGCGGGTCATCGGGGGCACGAGCAAGTAGCAGCAGCGCCTGCCGTGACCACGTGGGCCCGCTCATTACATATGCACGCCCATATCCTCCCGGGCCATCTCTCAGCGCTGAAGCCCTGGCACTGGACAGGTGGGCGGGAGGACCGAGCGGGGACCGCGCATAGCAAAGAGCCGGCCGCATAGATCACCCCTGGCAATTACAGCCTGGAGTGATCATGTGCGGCTGTATTCACTGCTCCCCGCGCGTCATTACCAGCGCGGGGTGCAGTGAATCAGTACACTCACCCGTCCCCGTGTGTGGAGCCGCCCCCCTGCTGCACGCGATGTCTTCCTGTCTGTGCCGGTCAGCTGATCTGTGCTGAGCCGGTCAGCTGATACTGTGCTGAGCCGGTCAGCTGATCGGCACAGACAGGAAGACATCGCGATGCAGCAGGGGGAACGGCTCCACACACACAGATCAGCGTGCCAGAGAGGAAGATGTGATCGGTGCTGCAGGGAGTGAGGAAAAGGTGAGTATAAACGTTTATTTTTTTCTCTGTGCTATAGGATACAGGCCATATACCAGGATGGTATATGAGCACGATGGGGGCATATAGCAGGATGGGAGTATATGAGCAGGAGGGATGGGGGGGGTATGTGAACAGGCTGGATGGGGGGGGGGGGTATGTGAACAGGCTGGATGGGGGGGGGGGGGGTATGTGAACAGGCTGGATGGGGGGGGGTATGTGAACAGGCTGGATGTGGGGGGGTATGTGAACAGGCTGGATGGGGGGGGGTATGTGAACAGGCTGGATGGGGGGGGGTATGTGAACAGGCTGGATGGGGGGGGGGTATGTGAACAGGCTGGATGGGGCGGGGGTATGTGAACAGGCTGGATGGGGGGGGGGGGGGTATGTGAACAGGCTGGATGGGGGGGGGTGTATGTGAACAGGCTGGATGGGGGGGGGTATGTGAACAGGCTGGATGGGGGGGGTATGTGAACAGGCTGGATGGGGGGGGGGTATGTGAACAGGCTGGATGGGGGGGGGGGGTATGTGAACAGGCTGGATGGGGGGGGGGGGTATGTGAACAGGCTGGATGGGGGGGGGGGGTATGTGAACAGGCTGGATGGGGGGGGGTATGTGAACAGGCTGGATGGGGGGGGGGGTATGTGAACAGGCTGGATGGGGGGGTATGTGAACAGGCTGGAGGGGGGGGGGTATGTGAACAGGCTGGATGGGGGTTTATAGCAGGATCATATACAAGGCAGGAGGATCATTACCAGGATGGGGTACCTTAGTAGAGAATTTGGGGACATTACCCCCATAACAGTGTCAGCAGCAGATCCTCGCCCCATAACAGTGTGTCATGACCACATTTTTTGCTTAAAGTTTTATTTTCCCATTTTCCTCCTCTAAAACCAGGGTGCGTCTTATAGTCCGGTGCGTCTTATAGTCCGAAAAATACGGTAGATCCCAAAACGTTTTACGTTTTATAAGTAGAAGTTTAATAATGATTGGTAACAAGTTTAAAAGGGGTTGTCTGACATTGCTGTCTTCCACTTGATCTGACATCAAGCGTCTGGAGACACTTTTTAAAAGGAACCTGTCAGTTCCCTTATGCCCTCCAGCAGCATTCACATGTGTATGCCAAAATTCCCTGTCTGACAAGCTCTGTTTAATGTTATTTACTAAAATCATTGTTTATAAAAAGCATTTATAAAGTACGCTGTTCCTATGCTAGTTAGGCCTTTGACTAGTCGAAGGGGCATGGTTTCCCCAGACTAGGCGGCCCTCTTTCCATGTTATGACGCCCCTGTGGGCATGATAACATGATTTCCCACAAGCTAGCGTCATCGCAGTTTCTGGAAATCCTGGACATGCAAGTGGCTCAGTGTCAGTTAACCTCAGAAACCCGGTGTATGCGCCCCGATTTCAGAGAGGCGTTCTGTGCACCATCAGAATTGCAGAAACTGTTCTTCCGATCGTACACAGTGCGCCTCTCTGATGTCGGGACGCGTAAACCAGGCTTCTGAGCCACACTGACGTTGCCTAAATGAGCCACGTGCATGCACGAGATTTCCAGGAGCTGGTGGTGGCGCTGGTTTGTAGAAGTCACGTTATCGTGCCCACAGGGGCGTGATAACATGGAAAGAGGGCCGACAAGTCTGGGAAAACAACGCCCCCACGACTTGTCACAAGCCTAATTATCATAAGAACAGCACAATTTACAAATGCTTTTTTTCAACATTGATTTTAGTAAATAACATTATACTGGCCTGGTTAGGCAGGGAATTTGCCATACACATGTGAATGCTGCTGGGTTGGAGGGCAAAAGGGACCTGACAGGTTCCCTGTAAACACCCGCTGCCGATTTAACTCACTTTCCTTTTGTCCTATTGAAAGAGTTAACAAAACCAGTTTGAGTGGAAATTATAGAGGAGCTGTTATGAACAGAGAAACATACTGGTTTCTTAAGTTAAACACTAAACATCCTAAATACACATCCTACAAGGTTAAACAAATGGTCTGATCTGATTTTTGCATTATTAACTATTGTACACTGCTATCTGTATGTAAAAGTTTGTGAATGCATGTGTTTGTATAGTGCTATTAGTATGTAAATCTACATGTTTGTAATCTGTGTAACATTATTTTCATCTTTATGCAAACACAACAGCACATTATTTCACCCTAGGATCTATATGGGAGTAGAATTAACATTCAACCAGTGATTAAGGACATAAGAGTTCAGACATAGGCTAGGTTCACACTGTGTTTTTTTTGACGCTGCGTTTTTGTGCGTTTTTTGCGGCAAAAAACGCACAAAAACGCACCCGCGTCAAAAAAACGCGTGCGTTTTGCCGCGATTTGGTGCGTTTTTTGCTGCGTTTTTGCTCACTGCGTCTTTATGTGTTTTTTATCAGTGAACAAAAAAAAAAGGTCTGATGTCATTTCCTTCAATATGTTCTTCTTTCTCCACTAGTGTATGCAGGAGAGCAGACAGCTGCAGAACTACAAGGCTCAGCATGCTCCATCCAATAGTGTATGCAGGAGAGCAGACAGCAGCTGTCGAACTACAAGGCTCAGCATCCTCCATCCAATAGTGTATGCAGGAGAGCAGACAGCAGCTGTCGAACTACAAGGCTCAGCATCCTCCTTCCAGGACTGTATGCAGGATTTCTTTGCCCCCCCAAACAAAAAAAAATGACGTGGGCTTCGCCATATTTTTGTATGCTAGCCGGGTACAGCAGGCAGGTACGGGCTGCCCCCAACCCCCAGCTGCCTATTTGTACCTGGCTGGGAAACAAAAATATAGAGAAGCCCTTTTTTTTAATTATTTCATGAATTTCATGAAATAATTAAAAAAAAAAAAATGACGTGAGCTTCGCCTAACTTTTGTGTCCAGCCGGGTACAACTAGGCAGCTGGGGATTGGAATCCACATTGCAGGGTGCCTATGCTTTCTGGGCACCCCCGCTGCGAATTGCAGTCACCCCTTTCATAAAAGCGCCATCTTCTGGCGCTGTATCCAACTCTTCCAGCTGCCCTGATGCCGGGTGGCTCACTGGGTAATAATGGGGTTAGGGCTAGCTGTGTATTATCAGCTAGCCCTAAGCCCGAAATTCATGGTGTCACGCCAATATTAGACATGGCCACCATGAATTTCTAGTAAAGATAAAAAAACCACAACACACAGAAAAATATTTGTATTAGAAATAAAACACAACACAATTAGTGACTCCATCTTTATTGAAATAAAGAACCCCCCTCCGCAGTAATCCTGGGTCAGCGTCCCGCGCCGTCCAATCCGGATTCAATATCATCTGATCGGTTTGCTGGAAGGCAAAGCGATCACATGATGTGTCAGGATCAAGTGCCTGAATCACATTACACATCAGCTGATTGTATAAACGCCATTTATACAATCAGCAGATGCATCAGTGCAAAAGAAGAAAAAAAAAATACTCACTTATCTGCTGATTACCGGCAGCTCCTGCAGCGGAGTCTGATCCCGTCCGATCGCTGCAGCAGCTGCCGGTAATCAGGGATGAAGTCTCCTGACGCATCTGCTGATAGATGAAGCCGGCCGGGCGCCAGCGTCAGCCCGAGACTTACGATCAGCTGATGCGTCAGATGACTGCATCAGGTGATCCATCGCCAGGTCCTGCATCCTGCAGGCATACGTACCCGGGGAGACTGCACACACCCGGAGCGGCGATACCGTGAGGAGATGGGAGCGGGCATGGCACCGGGAGTCTGCAGACAGGTGAGTATAACTTTTTTTTTTTTACTGTTCACTTTTGATTTCGCAGCCGCTTCCACCTCCTGCCCGTACATGGCGCCGCACGGCAGCATACATGTACAGGATGGGAGGTGGAAGCGGCGGTGACGGTACCGGGAGGATTCACGCTTCTGTGTTTACTGACAGAAGGAATCCTATTCCTGTACATGTCACTTTACTACCCACCTCCTGCGTTTATAGCTGCATTTTTGGTCTTAGAAACGCACTAAAACGCACCAAAACGCAGCTATTTGCGTTTCTCATTGCGTCTTTCAACATCCCATTGCACTCAATGGATGAAAAGCGCAGTGAAAAACGCGGGAATAATTGACATGCTGCGTTTTTGTGGCACCACAAAAACGCAGCTTAAAAAAAACGCTGTGTGCAGACAGCAAAAATGAAAACTCATAGACTTTGCTGGGGAAGCAAAGTCATGCAGTTTTCTGAGCAAAAATGCACCCGAAAACTGCGCAAAAACGCCGCGAAAAACGCACTGTGTGAACTTACCCATATGTTGATTTTGAAGCACTTCCCTCTGTGCCTTGCTCTGTACCACTGTGCATATTCACCTTTTTTTCCTACTTGAATTTTAACATGGATCAATAAATTATATGTTTTTTTATGGAGAAGACAAGTGCTGGTCTCCTTTGGAATATACGCTGCCAGGAGACACTACTGTACATGATCAAGACAGAAGCCAATAAAAGTATTTGATTCCTAAATGGAATCTGTTAATTCATGCTGCCCAAATTACAGGCAGCATAAATCAGACCCTGGCTACACCTTTGCCAGACAAGTTTTTCTCCACAATGCTGTCGCCTTTCCTGAATTACTTTTCCTTGCTCCACTCCAGTTAATTGGGAGAGACCTGTGAACCATCTGAGGTGCAGCAATAGAAGCTGACCGAAGGCGTTAAATATTTTATATACAAGTCTATATATGTTATATACAAGTAACTTAATATATACAGCTGCAGGTTTTATTTTGATACTAATTGCTTTTCAATTTTAAGTGGTCATTGGTAATTGTATACATTTTCCATTAATTATTTAGTGCTCTAAATAATTTTCCCTTACTTGTGTAGACAAAAATTTGACTATAACTTAAATGAGTTTTTTGATCTCAGAAGAAAAATCTGTAGTCAACTTATGTAACTGCAGAATCGGGATAGTGTGCGATGCTCACGCTGTCACAATGCCCTGTATTCCCTGTGTGATTTGGTAGTCACGTGACCACATGACTTTGATTTGTGTTTTTGTGGAAATGTGCAGACTAGTCTTACCTTGGTTTTCTCAATAAAAGAGAATTGTGAGAAGCGTATTAGTACAGTTGTCCCGAGACTGGAAGTTTTCAAATCATATACATTGAGTCACATGACCGACCAACCACACTTGGCATATAGGTGAATTGTGAGTGTGGATATGGCTCAGTTATCATTGAATGAATGTAGACCTTTCTTTTAAGATCAGATAACACCTTTAATTTTTCCTTTCTACATGTTGTCAATAAGATAATTAGAAAGAAAACGGCTCTACTTCCCTGTGTGAGTTTTCTCATGTTTAGCAAGATTTGTTTTCCGATTAAAACATTTCCCACAATTTGAACATGAAAACGGCTTCTCCCCAGTGTGAGTTCTCATATGTCTATAAAGATCTGATTTCTCATTAAAACATTTGCCACAATCTGAACATGAATATGGTTTCTCTCCTGTGTGAGTTCTCTGATGTACAACTAAAACTGATTTCTGTGTAAAAAATTTGCCACATTTAGAACATGAATATGGCCTTTCCCCTGTATGTATTCTCTCATGTGCGACTAAGCCCGATTTCTGTTTAAAGAATTTGCCACATTCAGAACATGAATACGGCTTTTCCCCTGTGTGAATTCTGTGATGTATTACAAGATTTGTTTTCCGATTAAAACTTTTCCCACATTCTGTACATGAAAATAATTTCTCACCTGTGTGACTTCTCTGATGTGTAACAAGATATGATTTCTCTGTAAAGCATTTCCCACATTCTGAACATGAAAATGGTTTATCACCTATGTGAGTTCTTTTGTGTATAACAAGATATGTTTTCTGATTAAAACTTTTTCCACATTCTGAACATGAAAATGGCTTCTCACCAGTATGACTTCGCTGATGTCTAGCAAGATGTGATTTCTCTGTAAAACTTTTCCCACATTCTGAACATGGAAACGGCTTATCCCCTGTGTGACTTCTTTGATGTGTAACAAGATTTGTTTTCCAATTAAAACTTTTCCCACATTCTGAACATGAAAACAGCCTCTCACCTGTGTGAATTTTCTGGTGTTTAACAAGATTTGTTTTCCAATTAAAATATTTTCCACATTCTAAACATGAATATGGCTTATCCCCAGTGTGAATTCTCTGATGTATAACAAGTTTAGATTTCTTGGCATATTGTTTCCCACATTCTGAACATGAAAATGGCTTCACACCTGTGTGAATTTTCTGATGTGTGACAAGATTTGTTTTCCGATTAAAACATTTTCCACACTCTGAACATGAAAATGGCTTCTCCCCTGTGTGAATTCTCTGATGTTCAACTAAAGCTGATTTCTTTTTAAAAAATTTCCCACATTCTGAACATAAAAATGTTTTCTTCCCCTTTGGTATTTTATGATCTACAGCTCTTCTATGACTTTTGTTTTGTATACTGGTCATTGATGAAGCAGAAGAAAGAATCTTTTGAAAAGGATTAGATGACAGATTTTTTCCGAGAAGGGCTTGAGGTGTATCTGGTATAATGCCATGTTCTTCATATGCATCTGGTGTGATACTATGATCATCTGCAGTAAAATCAGAAAGTAACTGATGTTCATCTGAGCTTCTTGTACAATCATCTGCCAAAATAAAACCAATTTTATTATTTTTCAATAACAATGTCTTGACATATTATATATTTGTTAACATTTCCATTCGAACTATAATCCAATTCAATTTTCCACTAACACATTAGACCACAAAGCAGGGACTACTAGACCATGGTGATAGAGCACAAACTGTGGACTTTCAATTTTTCACTTTTGTTGAATTCTTTTCCAGACATTCATGTTTCAATGGCTAGGTCACAATAGTTTACCGTCAGAGCACATATGCAGTGGAGACTTCGCACTAACTTGCAGTCCCCTTTATATTAGGTGGTGTCCCTATTTAACCTTCTCTGACAGGAACATGTAGTCCATCACATAACCAGGAATATGGGAGGAGCAGTTTAGTTATGTACAAATAAACCCGTAACCTTATTTTTTGTTCTATTATATTAGCAAATACAAAAAAAGAGAAACAGTACTTAAAGGGGTTTTCCTACAAACTATATACATTTTAATCAATAGATCTTGGAATAACCATATTTTCCACAATTGGATGTGCAAAAAATGTTTTCCTTTGCTGAAATAATCTTATAAATGTGCCCCTGCTATGTACTGTGTAATGGCTGTTTCTGACTATGCAGGGACATGTACAGGAACTGATCATAACACAGCTTCAGGCGAGGGAAGGAGGACACAACAAAGACTATACAGACAAGACAAGATGGCTGATTCTTTCTGTGAGATAAATCAGGTAGGGAAATTTATCTCACAGAAAGCAGCATCTCCTATCCCATGCTGTCCTGTCTGCATACTCTGTTTCCTCCACTGGCCAGAAACTATTGTATGTTCAGACCATTTTCCTTTATGGCCAGACACAGCTATTACATAGTACCTAGTAGGGGCCTTTTTATAAAAGTATCTCCGTGTTCCGCAAAATAATTTTTTTTATACACGTCCAATTGTGAAACATATTTTTACTCCAAGATCTACTGATTACAATGTACTCTATTTGTGGGACCCCTTTAATACTAATTCATGTGTTATGAAAATCAACGGAAATATTAGGCTTCCATCATAAATATACAAATAAGGTAGAATGGAGGGGGTGGTCTAAAAAAATAATTTACAGCTATGTCCTCTGCAAGCAATGGTTGCCACTCCCTAATTTTTATGCAGATCACCTAAATAGCTAATGGTCTGCAAAATCTTTACTTTTGCAAACTAGAGAAAAAACAGCAGATCCATGGATTTTGTTTATAACCCCCCCCAAAACATTACATCTTTATTAATGTTCTATCATCTTTGCGGTCTTAGGTACCAGTATATTCTGCCTATAAATAAGAATGTTATTAAGATTTTAGGTTGAAAAAATTCCTCTCGTACATGACAGTGCAGCCTTTGTCTCACTAGTAATGTTTCTGTCTTCCACCTCAGGGGTGCTAAGTTCCAATCCCTGACATAGACAAAGTATATCTAGAGACATCCAGTTAGCACAATATCCTGTATTAGACAGGGCTGTGAACGCAGAAGTTTTTCCTCTTCAGCAGCCTAGAAGTATGCTATAGCTCCAGAGGTTAAACCTCCTTATAAAATAGTGCAAAAAAAATTTGACTTTTTTAATTTAAGCGCTAAACCTTCAAGTTAAAAATCCAATTAGAAAACAACATCAAATTAAAAAAACAAAACAAAAACAACATATACTAAAATTTTGCAAGACAATAAAAGAATAAACTTCATAAACTTCAGTTACTTTACTGTATTTAGTGATTACTACTCACCTGGATAGTCATCTGCACCTATCTCCACTTTACACCACTCGTAATCCCTCATATATGTCTCTGTAGTATCAATAAGGGTCAGATCTTCACCCTGAAACCAATATTTTATGTTACAGAGATGGAAACATTGTAAGAAATTATTTTGAAAATTAGAAAAGATCACACATGAACAAAAAAATATGACGGCAGTAGATGTGCTGTTCCTACTTGTTTTAGTTAAAACTGTTATTTAATGTTTTTCATGCTTGTCTCTGCTGCCATCTACTGGTCAGACCTTTCAGCTCCTCTGTTTCTTTTGTCCAGCCCATGGGAGTGTCCGCTGCTCCTCTTACTTCACATCCTGGCATCTATGTTCAGTTACCAGCCAGAGATTGTGAGAATAACACCCCTTATTTGAGCTGCTGGAAGCAAAGTCTTCTGACCTTAGTGGCTCCAGAAACAAGCATCACAAGATAACCACAATGCCAGGTACATGGACCATTTTACTCCTGCATCTCCTTAACCTTTGGAGAAAATAAATCACCATTGTTTCATCTCAGCATGTGCATGTTTAACTCTGGAGCGCTCTGGTCATGTCTGCCTCACCTATAGGACAAACGAAGGTAAGATTCTCACGCCATCCCAAAACTATGCACCTTCAATCACCTTTAAGTGGGGACAGAACAGTCAGAAGACTGCTTAACAGCTCAATACCCCGGCTACAGATCCCTTGTAATCTGCCTATCAACAAGCCTTGTGCACTAGTCTGCCTGTAACAGTGCATGCCTGGACAAGCCTAAGGGGAAGCTCTCCCATCTGCCACGTCCTGTATCACCTTTGCTTGCATTGTAAAGGGACAGTTTATGCACCTGCTGTTTCCCTCTTGCCATACCCCTTTTATAGACTTGCAGTACATTATACCTCATTGCTGCACATTGCTGGACTGCGTACCCCAAGGTTTACTAACGACACCTTGGGAACTTCATCAGGGAGTCCTTGCGGAGCAGCACGACGATTTTCGGATCCCTATTCAGAAGTCAAGTTTCTTAAAGAGACAGTACACCTTAAATCAAAATGGCCGAAAAAGACCTCGGACAGTTCCCCACTGCTGAAACAGAGCAAATACAATCTGATACTGTCCATTATGAAGCCCAGGAGGCAGATCCCGTGCTTCTAGCAGACCAAGTTGTCCAACAGAAGCCCTCTTCCAAACCCACGATAAAGGCCACTGAAAATTATCACACTATTAAAGATGAGCTATGTGAACACCTGCAAGAACAGTGGGAACGAGTCACCTATTACGAGTCAAGACTTAAATCCTCATCAGGCGATGCCGCATGCTTACAAGCTGATGTGGAACGGCTGAACACAGCTCATGAAAGATACAAGAGACTGTTAACAAGGTACATTACCGTTCTAAAAAGACTCTAAAATTGATGAAGCTCTTTCAGACCTGAGCAAGGCAGAAGAGGTGGACAAGGAAAGAGATGCCAAGGTGCAAGATGCCATAGACAAGGCTGAACACCGTATCTCTCACCAGCAAGAAACCAGATCACACCGATCAACCTCATCTAGACGTTCCTCCCGGTCATCAGCCCTGAGCGACATGATACTAGAGGCCCGCATAAGAGCATAAGAGCAGAAGAATCCAAGGTGAGACGTTCCTTCACAGAAAGAGAAGTAGAGGAAGAAGGCAAAAGGGCAGAAGCAGAAGCCCTTGCAAAAGCAGAATCCCTTGCAAAAGCAGAAGCCGCTAAAGCAGAAGCCCTTGCAAAAGCAGAAGCCGCTAAAGCAGAAGCCAAAAGTGCAGAAGCGGAGGCTCGGATAAAGATTCTTCGGTCACAGATGGAAGAGGAAGTTGCGCTAGCTAAAGTGAGACTACTTGAGCAAGCATTGAGCCAAGGTCCTGATCCAGCTCACTCGCCACCACTGGAAGCAGACAGTCTAGTTGATCGCACAAGAGACTATGTACTGAATCAGTTACCTGTAGGAACCCCGGTTTCCAATACCGTCCAAGCCGACAACACCGAAACCTCCAACTTATCTCTACCAGTGCCAGTACCACCTAAAGCACCCGAGCAAATTAATAACAGTCACCAAGAGGTGGCCTCTCAAACACAGTCACCATGGCAAGACAGCAACCAAGTGTTTCCTGACCCACTTCCACAGCTCAAGCAGCGGTCATCAGAATCTACAGAGGCTAAAGCACAGCTCAACCCTGCAGCAACCTCATTCTACCCGGGAACATCTCATCCATTAACGCCAGGCAGCCCATACGCCCCACGGACATCACGAGTCGTCGTGGCAACAAGTGGTGAGAAATCAGATATGTCTCAGTTTGCCAGGTTCATGGTGAGCAGAGAGCTAATCAACGCTAGTCTCACGAAATTTGATGATCGTGCAGAGAGCTACAGGGCCTGGAAAGCAACTTTCAAGGCAGCCATTGCCAAGCTCAACTTAACTGCAGAACAGGAGCTCGACCTCATGATCAAGTGGTTGGGCCCAGGCTCTACAAACCGTATTAAGAGCCTCAGAACCGTCTATGTGGGACAAGCAGAAGCAGGTCTCGCTGCTGAATGGCAAAAACTGGAACGCACCTTTGGCAGCGCAGAAGCAATGGAGAAAGCCCTATTCAAGAGACTGCAGGACATCCCAAAGATCAACCTTAAAGAAGTCCACAAGCTTCAAGACCTAAGTGATCTGCTCATGGACCTGGAGCTTGCCAACAGAGACACTCGTCTGTCTGGGCTGTGTTACTTGGATACAGCCCATGGAGTGAACCCAATCGTGGTGAAGCTGCCATACAGTCTGCAGGAGAAATGGGCAACGTAAGTCTCAAGGTACAAAAGAGTGCATGACGTCACCTTTTCCCCATTTATTCACTTCTGCGGGATCATCGACGAGCAGGCCCAGATGAGGAACGACCCCAGCCTCGACTTCCTAGAGTTCAACACTTCAGCAGCTCCAACAACATCATCATCAAGGTATGAAGGTGCCATGCACAAACGCAGAGACATTAAGAACACTGTGAGTGTTAGGAAGACTGAGCTACCATCACCTGCAGCACCCACAGATAAACAGTACACCATCTCATCATGAGATAAGTCTTTCAATCGAGAATGTCCCATCCATAAAAAGCACACTTACTGAACAAGTGCAGAGGGTTTAGATCCAAAACCCTACAGGAGCGCAAGAAAGTCCTCACAGAGCTTAGGATCTGTTTCAAATGCTGCGCATCACTTGAGCACATGGCCAAGGACTGTAAATCCATCGTCAAGTGTGAGGAGTGTATTAGCGAAAAACACGTTTCAGCCATGCACCCAACCCAGCTAGCTAGAGACACACCGGCTGCAGTCTCCACCGCTTCCACTCCAAGTCGCGGCGGGAAGTCCAAGAATCAGACTGACACCACCACAGCCGTCTCCTGCTCATGCTCAGAAGTATGTGGAGAGAGCCAAATGGAGAAATGTTGTGCCCGAATATGCCTCATCAAGGTTTATCCCGAGGGACATCCAGAAAAGGCAATGAAGGTGTATGCCATCATAGATGACCAAAGCAACCGGTCCCTAGCAGGAACCAAATTCGTTGAAGCCTTCGGAATTAATGGACCATCAGAACCCTACACCTTGAACACCTGCTCGGGTCACAGAAACTAGCGGCAGAAGAGCCAGGGATTCATTGCTTCTCCTATCAATGGAAAGACTGAACTACCTCTACCAACGCTCGTTGAATGTGACCAAATACCCAGCCACAGGAATTAAATTCCTACCCCAGAAGCTGCATTTCATCAACCACACCTGAGACACCTCGCTAGTGTTATCCCACGTTTGGACAATAACGCAGAGATTCTACTCCTACTCGGCAGAGACAATCTAAGGGTACACAAGATGCGACAACAGTGTAATGGTCCTGACTATGCACCATACTCCCAGAGACGACTTGGGATGGGTAGTCATAGGAAATGTGTGCGTTGATCGATCAGAAATTGACTCCTTCAAGACTTACGTGCATGGAGATGGGCACACAACCTGCTTAAAGCCATGTCCTCATCACTATAGAGTGAAAAAGAAGTCTCCAGACACTACAGCTACCTGACATCGCTTCTTCTCAAGGAAGAAAGAAGTGGCTACATCCCAAACCGAACCACAAAGAAGGAGACCTAGTCCTCATGAAAGACCAGACCACAGTAAGGACTGACTGGCCTATGGGACTGATTACTAGGATACTGCGTAGCCAGGACGGCAATGTTCAGAAGGTTGAGCTAAAGGTCATCAGGAAAGGTGAGATGAAGACCTTTGTAAGGCCAATCCACGAACTTGTTCTGCTGTTGCCCATAGAGAGCGTCCCTACGGGATGAACGCTACCGGACCTGAACTTTGAGCCATCCTTGTTTTGGACTCAATTGAGTTTGTTTTTGCATTTAACGTGCTTTTCCTTTCAGGTTATATTATGGACTCAATAGTGAAATCCCCAAAGTGAATTTCAGATGGGGAGTGTGCTGTTCCTACTTGTTTTAGTTAAAACTGTTATTTAATGTTTTTTCATGCTTGTCTCTGCTGCCATCTACTGGTCAGATCTTTCGGCTCCTGTTTCTTTTGTCCAGCCCATGGGAGTTTCTGCTGCTCTTCTTACTTCACATCCTGGCATCTATGTTCAGTTACCAGCCAGAGATTGTGAGAATAACACCCCTTATTTGAGCTGCTGGAAGCAAAGTCTTCTGACCTTAGTGGCTCCAGAAACAAGCATCACAAGATAACCACAATGCCAGGTACATGGACCATTTTACTCCTGCATGTCCTTAACCTTTGGAGAAAATAAATCACCAATTGTTTCATCTCAGCATGTGCATGTTTAACTCTGGAGCGCTCTGGTCATGTCTGCCTCACCTATAGGAAAAACGAAGGTAAGATTCTCACGCCATCCCACAACTATGCACCTTCAATCACTTTTAAGTGGGGACAGAACAGTAGATCTCACAGAGCTTCAGATCTCTTGTATAAATCCACCCTGTCAGCTCCTAATTCTATCCAGGGCCTCTGTCTCTTAAATAATTGTTGTTCAGTGTATAGTACTTGAAGTTAAAAAAAATCATAAACAAGATGATTTCATAACACCTTCTCCCATCTACCTGATGATCCTCAGTAACATCTGGACTTTCTTGTTTACAGTCCTGTGGAAGAAGAGGATGGAGACAGCTCTCTGGTGTGGTCCTCTCACTGGATAGAACTGGAGGAAACACACACAGGGACTGAATTCATTCTTTACATACAGATAATTATAGGCCGTGTGTATTTAGTCCTGTCTATTACCTGGTGATGTGAGGGGCTGGGGATCCTCCATCATGATGTCCTTGTACAGATCTTTGTGTCCTTCTAAATACTTCCACTCCTCCATGGAGAAATAGATGGTGACATCCTGACACCTTATAGGAACCTGACACAAACAATGATACCGTCATCCCCCGATCCCTTCATAGCGTTACTGTATAATGTCCCAGCATTCCCAGCAGTGTCACCTCTCCAGTCAGCAGCTCAATCATCTTGTAGGCGAGTTCTAGGATCTTCTGGTCATTGATGTCCTCATGTATCAGGGGGTGAGGTGGAGGCCCCGTGATTGGGCTCAGGGGTCTTCCCCATCCCTCAGACACAGGGTCCTGACAGTGATCGCTAGGGGTCTTCTTCACTAATGTGTAATCCTGGTAATGGAGAGACACATTAATAAATCTTACGACAGACATTTCCAGAGTCCTCACCTCTCCAGTTCTGTCCATCTGTTATTCCCATAGATAAGAATGATGTAATGTGACGTCATCAGAATCTCTCACCTCTCCAGTAAGCCGGAAGAGGATCTCTAGGGTGAGGTGTAATATTCTCTCCACCATCTGGTCCCTGTCTCTATCCATCCCTGACGGGTCAATCAGAAAAAAATTCTTATATAGAAGATCTCCACCGAGAGAATCCAATACTGTAGGGACCTGAATGGTGAGAAGATGAGCTGATGTAACATCATAAAGATCCCATGTAAAAAATATCAAAAAATTATAGTCCACAAATATATTTATCACATATTATCTCCAATCAGACACCAAAATGAAAGATAGAAACCATCTAAAGAAAGGTAAAATATTTTAATCTACTTTAAATATTTTATACAAAAAAAAAAGTTATAAAGCGCAGGAAACATTTACAGAGATCAGAACGGCAGAATCGAGTGAGTAAATCACAGAGTGCTATATTATATCTTTCCAGACATCCACAGTACATGTACAGAGCTGCAAGCAAGAAGTTCCTGCATTGCACTGAATATTGGTTTCAGCATGAAAACGCAACTAAGGTTAATTGTACAGTATTACTCACAGCAAGTTGGGCTGCAGTGTGTACATCGCCCTGGCCAAAAACTGATGCTCTAGCAGGATACAGCTAAACCCCCACTAAGTGGAGACATCACAGGTGCAGGAGAAGCACATCACACACACACCTTCATGGAATGGAGGGGAGGTGACTGCTAGATGATAAAACTGCACACAAGTGGCTTGCATAGAGCGCTGTTCACATGCAGATGACACAGTCACAAACCCGCAGCCTATTAGGTAACGCCCTTCTATTAGATCAGGCGGGCTGCCAAGCCGTACCCCACTGTGTATCATGCACGGACAGACACTCTACAATGCAAGGCCCAACAGAAAGGGGCCTGGCTGTATCCTGTACAAACAAAAAAATATGAGGTTTTTGTTGGTATTTATGGCCATAAAACGTAAGCCTACACCCTCGTCAAGGGACCTCATGTCTGTAGGTCCCTACACTAAATATAAAAAATGCAACAATAAGAGGATAATGTCCTCCAAAAATCAAGTATTACTCACAGCAAGTTGGGCTGCAGTGTGTACATCGCCCTGGCCAAAAACTGATGCTCTAGCAGGATACAGCTAAACCCCCACTAAGTGGAGACATCACAGGTGCAGGAGAAGCACATCACACACACACCTTCATGGAATGGAGGGGAGGTGACTGCTAGATGATAAAACTGCACACAAGTGGCTTGCATAGAGCGCTGTTCACATGCAGATGACACAGTCACAAACCCGCAGCCTATTAGGTAACGCCCTTCTATTAGATCAGGCGGGCTGCCAAGCCCAACTTGCTGTGAGTAATACTTGATTTTTGGAGGACATTATCCTCTTATTGTTGCTTTTTTTATATTTAGTGTAGGGACCTACAGACATGAGGTCCCTTGACGAGGGTGTAGGCTTACGTTTTATGGCCATAAATACCAACAAAAACCTCATATTTTTTTGTTTGGACAGGATACAGCCAGGCCCCTTTCTGTTGGGCCTTGCACTGTAGAGTGTCTGTCCGTGCATGATACACAGTGGGGTACGGCTTGGCAGCCCGCCTGATCTAATAGAAGGGCGTTACCTAATAGGCTGCGGGTTTGTGACTGTGTCATCTGCATGTGAACAGCGCTCTATGCAAGCCACTTGTGTGCAGTTTTATCATCTAGCAGTCACCTCCCCTCCATTCCATGAAGGTGTGTGTGTGATGTGCTTCTCCTGCACCTGTGATGTCTCCACTTAGTGGGGGTTTAGCTGTATCCTGCTAGAGCATCAGTTTTTGGCCAGGGCGATGTACACACTGCAGCCCAACTTGCTGTGAGTAATACTTGATTTTTGGAGGACATTATCCTCTTATTGTTGCATTTTTTATATTTAATTGTACAGTGACAGAGTAAAAACGGCTGTTAACGCTGACATCACAGCATCTCCACCTATTGTACGGGGAAGTTTGTGAACCCCTAATCAGTAGACAATGTGATTAGCTGATCAGTTCTGACAATGAAATCACAGCCATTTTGCCCACACATGCAAAAGAAGGCCTCTATAACGACTTTTAGTTAACCCCTTCAGCCCCCGGGCACTTTCCGTTTTTGCTTTTTTGTTTTTTGCTCCTTTTCTTCCGAGAGCCGTAACTTTTTTATTATTCCGTCAATCTTGCCATATGAGGGCTTGTTTTTTGCGGGACGAGTTGTACTTTTAAATGAAACCATAGGTTTTACCATATAGTGTACTGGAAAACAGCAAAAAAATTCAAAGTGTGGAAAAACTGCAAAAAAAGTGTGATCGCACAATAGTTTTTGGGATGTTTTATTCACCGTGTTCACTTTATGGTAAAACTGATGTATCTATGTGATGCCTCAGGTCGGTGCGAGTTTGTAGACACCAAACATGTATAGGTTTACTTGTATCTAAGGGGTTAAAAACAATTCACAAACTTGTCCAATAAACGTGGTGTACTTTTTGCGCCATTTTCCGAAACACATACCGTTCTCATTTTTCGGGATCTATGGCTCAGTGACTGTTTATTTTTTGCATCTCGAGCTAACATTTTTAATGGTACAATTTTTGCGCAGATACTACGTTTTGATCGCCTGTTATTGCATTTTGCGTAAAACATGCGGCGACCAAAAAACGTAATTTTGGCGTTTGGAATTTTTTTGCCACTACGCCATTTACCAATCAGATTAATTGATTTTATATTTTGATAGATCGGGCATTTCTGAACGCGGCGATACCAAATATGTGTATATTTATTTATTTTTTAACCCGGTAATTTTCAATGGGGTGAAAGGGGGGTGATTTGAACTTTTAGTTTTTGTTTTTTTTTTTATTTTTTAAAACTTTTTTTTAACTTTTTTTTTTATTTTACTAGTCCCCCTAGGGGGCTATAGCGATCAGCAATCCGATCGCTGATCGCTATCTGCTGATCACAGCTATACAGCTGTAAACAGCAGAAATAGTCACTTTCTTTTTCCCTCTGCTACCGGCCGAGGAAAAACGAAAGTGAAACTTCGTAGCTGCAGGCGTCATCACATGACCCTGTGCTACGATGGCAACCACCGATAGTCACGTGATCACGCACGTGACTTCCGGTGGGGGCGGCGGTAAGTAAAAAACATGGCCGCGCGCATTTAGATCTTGCTGCCAGACTTTAGCAGCAAGATTTAAGTTGTTAATGGCCACGGGTGAAAGCGATTCCACCCACGGCTAGCAGACACACGTCAGCTGTTGAAAACAGCTGATATGTGTGCCGACCGCCGCCGTCTGCCCGCGGCAGGGGGTGGGGCTTAACGGGACACGATCCATGACGGATACGGATAGATCCGTCCAAGGTCGTGAAGGGGTTAAAAAAGCTGTCAATGACAAACTGAGTGCTAATAGGGCCTACCAAGGCTGCATCCACAGAGTAGCTTCCAGCTGGAGAAGCAAACCTACAGCAAGAGTTACCAAACTAGCCAGGACAATAACAAGAACAGCAAACTAGGGACAGAATGATCAGACAAAGCGATAGTAAGAAGAATGGCTAACATTAGGTACAAAGAGAATAGTCAAAAACAAAGGCAGACAGGCGAGGGTCAATATCAGCAGGGTCATAATAAGGATAGAAGTAGGAATAGCACCAGTGATGTCAAAGATAAACTAAGCACAATGTAAGGGCTGCTTCTCACTTGCGAGTTTCTCGCAGTAGAGCAATGCGAGAAAAACTAGCATTGGAATCGGACACATGTTAGTGAATGATTCAGCTCTCATCTGCAATTTTTTTCTCAGTCCAAATCGGACTGAGAAAAAAATCGCAGCATGCTGCTTTTTTGCGAGTTTCTCGCACCATTTGTCCCAATGATTTCCTATGGCAGGGGATTAAAAGTAGCATCACACACGCGCACCAGCGTTCACATTTGCGAGTGTGGCAGTAACTTCGCTCATTAGATGAATGTGACAGCACATTCCCATAGGTTAATTAAATGACACATGTGTAATAGCTTTTATCTAATTAAGATGTTGCATGAAACTAGCATCGCAAACGCGACACACACGCGAGCAAAAAGCATCGCACTTGCGTTGCACTCGCACCTAACGTGAACTAAAATCAGCCGAGTATTTTTCAGCCCAGTCGGACCGATTTTACTCGCATAGATGTGTTTCCAGCCTAAGGCAATTCCTATCACCACGCTGGAAGTTTATAGTTTTATAGTTTTTGGTTTTTTTTCAAAAACAAAGCTAATTTTAATCAGTAGATCTTGGAATAATAATTTCCACAATTGGATGTTTAAGAAAAAAAAATGTTCCTGTGCTGAGATAATCTTATATACAGTATGTGTCCCTGCTATTTGCTGTGTAATGGCCGTGTCTGACCAAACAAGGACATGGTCTGATCATACCACATCTCCTGGGCCGGGGAAGAAGTAAAAAAATGCATGCAAACATTACAGCATGGAATTGAAAATATTTTTTTTAAAAAAACAGGGAGAGAAATGTTTTACATCATAAAAAGAATCAGCTATGATCCTGTGAGTAATGTGTGTATACTCTCTTTTGGCTCCTCCCCTGCCCAGGAGCTGTGGTATGATAAGATGTTCCTGTACGGTTAGACACGGCCATTACACAGTACATAGAAGGGGCACATTTATAAAATTATCTCAGAACAGGAACACATTTTTTTAAACACATCCCATTGTGGAAATTATTGTTATTCCGAGATCTGTTGATTAAACTTAAACTTTGTTAGTGGGAAAACCCCTTTAAGTAAAGGCCCCGTCACACTAAGCAACATCGCTGCTAACGAACAACTTTTGTGACGTTGCTAGCGATGTTGCTGTGTGTGACATCCAGCAACAACCTGGCCCCTGCTGTGAGGTCGTTGGTTGTTGCTGAATGTCCTGGGCCATTTTTTAGTTGTTGCTGTCCCGCTGTGAAGCACAGATCGCTGTGTGTGACAGCGAGACAGCAACAACTAAATGTGCAGGCAGCAGGAGCCGGCTTCTGCGGAGGCTGGTAACCAATGTAAACATCGGGTAACCAAGAAGCCCTGTCCTTGGTTACCCGATATTTACCTTTGTTACCAGCCTCCGCCGCTCTCACTGTCAGTGCCGGCTCCTGCTCTGTGCACATGTAGCTGCAGGACACATCGGGTTAATTAACCCGATGTGTGCTGTAGCTAAGAGAGCAGGGAGCCAGCGCTAAGCGGTGTGGCGCTGCTCCCTGCTCTGTGCACATTTAGCTGCAGCACACATCGGGTAATTAACCCGATGTGTGCTGTAACTAGGAGAGCAGGGAGCCAGCGCTAAGCGGTGTGCGCTGCTCCCTGCTCTGTGCACATGTAGCTGCAGCACACATCGGGTAATTAACCCGATGTGTGCTGTAACTAGGAGAGCAGGGAGCCAGCGCTAAGCGGTGTGCGCTGCTCCCTGCTCTGTGCACATGTAGCTGCAGCACACATCAGGTAATTAACCCGATGTGTGCTGTAACTAGGAGAGCAGGGAGCCAGCGCTCAGTGTGCGCTGCTCCCTGCTCGTGTAGCTCCGTGCGCTGGTAACCAAGGTAAATATCGGGTTGGTTACCCGATATTTACCTTAGTTACCAAGCGCAGCATCTTCCACGCGGCGCTGGGGGCTGGTCACTGGTTGCTGGTGAGCTCACCAGCAACTCGTGTAGCCACGCTCCAGCGATCCCTGCCAGGTCAGGTTGCTGGTGGGATCGCTGGAGCGTCGCAGTGTGACATCTCACCAGCAACCTCCTAGCAACTTACCAGCGATCCCTATCGTTGTTGGGATCGCTGGTAAGTTGCTTAGTGTGACTGGACCTTAAGACGCAGCACTGCCCCATTGGCCACAGCAGGGTGTCGATTACTCCTGCTGAGTTACTGAAGATCAGATACACTAATTATGCTTGATTGGGCAGGTGGATAAAACAAGACTGAGCAAAAGATATCCATACCTTCTCTCCAGCTACCCGATGATCCTGAGGAACACTGGGATTTTCTTGTTTACAGTCCTGTGGGAGAACAGGACGGGGACATCTCTCTGGTGTTGTCCTCTCACTGGATAGAACTGGAGGAGACACATACAGAGACTGAATTCATTCTTTACATACAGATAATTATAGGCCGTGTGTATTTAGTTCTATTACCTGGTGATGTGAGGGGCTGGGGAACCTCCATCATGACGTCCTTGTACAGATCTTTGTGTCCTTTTAAATACTCCCACTCCTCCATAGAGAAATAGACTGTGACGTCCTGACACCTTATAGAAACCTGACACATACAATGATACCGTCATCCCCCGATCCCTTCATAGCGTTACTGTATAATGTCCCAGCATTCCCAGCAGTGTCACCTCTCCAGTCAGCAGCTCAATCATCTTGTAGGTGAGTTCTAGGATCTTCTGGTCATTGATGTCCTCATGTATCAGGGGGTGAGGTGGAGGCCCCGTGATTGGGCTCAGGGGTCTTCCCCATCCCTCAGGCACAGGGTCCTGACAGCGCTCACTAGAGGTCTTCTTCACTGCTGTGTAATCCTGGTTATGGAGAGACACATTAATAAATCTCACTACAGACATTTCCAGAGTCCTCACCTCTCCAGTTCTGTCCATCTGTTATTCCCATAGATAAGAATGATGTAATGTGACGTCATCAGAATCTCTCACCTCTCCAGTAAGACGGAAGAGGATCTCTAGGGTGAGGTGTAATATCCTCTCCGCCATCTTGTCCCTGTCCCTATCCATCCTTGATGGGTCAGGAAAATTCTCTTATATAGAAGATCTGAGAGGATCCGATATTGTAGGGACCTGAATGGGGAGAAGATGACGATGTAACATCAGAAAGATCCCATGTAAGAAATCTCCGGAGCTGTTACCGGCTTCACATGATCACTACATCCAGTCCTGGCCCTGGTATAACACACAATCCAACTATAGTCACACACAGATTTATCACAGAATATCTCCAATTCAGCACCAAAGACACAGAAGAAATCTAAAAGAAAAATCTAATTATGTGTCTATAGTTCTAAAGGGGAATGATTCTCTTTGTGTCGAGTTCCATATCAACAGAAGGAGATTAATAGGCCGTGCAATGATCCTCTGGGAATTTAAACATGCAAATAGCCTTGTCACAAAGAAAGAGGCCTGGAACTCACCAGAAACTCCATCCGTGAAAGCAGCAATTCCAATCAAATAAATAGTCTCATTTCTGAAATGGTTAATGCTGTCTGCACCCAGTGATGGAGAATCACACTGGAGGATGTATGGCTGAGCCTAGAATGTATTGGCTCTTTCCAGGTTACATTTGGCTGTTCTGTGCTTACAGGACCTGTGATGATGTCACATGGAGGGGAGGAGTCAGGGTCACATGATCAGCTCCTCAGTGTGTGCAGGACTCTGCTGTGCTGGTTGTCATAGTGCTGGATGAGGTGAAGTTTATGTGTGGAGTCAGAAGGGATGTACAGGGTAGATGTAGCAGAGCCATGTGTGTATGAGGTGTACGGAGAGGAGACGTGTGTCTGTACTATGTGTACGGAAAGGAGACGTGTGTATGGAGAGGAGCCGTTTGTGTACGGAAAGGAGACGTGTGTATGGAGAGGAGACGTGTGTGTACTATGTGTACAGAGAGGAGACGTGTGTGTACGGAAAGGAGACGTGTGTACGGAGAGGAGCCGTGTGTGTACGAGGTGTACGGAGAGGAGCCGTGTGTGTACGAGGTGTACGAAGAGGAGCCGTGTGTGTACGAGGTGTACGGAGAGGAGCCGTGTGTGTACGAGGTGTACGGAGAGGAGCCGTGTGTGTACGATGTGTACGGAGAGGAGCCGTGTGTGTACGAGGTGTACGGAGAGGAGCCGTGTGTGTACGAGGTGTACGGAGAGGAGCCGTGTGTGTACGATGTGTGTGTACGAGGTGTACGGAGAGGAGCCGTGTGTGTACGAGGTGTACGGAGAGGAGCCGTGTGTGTACGAGGTGTACGGAGAGGAGCCGTGTGTGTACGAGGTGTACGGAGAGGAGCCGTGTGTGTACGAGGTGTACGGAGAGGAGACGTGTGTGTACGAGGTGTACGGAGCGGAGCCGTGTGTGTACGAGGTGTACGGAGCGGAGCCGTGTGTGTACGAGGTGTACGGAGCGGAGCCGTGTGTGTACGAGGTGTACGGAGCAGAGCCGTGTGTGTACGAGGTGTACGGAGCGGAGCCGTGTGTGTACGAGGTGTACGGAGCGGAGCCGTGTGTGTACGAGGTGTACGGAGCGGAGCCGTGTGTGTACGAGGTGTACGGAGCGGAGCCGTGTGTGTACGAGGTGTACGGAGCGGAGCCGTGTGTGTACGAGGTGTACGGAGCAGAGCCGTGTGTGTACGAGGTGTACGGAGAGGAGCCGTGTGTGTACGAGGTGTACGGAGAGGAGCCGTGTGTGTACGAGGTGTACGGAGCGGAGCCGTGTGTGTACGAGGTGTACGGAGCGGAGCCGTGTGTGTACGAGGTGTACGGAGAGGAGCCGTGTGTGTACGAGGTGTACGGAGAGGAGCCGTGTGTGTACGAGGTGTACGGAGTGGAGCCGTGTGTGTACGGAGAGGAGCCGTGTGTGTACGAGGTGTACGGAGAGGAGCCGTGTGTGTACGAGGTGTACGGAGAGGAGCCGTGTGTGTACGAGGTGTACGGAGAGGAGCCGTGTGTGTACGAGGTGTACGGAGAGGAGCCGTGTGTGTACGAGGTGTACGGAGAGGAGCCGTGTGTGTACGAGGTGTACGGAGAGGAGACGTGTGTGTACGAGGTGTACGGAGCGGAGCCGTGTGTGTACGAGGTGTACGGAGAGGAGCCGTGTGTGTACGAGGTGTACGGAGAGGAGCCGTGTGTGTACGAGGTGTACGGAGTGGAGCCGTGTGTGTACGGAGAGGAGCCGTGTGTGTACGAGGTGTACGGAGAGGAGCCGTGTGTGTACGAGGTGTACGGAGAGGAGCCGTGTGTGTACGAGGTGTACGGAGAGGAGCCGTGTGTGTACGAGGTGTACGGAGAGGAGCCGTGTGTGTACGAGGTGTACGGAGAGGAGCCGTGTGTGTACGAGGTGTACGGAGAGGAGACGTGTGTGTACGAGGTGTACGGAGCGGAGCCGTGTGTGTACGAGGTGTACGGAGCGGAGCCGTGTGTGTACGAGGTGTACGGAGCGGAGCCGTGTGTGTACGAGGTGTACGGAGCAGAGCCGTGTGTGTACGAGGTGTACGGAGCGGAGCCGTGTGTGTACGAGGTGTACGGAGAGGAGCCGTGTGTGTACGAGGTGTACGGAGCGGAGCCGTGTGTGTACGAGGTGTACGGAGCGGAGCCGTGTGTGTACGAGGTGTACGGAGCGGAGCCGTGTGTGTACGAGGTGTACGGAGCAGAGCCGTGTGTGTACGAGGTGTACGGAGAGGAGCCGTGTGTGTACGAGGTGTACGGAGAGGAGCCGTGTGTGTACGAGGTGTACGGAGCGGAGCCGTGTGTGTACGAGGTGTACGGAGCGGAGCCGTGTGTGTACGAGGTGTACGGAGAGGAGCCGTGTGTGTACGAGGTGTACGGAGAGGAGCCGTGTGTGTACGAGGTGTACGGAGTGGAGCCGTGTGTGTACGGAGAGGAGCCGTGTGTGTACGAGGTGTACGGAGAGGAGCCGTGTGTGTACGAGGTGTACGGAGAGGAGCCGTGTGTGTACGAGGTGTACAGAGAGGAGCCGTGTGTGTACGAGGTGTACGGAGTGGAGCCGTGTGTGTACGGAGAGGAGCCGTGTGTGTACGAGGTGTACGGAGAGGAGCCGTGTGTGTACGAGGTGTACGGAGAGGAGCCGTGTGTGTACGAGGTGTACGGAGAGGAGCCGTGTGTGTACGAGGTGTACGGAGAGGAGCCGTGTGTGTACGAGGTGTACGGAGAGGAGCCGTGTGTGTACGAGGTGTACGGAGAGGAGCCGTGTGTGTACGAGGTGTACGGAGAGGAGCCGTGTGTGTACGAGGTGTACGGAGAGGAGCCGTGTGTGTACGAGGTGTACGGAGAGGAGCCGTGTGTGTACGAGGTGTACGGAGAGGAGCCGTGTGTGTACGAGGTGTACGGAGTGGAGCCGTGTGTGTACGGAGAGGAGCCGTGTGTGTACGAGGTGTACGGAGAGGAGCCGTGTGTGTACGAGGTGTACGGAGCGGAGCCGTGTGTGTACGAGGTGTACGGAGTGGAGCCGTGTGTGTACGAGGTGTACGGAGAGGAGCCGTGTGTGTACGAGGTGTACGGAGCGGAGCCGTGTGTGTACGAGGTGTACGGAGTGGAGCCGTGTGTGTACGAGGTGTACGGAGAGGAGCCGTGTGTGTACGATGTGTGTGTACGAGGTGTACGGAGAGAAGCCGTGTGTGTACGAGGTGTACGGAGTGGAGCCATGTGTGTACGAGGTGTACGGAGAGGAGCCGTGTGTGTACGAGGTGTACGGAGCGGAGCCGTGTGTGTACGAGGTGTACGGAGAGGAGCCGTGTGTGTACGAGGTGTACGGAGCGGAGTCGTGTGTGTACGAGGTGTACGGAGAGGAGCCGTGTGTGTACGATGTGTGTGTACGAGGTGTACGGAGTGGAGCCATGTGTGTACGAGGTGTACGGAGAGGAGCTGTGTGTGTACGATGTGTGTGTACGATGTGTGTGTACGAGGTGTACGGAGAGGAGCCGTGTGTGTACGAGGTGTACGGAGAGGAGCCGTGTGTGTACGAGGTGTACGGAGAGGAGCTGTGTGTGTACGAAGTGTACGGAGAGGAGCCGTGTGTGTACGAGGTGTACGGAGAGGAGCTGTGTGTGTACGATGTGTGTGTACGAGGTGTACGGAGAGGAGCCGTGTGTGTACGAGGTGTACGGAGAGGAGCCGTGTGTGTACATTGTGTATAGAGATGAACCGTCTGTATATGAGCGGTATGTGCTCTTATGTCTGCAGTCAATTTTCTTTTTTGCAGATTTGTTTTTTTCTTCACTTTCTTCCAAGAGCCATAACTTTTTTATATTTCGGCGGTTTTTGTTTTTTTCAGGATGAGTTGTAGTTTTTAATTACGCATTTCATTTTACCATTTACGGTACTGGAAAAATATTCCAAATGTGTTGAAATTTCCGAAAAAATGCAATTCCGTAATTTTTTTTGTCTTTTTATTTTTATGGCGTACATTCTGTGGTAACAGTTACCCTATATCATGACTTTCAAGTGCAATTATGGCGATACCAAAAAAAAAAAAATTTTTGTGCAAAATAAAATTTTAATCTCTATTTAGAAACCCATACAATTTTTGTTTCTTCATGAATTGAGCTGGGTTAGCGGATATTTGCGCAATGAGCTGATGGATTTACTGATAACGTTTTAGCTACATACCATGTTTTCATCTGTTTTTATTTTGTTTCTTTTAAGGAGGAGTGACCAAAAAAACCCAAATTTCTGGAGATTTGATTTCTTTTCTCACTTTGGCGTTTAATGATCGGATTAAGTTATTTTTTTTTTTTTTTTTATAAATTTCTCCTGACATGTACGCAAACCTCATCATCAACTACAAAAAACATTTGACTGCTGTGTTTGCCAACAAGGGTTTTACCACCAAGTATTAAGTCTTGTTTGCCAGAGGGATAAGGGAACGAGTTGATTAGGAGCATCTAAAGCCCCCGTTACACATAGCGATGTTGTTAGCGACATCGCTGAAACTTCACAGGTTTTGTGACGCAACAGCGACCTTGGTAGCGATCTTGCTACATGTGACACATATCAGCGACCGGACCCCGATGCGATATCACCGATCATACCTGAACGTCCTGGTTCATTTTTTATTTCAAATCTGTTTTATTGATGAAACTGTTGTCAACATACAAACATATCATTTGTGCAATTACAATACATAAACATCATTTTCTCAATGCCGGGATAACATCCAGAAATTGTTACATTACTAAATTTCTTGGAATTCTTCAAATTATCTTTGTGATATTACCATACAACCACTTATAAATTATAGGTCAGAATTCCCACTTCTTTTTACTTCCCGTATCCTAATATACTCATTCTCCTTGTGTGTCTATTGTCTTATGAATTATTGATAAATCTTTTCATATAAAAAATGAAACTAGAAAAATGCAGATTAATGTTCAGAAATGAAAGAAAGAAGAGGAAAGATACAAGCATAAAGAAGAGGAAATTAGAGAGAAGGGTGGAGAGGGGGGAAAGCAAGAAAAGCAAAGAAAAAAGGGGGGGGAGGAATGAGACTCCCCACCGTTTCTCAGTTCAAAAAGCTCGCCAAACTCTCCACAAACTCTGGGGACTCCATGAACATAATCCATGGTCTCCAAACTGTAGTAAATTTTTCTGTGTTCCCATTTAGTTCTGCTGTCAGCTCCTCCATTCTCTGGAGGTTTGTCATTTCCTCCAACCAATCCAGCACCGTAGGGCATCTAGTCTGTTTCCAAAATCGTGGGATAATCATACGGGCAGCCGCCAGGCAAAATCGCAACATGTCCCTTTTTTGTGTTTTAATAGCTCCTGGGAGCATAGAAAGAAGAGCAACCTGGGGGGATTTTTCTACTTCACCTCCGCTCATCTTTTTGTACAGGTAGAACACTGAGTCCCAAAAGGGTTGCAGCTTAGTACAGCTCCACCATATGTGTAGCATTGTACCTGTGTCTGTGCCACACCTCCAGCACACATCAGACACAGAGGGAAATATAGCATGTAATTTAGTCGGGTAATGGTACCACCTTGTGAGAATTTTATAACTTTTCTCTTGAGCGGCGCACGCCAAGGAAAGCTTGTGGGTCCACAGGTACGCTCTGCTCCAATCGTCCTCTGGAATATCCTCTCCCAGTTCCTCTCCCCACCTACAGACAAAGTGAGGTTTATCCACCCTATTTCTCTGGTTCAGCATTTTATAAATGAGTGAGATGCCATGTCCAGGTGATGAGCCCTGTAAAAATATTTTCTCAAAAGGAGTAGGGGGTGTCCTCATCCTTCTCTCCCTGTCCTGGTACGAGAGGAAAGATTTCAACTGCATATATTCCATCCAGGAAATCTCTTTCCCTGTGGCCTGCATGGAAATATAAGTTGGTAGGGTGTGTCCCTGGAGCACGTGACAAAAACGAGTATCATCCGCCCGAGTAAATCCCCCGAATCTATGGGAGTGGAGTCC
Organism: Anomaloglossus baeobatrachus; assembly: GCF_048569485.1. NCBI lineage: Eukaryota > Metazoa > Chordata > Amphibia > Anura > Aromobatidae > Anomaloglossus > Anomaloglossus baeobatrachus. The sequence goes on from NC_134357.1 coordinate 500,855,790, forward strand.
TGGGGGGAACTTCTTATTACCGAATACGGGGGTAAGTGGGCCCTGCTCCTGAGAGAGAGATCCCTTTTTTATCTCTCCATCCCACATCCCCATCGCTGTCCGCGTGAACTCCATTCCTTTCGCTATCTGGATCCTACTTTCTTTCTCTAACCATGGAAGTAAATGTAAGGGAGTTCCCAGCACATCCTGTTCAATCACCACCCATTGTTTCGAATTACCATGAAAATGCCAGTCCAGTAATCTCGTTAGGATAGCTGCCTTGTAATATAATTGAAAATTTGGGAGCCCCGCCCCCCCGTCACTTTTGTGTCTGGTCAGAGTTTTAATTCCTGTTCGGGGTCTCCTGTTCCCCCAGACAAACCCAGACAAGGCTGTCCGGATCTTGGAGAAGTAACTTAGCGGTAGCTGTATGGGTATTGTCTGAAACAGGAACAGGAACCTCGGTAACACATCCATTTTTATCGCGTTTATACGCCCAAACCACGTCAATCTCTTTTTGTCATATTTCTTTAAGTCCCTGATTGTCCTTTCTAATAAGGGGAAAAAATTGTGATGTACAATTTTTGCTGGATCCCTAGGTACCATAACTCCCAGATATTTTAAAACTGACGGTTGCCACTTAAAAGGGAAGTTTTGTGATACTCTCGCAAGGTCTTCTGCCGATAAAGTCACGTTCATGGCCTCTGATTTGGAAAAATTTACTTTGAAGTTGCTTAAGTTGCCAAACTCTTCGAACTCCTTGAGCAAGGACGGGAAGGATATGTGTGGTTGGGAAATGAACATGAGAAGGTCATCCGCGAATAGAGCCAGCTTACGGTTCTCCCCACCCGCCTCTATCCCGTGGATGCTTGTGTTGTTTCTCAGGGCGACCGCAAGGTGCTCCATGACTATGACGTATAAGAGGGGCGACAGTGGACATCCCTGTCTCGTTCCATTGTGGACCAGAAAGGATGATGATAGAAACCCATTTGTCCTCACTTTTGCTGAGGGTCTCGAATACAGGGACGCAATTCTGCCCAAAAATTTCTGACCCAAACCCACCTGTCTCAAGGCTGCCATCATAAAGCTCCAACTGACCCGGTCGAAGGCCTTCTCCGCGTCCACTGAAAGTAAACACATGGGGAGAGACTGAGCCCTCGACCGAGCCATCAGGAGGAACAATTTGTTGGTGTTGTCCCGTGCCTCCCGGCCTTTTACAAATCCCACCTGGTCCGTATGTATTATCCCAGGCAGGGACAGGGCAAGTCTGTTGGCAAGTGCTTTAGAGAAAAATTTCAAATCTAAATTAATCAGTGAGATGGGTCTGTAATTTGTAACCAGCAAGTGGTCCTTTCCCGGTTTGGGGATAACACATATGTGTGCTTCAAGAGACTGCGCTACCCACTGGGAGTTTTCAGATATGGAGTTAAATACTTTGGTCATGAACGGGGATAACTGAGTCTGAAAAATTTTATAGAACTTGGGGGTAAACCCGTCCGGACCTGGGCTTTTGCCTGAGGGAGAATCCCTGATAATAGATGCCACTTCTGTCTCTGTAAAGTCTGCTTCTAGGTTTTCAACCTCAGTATTGGGTATAGTCGGCAGGGCTGTTTTAAGTATGTAATCATTTATTTTAGTCTCCAAAGCTTCTTGTGGCATATCCCCAAATTTGCCCCTTATGTTGTAAAGGTCACTATAATATTTTTGAAACTGGTCCGCTATGTGGATTGGGTTCTGAGTCAAAAGGCCGTCCGATTTTTTGATCGTAGGGATGTGACTGGGGTCCCCCCTCGGATGTAATAACCTAGCTAGTGGTCTGCCACATTTGTCCGCATATTCATACATAAATCTTTTTAGTCTATTCCTGTGGCGCTCGTATTGTCGGTCCAGAATGGATTTAAGTTCCTCTCTGTTTTTAACTAGCTCTGTCAGTGTCACCGGGGATAATGTCTGCTTATGGATCTTCTCTAGGTCTGAAATATTCTGAAGTAGAGACAGAATAGTTTGGGCTCTCTCCCTCTTAATCCTAGCCTCATGTTTGATCAGAATCCCTCTCAACACACACTTTAGTGTCTCCCATTGAACAGGTAGGGTAGTAGTGTCTCCTGAGTGTATCTCCAAGAATTCATCTATTGTGTTCTGCAGGTCTTTCAAGCATCCCTGGTCCCTCAGCAGACTATCATTCAACCGCCAAGACCATGGCCTCCCAGGCCCATCCGGCATAGTGAGGCTCAAAAATATGGGGGCATGATCTGACCAAGAGATACTGCCTATAGAGGCCTGTATCTGCCATGTCAGGGCCTTCTGACTTACAAGGAATAGGTCTATGCGGCTGTACGAAGAGTGAGCCGGGGAAAAATATGTGTAGTCACGGTCTACTGGGTGTAGTGTTCTCCATGCATCCACTAATCTGAGTTCCTGTATACAACGTTTAACCTTCGTTAGTTTCCTTATTGAGAGAAAGTTATGTCCCGATGTTGTGTCTACCTTAGGGTCCAAAGTGAAGTTTAAATCACCGCCTACGATCACGGTCCCTTCTGCGAATTCATCCAGTGATGACAGGAGAGAGGAGCAGGTCGTCGCCGGATCTCTATTCGGTAGATACCAATTGACAATGGTAAAGATGGATGAGTTAACATTAATTTTCAGGAATATAAATCTTCCCTCCGTGTCCACCCGTGTATCTAGAACTGTGTGCACTAGGGACTTATGGATGCCTATGGACACTCCCTTGGATTTTGACTCTGGGTTGGAACTGTGGACCCAGTTAGTGTAATATCTGTCTCTAAAGATGGGGAGGTGGCCCGTTTTAAAATGTGTTTCTTGGATCAATAGTATATGGACTCTTTTTTTGTGCATGTCAAAAAATATCTGGGAGCGTTTTTGCGGGACATTAAGTCCCCTCACATTTAGTGAACCCCAATTAATCTGCGTCATTCCAATGCGGAGGAACGGTGGGGACTCTAGGGATAGGTTCGGGGATTAGGGAGAGAGAGATGTGCAGGCAAGTAGGATAGGAAGAGCAGGGAAAGAGAAGAGGAAATAAAAGAGAAGAGGTAAGAAGGTCGAGAATACAAAAGAAACTACCAACAAAGCAGTAGAAACCAAAAGGCAAGGAGGTCAGAGTGCCTCCCACCTGCAAGGTCACAACAAGACCCTAACGTCGGGTCTAAAAAGACTAAAAGTAACTGTATAGGTATGAGAATACCAAACTGTCTAACCTAGGGATGGTGAGACTACGCCACTCCTTTATGGCGTGTTATCCCAATCAGGGAGGGAACTTTCTACAAAGGAGCCCCCTGCCCCGGACTAACAATAAGCAATTATTCAACTTAGTTTGTCAGCCAGAGCCCTATATAATGTGAGGACACAAGGTCTAGAGAGAATAATGTGCTATACACAGTACGGGGGTGCCCCCCGCCCCCTCTTCCAGGAAGGCGGGAGGGAACCCCCCCCCCCCTCATAATCAGAAAGACTTAATCCCCCTGGCAAAAAAATTATAGCAAAACTGGGAGGTACATTCTATTGAGAAACAACCCAATGAATTTTTGTTTATAAACCAATAACTCCTTAAACATCAGACTGGTCTTCCTCTTCGAGGGCCACGCATCCGATCACCATCTGGGGCAGCACCCCATACCCCCATTGGAAACACCGGCCATTCCTCTATAGGCACCAACGGAATGTCCAGGGCTGCAGCAAACGATGGCATATCAGTCGGGTTCCTAAGAACATGCATTCTTCCCGCGTGTCGGACCTGCAGGCGGAAGGGAAATCCCCAGCTGTATTTATACTCATACGAACGGAGCATGTCCAGGAGAGGTTTCAGTGCTCTCCTTCTTTGTAAAGTGAAACGGGATAAGTCCTGCAGAATCTGGACTTGGCTCCCCTCGTATGATGGTGAAACTCCACTGCGCAACTTAAACAGGATGGCCTCTTTAAGGACATAACGGTGGACCCTACAAATCACATCTCGAGGTCTGTCATTCTGTGTAGGTCTAGGGCCAAGCGCTCTATGCACTCTGTCTAGCTCCAGGGGTTGGCTTGATGGTTCACCCAGGATCTCATTAAACATCACTTGGAGGGCTCTCTGGAGATCCTTAGGTTCAACAGACTCTGGTAAACCCCGGACCCTTAAATTGTTTCTCCGGCCCCTGTTTTCAGCATCGTCCATTGCTTCCACCATATATTGTATTTGGCGGGAGTGTTGATCCAAAATGGCCCCTTGTGCCTGAGTGGTGTCTTCTATATTCTGTATTTTAGCTGCCTGTATTTGGTTCTGAGTGTCCACTCTTTCCACCTCCCCCCTCAGGGCCGACAGCTCTGTGCGGTATGCCTGTTCCAGCCTTGCTATATATGTCTCCATATCTTCTCTGGTGGGCATAGAAGAGATGTGTGCTCGGATTTCATTAAGTTCTGTCAGCACTCCTGGTTCATGTGATCTTATTGTACTTGTGGCAGGCTCTAACTCTGCTTGCTTTTCCATATCATACACACTTTGACTCAGGCTGTGTCTCACTGAAGATAGGAGATTTCCACTAGCAGGGCCCTGTTCCCCATTTGCAGCATTAACAGCCTCTGCTTGAGATTTATTATTGTCCTCCTTCTGTGACAGGGGTAAGGGCACCTCTCCCCCCTCCTGAGGCCTCCCCACTGCAGGTCTGCAATCAGCAATGGTGGGGGTTGTACCCATGCTCCCTGCTCCAGGGATCTCCTGTACCTGAGACCTTGTATACTGGCTGTCTGGGGTTATCAGCTGCCTCTCCTCCGCTGCCCGGGTGGTTTCCTCTCTCTGTCTCTGCTGCTGCTGGGGCTTCCCCTGCCTCTCCATCTTGGGAGATGTCTGCAGTGCTGTCCTCTGCTTCGGCCCGGTAAGGAAGCCTCTAATTCCCTTCTCCTCTGTCCGTGACGCTCCTCTGCTGGGCCCCTGGGAGCTCTCCCTTCTCCTGCGCTGCATATCCTTTTCTTCCAGGCTCTTGGGCTGGTTTAATTGTCAGTAATGTAGTCCGGTGGCAGGAGCTGAGACAAACACGTCCTCACTCCTCCATAGCCAGGACACGCCCCCCTGGTTCATTTTTTGATCGTTGGTGTCCCGCTGGGCAGCATGCATCGCTGTGTTTTTGCTTTGTCTTTTCAACCCCTCGTCAGAATAGCTGCTGTGTGACACGGTCCCAACGACCACCGAGGATCGCCGTATTGTTGCTGCATCGTTACTTAGATCTGCCTGTTTGACAGCTCACTGGCGCCCATGTAGCGACGTACCAGCGATCCTGACTAGGTTATATAGTTGTCGTGATCGCTGGAACGTCTCTATGTGTAACGGGACCCTAAGTGGTTTCTAGGAGCCAGAACTCTTAATGGTTGGTAGGGGCTGTATGGCATGCACAGGCCCTGGGATACAGCAGCATTGAGAGGGGATGGAGCAGCCACCGCTGGGCAACCGGGAAGGCAAGAGTGCCAGCGTCCCCTCGGGGAAAGGGGGGCCAGAACAGTGTGGGGACACCAGAATGGGCATTACAGTTTCTTCAGATAAATACAAGCTGACTGCTTGCAGCCAAGGTCTGCACAAGAATATAACAATCACACGCAAACAGCAACTACTGGCCTGTTCGTGCTTAGGCACATTTTTTTTTTTTTTTACAGTCTCGAATATCCCTTTTAACCCCTTCAGCCCCAAGCCTATTTTGACCCTAAAGACCAGGCCATTTTTTGCAATTCTGACCAGTGTCACTTTATGAGGTTATAACTCTGGAACGCTTCAGCGGATCTCGGTGATTCTGAGATTGTTTTTTCGTGACATATTGGGCTTCATGTTAGTGGTAAATTTAGGCCGATATTTTTTGCATTTCTTTGTGAAAAAAACGGAAATTTCGCGAAAATTTTGTAATTTTCAAACTTTGAATTTTTATGCTCTAAAACCAACGAGATATATGACACAAAATAATTAATAAATAACATTTCCCACATGTCTACTTTACCTCAGAACAATTTTGGGGAAAAAAAAAAAAATTTAAAGGAAGTTATAGGGGTTCAAAGTTTATGAGCAATTTCTCATTTTTACAACAAAATTTACAAGGCCACTTTTTTTTAGGGACCACATCACATTTGAAGCGATTTTGAAAGGTCTACATGACACAGAACACCCAAAAGTGACACCATTCCAAAAACGGCACCCCTCAGGCTACTCAAAACCACATTCAAGAAGGTTATTAACCCTTCAGGTGCTTCACAGTAACTAAAGCAATGTGGAAGGAAAAAATGAACATTTTACTTTTTGCAACAAAAATGTTAATTTAGCCTCAAATATTGCATATTCACAAGGGTAGCAGGATTAAATGAACCCCCAAAATTTGTTGGGCAATTTCTACTGAACACGCAGATACCTCATATGTGGCGAAAAACCACTGTTTGGGCGCACGGCAGGACTCGGAAGGGAAGGAGCGCCATTTGACTTTTTTGAACAGAAAATTAGCTGGAATCGTTAGCCGCACCATGTTGCGTTTGGAGAGCCCCTGAGCTGCCGAAACAGTGGAGCTCCCCCACATGTGACCCCATTTTGGAAACTAGACCCCTCATGGAATTTATCTAGATGTTTATTGAGCACTTTGAGCCTCTGGGGGCTTCACAAAAGTTGAGCTGTGAAAATAAAAAATTTTTTTTTTACCACAAAATTGTTACTTCAACCAGGTAGCTTTTTTTTCACAAGGGTATCAGGAAAAATTGCACCATAAAATGTATTGTGCAATTTCTCCTGAGTACACAGACACCTCATATGTGGTGGAAATAAAATGTTTGGGCGCACAGCAGGGCTCGGAAGGCAAGGAGCGTCATTTGACGTTTCAAACGCAAAATTGTCTGGGATAATTAGCGTATTCCATGTTGCGTTTGGAGACCCCCTGAGGTGCCGAAACAGTGGAGCTCTCCCACATGTGACCCCATTTTGGAAACTAGACCCCTCATGGCATAGAAAAAAAAAAAACAGCGGCAGATGGGGGGGGGGGCGGCAGATGGGGCGGCAGCAGATGGGGGGCAGCGGCATATAAAGGGAGCATCTGTGATTGTGAGACGGCGGCTGAAATAGGGTGGGGGCGGATGGGACAGGGCGCAGTGGATGCAGGAGCGGCAGAGGATGGGGGGAGGGGGGATGGGGGGGATGGGTGGGAAGGGGAGATTGGGGATAGTTACCCTACAGGATGGATCTAGGCAGCTGGATCACAGGAGATGAAGGAGGCAGAAGATCGGGGAGGGTGAGAGGTGGGGGAGGGAGCGCAGCGCAGATCACGGAGGAGACAGGTAAGCAGAGCACATATCACGGGGGTGAGAGGTGAGGGAGAGCGGACAGCAGATCACGGGGGTGAGAGGTGAGGGAGAGCGGACAGCAGATCACGGGGGTGACAGGTGAGGGAGCACAGATCACGGGGTGACAGGTGAGGGAGCACAGATCACGGGGTGACAGGTGAGGGAGCACAGATCACGGGGTGACAGGTGAGGGAGCACAGATCACAGGGTGACAGGTGAGGGAGCACAGATCACGGGGTGACAGGTGAGGGAGCACAGATCACGGGGTGACAGGTGAGGGAGCACAGATCACGGGGTGACAGGTGAGGGAGCACAGATCACGGGGTGACAGGGGAGGGAGCGCACATCACGGCGGTGACAGGGGAGGGAGCGCACATCACGGCGGTGAGGGGACGAGCAGCCGATCACGAGGGAAAGGGGCCGGGCAGCAGATCGGGGGGACCGGTGGCACTGTGGCAGATGGAGGGCGGCGGCGGATCGGGAGGTGTGGAGGTGAGTGTGCGGGCAGCAGATACGAGGGGTGGGGGTGCGGGTGGCAGATCGCGGCGGAGGGCAGCAGCGGTGGCGGATCGGGAGGTGTGGGGGTGAGTGTGCGGGCAGCAGATACGAGGGGTGGGGGTGCGGGTGGCAGATCGCGGCGGAGGGCAGCAGCGGCGGCGGATCGGGAGCTGTGGGGGTGAGTGTGCGCGCAGCAGATACGAGGGGTGGGGGTGCGGGTGGCAGATTACGGCGGAGGGCAGCAGCGGCGGCGGATCGGGAGGTGTGGGGGTGAGGGTGCGGGCAGCAGATACCAGGGGTGGGGGTGCGGGTGGCAGATCGCGGCGGAGGGCAGCAGCGGCGGCGGATCGGGAGGTGTGGGGGTGAGTGTGCGGGCAGCAGATACGAGGGGTGGGGGTGCGAGTGGCAGATCGCGGCGGAGGGCAGCAGCGGCGGCGGATCGGGAGGTGTGGGGGTGAGGGTGCGGGCAGCAGATACGAGGGGTGGGGGTGCGGGTGGCAGATCGCGGCGGCGGATCGGGAGGCCGGTTTCATACAGTGCAATGGCAGCGCGGCAACTTCCGGGTCCCATGCTCCGGTCCCATAACAGCATGGGACCGGAGCTTGTCGCCCTGCCATTGCACTGTGTACACTCACTGTGCTAGCGTGCTGCAGGGACGATGACGGGGGCGGTCACCGGCAACAGGTCCACTGTGATTGGAGAAATCGGTCACAAGGCCGATCTCTCCAATCAGAGCTACTAAAGCTGGGGGAGGGTGATCCAGTGAGGTCACCCAGCTCCAGCTATAGCTGCACTGGCCAGGGCTGGATTTCAATGTTTCAGTCACTTTAAGTGGCTGGAACATTACAGTGGCTGTGATTGGCTGACGAACGTCGCTCAACCAATCACAGCCTCCGTAGGTCCGGGGAGGAGGCACCACCCCTCCTGAGGTCAGGTACAGGTCCCCTCCTCCCCGAATCTGCGGTTTATCCTAACTTTTCGCAGTCACCGGAGGCTCCGGTGCCGCGATTACGCCATGACGGAAAGATCCGTCCTTGGTCGTTAAGGCCCAGGGCACCATGACGGATCTTTCCGTCCATGGTCGTGAAGGGGTTAAGCATAAGGATCCAATATGCCTCCCTGTTCTCTTCCTTGAGTACGTCTGTTAACCCTTTAAAGGGCACAAAAAAAAAATGAGCAGGATCGCCTTTGTGAATTTGGTTAAAATGTTTAGAAACATTTGAGGGATTGGATGCATATGAATTGCTGTAATCTCTAAAATTGTTCCCTCATTCTTTGAGTTTTCTTGTAGTACATTCTCTCGTAGACATCTTCCAAAAGATTTGCAGCAGTAATTTCAGCAAAAGGTGGTCCTACAAAGTATTGACTCTGGAGGGCAGAATAGAAATACATGTCACAAATTTCAGATTTATATTTTTTTAAATAATTTAGAAAACCCATGTATAATTTCCTTTACACATACATTCACAAGTTCATGGAGTATACAAGTGCATCTCAATAAATTAGAACATCATTAAAAGGTTAATTTCAGTAATTCAATACAAAAAGGGAGACACATATTATATAGGGTCATTACAGAGTGATCTATTTCAAGTGTTATTTCTGTTAATGATTATGGCTCACAGCCAATGAAAACCCAAAAGTCATTACCACAGAAAATTAGAACAATTACCACAAAACACCTGCAAAGGCTTCCTAAGCATTTAAAATAGTTCCTTAGTCTGGTTCAGTAGACTACACAATCATGGGGAAGACTTCTGACTTGACAGATGTCCAGAAGGCAGTCATTGACACGCTCCATAAGGAGGGTAAGCCACAAAAGGTCATTGCTAAAGAAGCTGGCTGTTCACAAAGTGCTGTATCCAAGCAAATTAATGGAAAGTTGAGTTGAAGGAAAAAGTATGGTAGAAAAAAGGTGCACAAGCAACCAGGATAACTGCAGCCTTGAAAGGATTGTTAAGAAAAGGCAATTCAAAAATTTGGGGGAGATTCACAATCAGTGGACTGCTGCTGGAGTCAGTGCTTCAAGAGCCACCACACACAGACGTATCCAGGACATGGGCTACAACTGTCGTATTCCTTGTGTCAAGCCACTCATGACCAATAGACAACGCCAGAAGCGTCTTACCTGAGTCAAGGAGAAAAAGAACTGGACTGTTGCTCAGTGATCCAAGGTGTTGTTTTCAGATGAAAGTAGATTTTGCATTTCATTTGGAAATCAAGGTCCCAGAGTCTAGAGGAAGAGTGGAGAGGCCACAATCCAAGCTGCTTGAAGGTCTAGTGTGAAGTTTCCACAATCAGTGATAGTTTGGGGAGCCATGTCATCTGCTGGTGTAGGTTCACTGGGTTTTATCAAGACCAAAGTCAGGGCGGCTGTCTACCAGGGAATTCTAGTGAAGGTGACTGTGGAAAGAGAAGGCACAAAATAGGGTCTTACCCGGTATAACAAGTGGGGGCAAGTGTAGATTAAAACACTCACCTGAAGTGAAGTCCAGAGCACTTTTGGTGGTGTGTAGAGTTGGGAACACACTACAGTGCACTACGAATTTAAAGTTACTGTTGACTAAGTGTTGATTGCTTTGCTGTGTTCTTCTAGTTTTTTGTTTCTTCTGCTAACATCTTCTTTCTTTTAAGAGTCACTGAGAGACTCAGAGTGCTGTGCAACACCTCCACAAGCGCCCAGGAAAAGGCAGTAAATAGATTCCACAGGGACCCTTATGATTATCATTTCCTGGAATGTAAAAGGCCTGAGGTCCCCGAATAAAAGATCTAAGGTATTGAGACACCTCAAACGATTCTCCCCAGATATCATCCTTCTTCAGGAAACTCATTTGGGAGAAGAGGATTTTTTCAGACTTAAAAGATTCTGGGTTGGGACTGTAGTGGGTTCGGCAGCACAGGGGAGACATGCAGGGGTAGTGATCTTATTCCACCGGAATTTTGCTTTTCAGCTATTGTCCCAGGAGTGTGACGACCAGGGGAGATGGGTCCGGGTCACTATAGATCATGGGGGAGAAACCTACTCTATACAAAACATCTATGGTCCTAATAGTTCAAATAAATCCTTCTTTGAAGATATAGAAAGGAAGATTATTCTTGACAATTCACCTCTGATAATCACCGGTGGTGACTTTAACACAGTACATAAAATAGATGAGGACAGAAGGAGCCAGAGCAGGGCCCCTCATAGAGAAGAAAATGCACTCCCTTCTCTTCTTAACCAGACTGGGTTGAGGGATGTCTGGCGCTGGCTACATCCTGACACTAGAGAATTTACTCATTTTTCCCATGTCCACCAATCCTGGTCAAGAATCGATTATCTTTTGACCTCTGAGAGTTTATTGAATAGACTGAAATCGGTTGAAATATATGATTTGGTCATATCAGACCATGCCCCAGTGGGTATGGAACTGACGGACAAGGTGGTCAGGGGGACAGACTTTATATGGAGGTTTCCAGCCTTCCTTACGAAGGATGAGGGATTTAATGACAAATTGCGCTGCTGGTGGGAGGAGTTTATATTTGACAACAGAGAACACATAGATCAAACTGCTCTGTTTTGGAATACGGCAAAGACTGTGCTGAGAGGCAGAATTTTAATGTATGTCTCTTCCCTCAAGAAAAAGGTGAAGGAGGGGTATTCCGAATCGAGTGCAAAACTCAGACAAGCTTACACGGAGTTCTTGCAGAATCCCTCAGCTCAAAATAGAGAACATTGGAAACTGGTCAAACAAGAGTTTGAGATGTGGTTAGACAGAAGGGAGCAGATGCATCGAACTAGACAAGAAGTTGAATTACTCAGATATGGTAACAAGGCGGGTAAATTATTGGCGATATTAGCGAAGGGGCACTCTCAAGCATCTCCCATAGTCAGAATAAAAGATAAACAAGGAAAGGTAACTTCCGATCCCAAAAACATAAATGCCATACTACAAGACTTTTATAAAGACCTATATAAATCCTCACACACCAACATAACAGAGGGCAGATCCTTCCTCCAACATTTATCTCTCCCAAAACTTACACAGGAGCAGTTGGATGTAATTAATGCGGATATTAAGGAAGAGGAGGTAAAGCAAACTATTAGTCATCTTCAGAATGGGAAGGCACCCGGTCCTGATGGGTATAGTGGGGAGTTTTATAAGGCACTTAAAGAACAGATTTCCCCGACATTGACTACTTATTACAACAACATTTTGACAACGGGGGACATTCCAGTCAGATCCAAAGAGACGTACATCAAAGTAATACCAAAACAAGGAAAAGACCCCCTAGAGGCAGGCTCCTATAGACCTATTTCCCTAATTGACCTAGACCAAAAAATTATGTCTAAAATAATGGCTGAGCGTTTGGCAGGGGTGCTTCCTCAGTTGGTGAAACCGGCTCAGGTGGGGTTTGTTAAAGGGAGAGCTGCAGTTAAGAACATAAGGAAGGTTTTGACAGTGTTGGATGTGGTGGGACGACAGCAACACTCAGGTGACAAACCAGCCCTCCTAACTCTAGATGCAGAGAAAGCATTTGATAATGTCAGTTGGGAATGGTTGGGGGCGACGCTGGACACTTTCAATTTAAAAGGCAAATTTAGAACATACTTGGACGGGGTATGCAACAGCCCTACAGCCAGAATACATACTCCTGGATTCCTCTCTGCTCCTTTTCACCTACACAAAAGGGACCAGACAGGGCTGTCCAATGTCACCATTGCTATTTAACCTGGCCATGGAACCCTTTGCTAGATATGTGGAGGAGACTGATCTATTTGACAGAATTAAAGTAGGCAAGGATATAGTCAAAATTGCTCTTTTTGCAGATGATGTCATATTGTTCCTGTCACGACCACTAGCACAGTTAAGAGATATTTTTTATTTTATTCAGAAATTTGGGGAATACTCGGGCTACAAGATCAATATTAACAAAAGCGAACTTTTAGAACTAGGAGAAAAAACACCCCTGGAGCACTGGAGGAAGCTGGGTTTGGAGCTCCGTGTCTCAAAGTCACATATATCGTATTTGGGTATAAAGATAGGGAGGCGACCAGATCAATTATACTCACTAAACTATACTCTCCTGATAGGTAAAATATTGGAGGAATTGCAAAGGTGGCATCACTTACCAATATCCCTTCTGGGTAGATGTCATTTGATCAAAATGATTAGCTTTGCCAGACTCCTATACCCCTTGCAAACCCTACCCCTGATTTTAAAACACTCAGACATAAACAAATTGAAGAAGGCCTTTACACACTTTATTTGGACAGGTAAAAGATCCAGAATCGCTGTAGAAAAATTGATGCTATTAAGAAATGAAGGAGGGGTTAACTTCCCAAACATACGGGCTTACAATATCGCCTCTTTGTTCAGGCATGTGGTGGATTGGATGCACGACACGAGTTGTTACTCAAACAAACATTTAGAACGACAGTTAGCCGCCCCCTGGGACCTAACCGCTCTTATCCACACTAAACAAGCCAAACTGCCACAGTCGGTAAAATCCTCCTTTCTACTAAGGGACACTATAATGTGCTGGAAAATAGTAAGGAAAGCTTTCCAACTCCCCTTCTTGATCTCTAAACATATGCCAATATTTGGCCACCCCGAATTCCCCCAGGGAACAGAGATCAGGACGGTAATTGGACAGACAAGTGACCATTTACGGAAGGCGGGGAGTATTATGAGTTTAGAGGATAAAAAATGGATGTCTCCACAAGAAATCATGGTCAAATTCCAGATACATAGTAAGCATTTCATGCAGCTCCGGTCTGTCAATCCAGACTCAGACAGTTAGAAAAGGAAGCTACCTCTCATGTTCTAGATGAAATTATTGGCCAATGCACCCAGATGGTGAGCATTTCCTCACTGTATGGTAACATAAGACACAAATTTTTGAAAGCAAGACACAGTAAACTGTTCAGGACATGGGAGAGGTGGACCGGAGATCTGGATATAGCTGAGACAATATTGCAAGGGTGGGAATGGGTGAGAAAATCCATCTTGTGTGAGAGATGGAGGGAGACTTATTTTAAACTCATGCACACAGCGCTGTATGGATTTAACATCCCCCCTTCCCATAGCTGCCCTGACAGAATTACAGCATGTCCTAAATGTAAGGTGCCCTTTACAAACCTTTGGCATGGGGTGTGGGAATGCACAGAAGTAGTAACTTACTGGAAGCAAATAAGAGACCAGATCCGGGCATGTTGGGGAACAAAACTTCCACAATCGCCACAGGCTTTGCTCTTCCATCAGCTTCGTCCCCCTGAATCTGAATCTCAACTTGGGATAGACAAAGTGAAGATCCCTAGGAATATTCACACATTTTTAATTGTGGCTTTACGAAATCTTTTTAGCGAGTGGCTTAAACCAAACATTCCATCAATGGGATCAATAATATCTCAAATGAAACAATTATTGGGGCTGGAATTGTTAGAAGCTGAAAGAAGCAAAGAAAAATCAGCAGGGAAAGTTTTTCCGTTGTGGAAACAGTTTATAGGGTTCCACTATAGTCCTCAGGAAATCCTGAAAATAGTCAGTCCTTTTCGCCATACGGAATGGTACTGTCTGGAAGACCTGGGGGGACATTGGGGGCTTTAGGGACATCAGCAATTACTTAATGTGCATTATATGGAATCGGCAGCTGATACCATCACAGAGGCATAATTGTGGAGTGGTTCACATTCTCACTCATTGTTCATTGTTTCTTTGTGTACATGTCTTCTTTTCCTTTTTTTTTCTTCTAGCTTAAATTAAAAAGGTTGTAACTACCACTATAGTAATCTGCAAGGTACACTGCTCGAATGTTGAGCATATCAATATCATGTACACTGTCTAATTCTTTGAACAAGTTATTGCTTCCCTTTCTGTTTATGTTTAAAAATTTAAAATGTTTTAAAAAAAAAAAAACACAACACTCACCTGGTGGGGTTGTGCAAGTCACAACCCCTATGAAGGCACGTAATAAAGGTGGAAGGCAGCGGTCCCGCAGTATAGATATATTCCAAGAGGTAGAGCAGAAAGCAGGTTTCAAAATCCGCGCCACACCACAGAAAATCCAGATGCTTGTTAGTGAATCCTTTCTTTATTTATTTTTTACAGGTCTACGCGTTTCGAGGACATATCCGTCCTCATCATCAGGACAAGGTGCAAAGAAAGACTATAGCAAGTGTTTAAATGTAGCCAGTATGGGTGGCTACATTCAAACACTTATATAGGAGCCTGTGACTCCCTGTTTGCTATAGTCTTTCTTTGCACCTTGTCCTGATGATGAGGACGGATATGTCCTCGAAACGCGTAGACGTGTAAAAAATAAATAAAGAAAGGCTTCACTAACAAGCATCTGGATTTTCTGTGGTGTAGCGCGGATTTTGAAACCTGCTTTCTGCTCTACCTCTTGGAATATACCAGGGAATTCTAGCACTTCATGCTTCCCTCTGCCGACAAGATTTTTGAAGATTGAAATGTCATTTTCCAGCAGGACTTGGCACCTGTCCACACCACACTGCCAAAAGTACCAATACCTGGTTTAGTAACCACAGTATCACTGTGCTTGATTAGCCAGCAAACTCGCCTGACCTACACCCCATAGAAAATCTATGGGGTATTGTCAAGAGGAAGATGAGAGACACCAGACTCAACAATGCAGACAAGCTGAGGGCTGCTATCAAAGCAACCTGGGCTTCCATAACACCTCAGCAGTGCCACAGGCTGATCGCCTCCATGCCACGCCGCATTGATGCAGTAATTCACGCAAAAGGAGCCCGACCAAGTATTGAGTGCATTTACTATACATACATTTCAGTACGCGCTAACATTTGAGTGTAAAATCATTTTTTCAGCTGGCCTTATATAATCTAATTTTCTGAGATAATGACTTTTGGGTTTTCATTGGCTGTAAGCCATAATCATCAATATTAACAGAAAGAAACACTTGAAATAGATCACTGTTTGTAATGACTCTATATAACATATGTTTCCCTTTTTGGTATTGAATTACTGAAATTAACTTTTTGATGATATTCTAATTTATGGGAGATGCACTTGTAAATACTGTTTCAAGCCATTGCATTTGCCTGATCAGTAGTCTAATGCATTGTAATCCACTTCAATAGAGCTGTCAGTTTTACACTGGCTGTAGCTGGCAGACTCAGAGGTCATTATTTGACCTCCGGCTGCTGAGACAACTATCTGCTCCTCGTGATCACATCACAGGGGTGCCAATGGAGAGAAGAAACCTTCCTCTCTCAACCTTCAAAATGCTGTAATTGCTATTGATCATGGGATTTAGAGAGTTAACATCCAGGGGTGGTGCAGACACTTGCCCAGACTGTTACACCAGGAGCTCAGCTATCGGTTAAGCCAAGTTATGACAGCATTTATGCAGGCACAACTCCTCTGCTTGCATAGTTGCCAAAATGTACCGATGCATCCAGGGGTGGGATTCAGCCGGTTCTGTCCGGTTCGGGCGAACCGGTTTTTAAAATAGCAGCCGGTTCTCTGAACCGGCAAGAATTGGCTCCGGCGATCCGGTTCTCTGTATTCACTTGTGTTAGTGTCTTTAAGAGACTAACAAATGAATCCCCATACCTCCGTACGCGCCGCACGTCCGGGTTCAGTGGAGCCTGTCTGCTCCCTGACCCGGCGTGCAGTGACGCACTGACGCTGCAGAGGGGGCTCGGCAGTGTGGCGAGGAAGCTCCTCCTACTGCCGTCTGTAAGCGTCAGTGTGACCGCAGAGTGCCGCAGAGGAAGGAAAACAGAGGAGAGGCCGCCGGTGCTTGGAGCAGGTAAGCGCTCAGTGAGCCAAAGATGGAGGGAGCAGGGAGAGGAGCTGCATAAAGATGGGAACTATATGGGGTGAGGAGGCCACACAAGATGGGAGCTATATGGGGAGAGGAGGCCGCATAGATGGGAGCTATATGGGGAGAGGAGGCCACATAAGATGGGAGCTATATGGGCAGAGGAGGCCACATAAGATGGGAGCTATATGGGGAGAGGAGGCCACATAAGATGGGAGCTATATGGGGAGAGGAGGCCACATAAGATGGGAGCTATATGGGGAGAGGAGGCCACATAAGATGGGAGCTATATGGGGAGAGGAGGCCACATAAGATGGGAGCTATATGGGGAGAGGAGGCCACATAAGATGGGAGCTATATGGGGAGAGGAGGCCACATAAGATGGGAGCTATATGGGGAGAGGAGGCCACATAAGATGGGAGCTATATGGGGAGAGGACGCCACATAAGATGGGAGCTATATGGGGAGAGGAGGCCACATAAGATGGGAGCTATATCGGGAGAGGAGGCCACATAAGATAGGAGCTATATGAGGAGAGGAGGCTGCATGGATGGGAACTATATGGGGAGAGGAGGCCACATAAGATGGGCGCTATATGGAAAAAGGAGCCATATGGGACAGGATCTGCAGAGGAAAAGGAGCACATGGGATATCTGCTGGAAAAAGAAGCCATGATAGGATCTGCAGGGGAAAGAGGCCATAATGGGATAAGATCTGCAGGGGAAAGAGGCCATAATGGGATGGGATCTGCAGGGGAAAGAGGCCATAATGGGATGGGATTTGTATGGGGAAAGGAGCCACATGGGATGGGATCTGTAGGGGGAAGAGGCCATAATGGGATGGGATCTGCAGGGGAAAGAGGCCATAATGGGATGGGATCTACAGGGGAAAGAGGCTAAATGTTACGGGGCTGTCTGGTATTATAACTAATTACGAGTAATAGGCAGTCAGGGCCCACCGTGCAAATGCTGCTAGTGACAGCAGAAAAGGGTGTCTGTACCACAGAAGTAGTACTTGTTCCTGTTACTTCACAGCAACACAAGGACTAGTACGACACACCCTGTTTAACTTACAGCGATTACCGTATTAGCATAAACTAATATGTGGTAGCAAATAAATAAGTTAGGGCGACTACCCCATACGAATAGGAAATACCTCTGTTACTTCATAGAAGTAAGCTAGTACATTAACAAAGCATAAACAATGCTCCTAGGTAAGGAGAGAATGCACAGGTCTCCTGTTAATGGTCACAGGCAAACCTAAGAACTAACCTCTATTATGCTCATAGAGGAAGTGTAATATGACAACTCATAACAGAGAGCAATAGCTTTCTCTGAAATGGCTCAAGTGCAAGTCCCTGTCCAAGCCCCGTGTGCTAACCACACTATAAGGAGCCAGGGAACTCTCTATGCTATCCGCAGCTTACCGCAGAGTAAACAGGAGTGAAGGGGGAGAAGTTCCTACCTAGCCCGACTCCCCTAAAGCATGGGAAGCGGGTATAACGACGCCCGAATCGGTACTAGGTCCCTGCCTAACCCGGTATCACTATAGAGATTGGTAGAGGGGATATTATGCAGACTCGCATGGAGCGTCTACTCCCACACAAGCACATGTAACGACTGAGCGCTGAGAGGCGGGCTCCAGGGCCCTTTATAAACTTGGCTCCACCCACAAGATGGAGGATAATTATCAGGAACGACCCTGGGCCAATAGTAAAGAGCAACGACAGAAGTGACGTCACCCTCGGCCAATCATGTAATGCCACGTCACATGCCGAGGACCATGTGATCCCCGTATCATCTGTGACATCACCTACGGCCAATCATGTAATGCCACATCGCAGACATGCTCAGAACAGAACACTTAGCCTCAGATATGACTAAGTCTGTGAGCATGTTCAGTAGCTCAAAATTGGGATTTAGACTCAGGAAGCTAAGAAGTTCCCAAACAACTGGAATGACGCAAACGAGAAGCAGAAGGGGAAGAAGGGGAACATGGAGCAACAGACCCAGGAGCCGTAACACTATAATGGGATGGGATCTGCAGGGGAAAGCGGCCATAATGGGATGGGATTTGTAGGGGGAAAGGAGCCACATGGGATGGGATCTGCAGGGAAAAGAGACCACATGGGATGGGATCTGCACTGGAAAAGCAGCTACATGGGATGGGATCTGTGTGGGGAAGATCGTCCGTTCCAATTTTAGCAGGGCTCCTTTAGTAATAATTTTTAAAAATTGTAGAAAAAAACGTTTCATACAATAAGAGTGACAGTGACTGGAACAACTGGTACTGGACAAGAGAGTGAAGATATAGGAGGGGAAGAAGGGGAAAGAGATTTTAAATTACTTGCATTTTTTGTTTGAGGAAAGTGCGTGAAAAATGGGTGTGGCTAACAAAATAGGTGTGGTTACAGAATGGGTGTGTTTTTTACATGGGCGGGGTTTACAGAGAACCTGTTAAAAATTTGAATCCCACCCCTGGATGCATCCATTTACGGGAATGCATTGTAAAATAGAATGTACTTGTAAGTACAATGTCAGGAGGGGCTTAAACATTCTCTTTTTTTTTCTGTACGAGACTCTATTGGAAGGGGCTCTAAAAGAATGTACCGTAATCTCTTCTATTGCAGTGCGATGTCTCCATAACATTGGCTGTCTTATTATTCAGTATGGCCAGAATGGAGTGAACCTCTATAGTTAGCACAAAATATTACTTGGGAAGAGATGTCTGAGCCCTGCAAAATAGGGTTTCTGGACTTGACAATTTTCCTTTAAATGATACTTAACGTATCTTATCAGAAATATCTGTTTCTTTCGCCTCCAGCACTGATCATTCATTGTCAAAATTCTCAATTTCTGGGTAAAATCTGTATTCCGTGAAGACAGACTGTTACATTACTGAGATAGGAGATGGCAGTTGGTGCTGGTAAGACTTTATGTAGAGGGGAGGATGGAAGAGCTCTGCCTCTAGCTCTTCATACTCTTTCCATTAACATAGAATCTTATTTGCTCCATCTGTCATCTCCTATGACACCTCTCTCTTCTACTTGATCTGATATTGGGCATGTTGAGAAGCTACTGCACGTGATCAGAATAGCTTCAGAAGAAAGCATCTGATTCTCATCTGGCATCATATGAGTAAAGAAATTGTCCACTACTTTAACATGGATGGCCTATCCTTAAGATAGGTCATCCATGTCATATCGGCCGGGGTCCGACACCCTGCACCCTCGTCGATTAGGTGTTCTCGATGCCGGAAATGCTCTGTTCCAGAGCTGCTCTCTATTCTGATAGTGCTCGTGGTTAGGTACTGCTCATCCGCCTCCTATTTAAATCAATAGAAGGCGGATATCCAGTTCCCAGCCGCTGCCATTATCAGAAGATGGACGGAACTGAATATTTCTGACCGCCTGCTGCTGCCGCCGGCACTGGGAACAGCTGATCAGACACAGATGACCCATCCTAAGGATAGGCCATCAATGTTAAGGCCGCTTTACATGCAACGATATCGCTAACTAGATATCGCTGGGGTCACTGAATTCGTAACGCACATCCGGCATCGTTAGCGATTTCGTTGCGTGACACCTACGAGCGACCGCTAATGATCCGAAAATTGGCAAAAATCATTGATTGTTGACACGTTTTCCTTTCCCAAATATCGTTGCTCATTTTGGATGCCGGTTGTTCGTCGTTCCTGAGGCAGTACACATCGCTACTGTTAAGGACAAGATTATGAACTATTAGGAGTATATATGAAGATATCCAAAAGACAGGATTTAAGATGGTGTTTGAACTGTACCACACATATATCTCTTGGCAAAAGACTCAGACAGACAGAGTCTTGTGACAAGTGAATCATGCTGACATTGCTTAATATAAATGAGGAACCAAGCACATTACAGTATATTGTATATCACAGAATAAGCTGTTCTACTTTATCCAATGGGAGACGTGTTACGTATTCTTGGCACCTAGCCAATAATTCTGTTTAAATATTTGTACAACTTCCGTATTAAAATCAGTCTTACTTTCTATTCATATCTGAGTACGTCTCTGGTGTGGGTGGAAGAGAGTGGTATGCAAGCTACCACAAGTGACTCATAATTTGGACTGCAGACAGTTTAAGAGGGATGCATGACTAGATTGCATCACAGTAAATTTATGGCCAACATTAACACTACGTGTGACACCCCGGGAACAACGAACAACAGCGTTCCTGCGTCCTCCGGCAACGAGGTGGGAGTGACGTTAATGCGGCTGTTCTCCGCCTCTCCGCTTGGCCTGCTGTGTGACGTCGCTGTGACGCCACACGAACCTCACCCTTAAAAAAAGAGTTTGTTCGCCGGCTACAGCGACGTCGTTAGGAAGGTACGTCTGATTTGCCCGTGACGCATGCACGACGATGATGCGTGCGATCGCTAACGACATCACTAGCGATGTCGCAGCATGTAAAGCAGCCTTTAAAGTAGTGGACAACCTCTTTAATTCCTCGAAGATGCGGCAATTTTTCACTTTACCTTTCAAGAGCCATAAAGTGTATTATTTTTCAATAGATATATCCACATGAAGGCTTGTTTCTTGGTGCACATTTTTGTTTTGAATGTCCCTATTAATGTTACCATAAACTGTACTAAAAATGGGAAGAAATGCAAGAGGGTTTGAATTAAAAAAAAACAACAAAAATTCCAGCATTGTTTCTGGTTTGTTTTTTTATAAATAAATATTTATTTGATTTTATTACAAACATTCACTTTTGGTAAAACTTTCTTAGAACTTTGTTGTAGTGGTCATTACGGTTTTGACGATACCAATTTATCGATTTTTCTTTACTGCTTAAACAAATGTAAAAAGAGAAATCCAAGCAAAAAAGTTGGCTTCAGGTTTTGAGAGCAATTATTTTATTTTTGGGGGTCAATAAAGTAGTGTACAGGCTTGTTTTTTGGGAGAATGGTTTGTATAATTTTGGTGATTTTTTTTATGAAGTTGAAGAACCAAAGCTAACAGAAATTAAATAATTTTTTTTCTTCATGGTGTTGGATACATAATTGTATATTTGGTTAATTCAGTCATATGCTGTCATTCAAAAATTTCCATTTTTTTAATTTTTAGATTTTGCTATTTACATTTTGAAACAGGGATTGTAATAGAAATTGGGTTTTGAGGGGTTTTTTTTAAATGAAAAAAAAAAAATATTTTTAAAATTTTTACATTTTTTTACTTAGTGCTCTTAGGTGATTTGAACCTGCAATTGCTTCATTGCTTATATGATACATTGTAAGAGTATTGCAGTCTATTCGAAAATTGGTGATGTCCCACGAGACATCAAAGGCTTCCTAAAATGGCACACAGATGGGCATTTGATAGGTCTTCAGCAGTCATAACATTTCCCACATTATGTACATTGAAATGACTTCTCCCCTATATGAATTCTGAGATGTGTTATAAGGCTTGTTTTCTGATTAAAGCATTTCCCACATTCTGAGCACGAAAATGGCTTCTCCCCTGTGTGAATTCTCTGATGTGTAACAAGATGTGATTTCTGATTAAAACATTTTCCACATTCTAAACATGAAAATGCCTTCTCCCCTGTGTGAATTCTCTGATGTCTAAAAAGATCTGATTTCTCTGTAAAACATTTCTCACATTCTAGACATGAAAATGGCTTCTCACCAGTGTGAGTTCTTTGATGTTTAATCAGATTTGATTTCTGATTAAAACATTCCCCACACTCTAAGCATGAGAAGGTCTTCTCCCCTGTGTGAATTCTCTGATGTCTAACAAGAACTGATTTCTGTTTAAAAAATTTCTCACATTCTGAACATGAAAATGTCTTCTCCCCTGTGTGACTTTTCTGATGTGCAACAAGATTTGATCTGTAATTGAAATGTTCCCCACATTCTGAACATGAAAATGTCTTCCGCCGTGTGTGAATTTTTTGATGTCTAACAAGATCTGATTTCTGTTTAAAACATTTCCCACATTCTAAACATGAAAATGGTTTCTCCCCTGTGTGAATTCTTTGATGTCTAACAAGTCTTGATTTAATGCTATAACATTTCCCACATTGTGAACATGAAAATAGCTTTTCCCCTGTATGAATTCTCTGATGTTTAACAAGTTCCAATTTCTGTTTAAAACATTTCTCACATTCGGAACAGGTATATGGTTTCTCCCCTGTGTGATCTCTTTGATGTTCAACATCCCTTCTGCTAATTTTATGTGATGAATCAGGAGATAGGCGCAGTTGAAATGGATCAGATGATAGATTTTTGCTGTGAAGGGCTGGAGGTATATTTAGAATAATGGCATAATCTTTATATATATCTGGTGTGATATCTGGTTTAAAGTCTGAAACTGTCAGGTGTGCCTCTGAGATCCTGGTACAGTCATCTGCCAAGAATAAAACAGATTATTTTTCATTAACAGTGTTCTGAAATACTAATTATGCTAAATTATTATATATTTTATAACACAACTTTAAGTGTAGTTTCTGTGTTTACCACGTGAGCACATAAAATATCACAAAAAGGCAGAATTTCAATAGATACTGGTGTATAACAAATACAAAACTACTCATCTAGAAAAATAACACACTTTATATACTGTCATGTCAAATTGTGATATACTTATGTTGACATGCTACTGCAACAGAACCCATGGTCATTCTGGTGGTGATTTTGCATGATGCATGAGCAATGAACACAGACGCCAAGTCTGTTTGCGTACGAGAACAATCAGCCAATCGGAGTGTGCCGCCCTCGCGTCAGCAGCCGGGCTGCTCGGATCCGGATACGCGGTGGCTCGAGAGGTCTCCGGACCCAGGGGTCGTGTGGCCACTCAAATAAAGGGGGGCTATGTACATGGAATGGTGTGGAAAGTTTGTGACGCCACCCATGGTGTGTGGTAAGGGTGAAGTACCAATGCTGCGGCTGGGAGTACCCTGTGGCGATGCTGTGGGCAGCCAGGTGTTTAACCCCTCCACGGGTAGGGGGGATGCCCCGGGACTCGGTGATGGTGTTGGGAAGGTGCTGTCGGGCCGGTAAGGGTTAATTGCGTACTCACTCAGTCCAATAACGCTGACAACCATGGTAAACCAAAGTTCTTGATGCCGCTGCAGCAGGGAGGGAGCACGCCTGGATCCCGTGCCCATTGGTGTTGCTTGTTAGCCTGTGACGTTAACCTTGGCACCTCTCTTCTCTAGTTGGTTCCTTTCAACTTAAAACTAAACGTGTCCCGCTCACCCGTATGGCTAACGGAGTAAGCTTGCATTCAGGGTTCACGCTTGGGCTTTTCTGTACTATGCAGTGGGAAAGTCCTATCCCCCCTCGTTGCGCTAGTACCCCGATTTTGGAGCGGGTGGAGAACGGATCTTGAAGGCTCCATCCTCGTCGGGTGAATTGCCAGGACGCCTAAAGCTACTTCCTGGCTTGGGTTCAACGTACCCAGTCTTGCTCTGGCCCCTGCCTGGTGATGCCACAAGGCCGCCGGCTGTCCTCCTTGACAGTCCGTGCCCCTTGTCACGATCTCCTGCGACCGGGGTCCAGCTCCTACCAGGCTCAGACCAACGTCTGCCACCTCGTAAACGAGGAGCCCAGCTCCTGACCTCTCCACTTGAGAGTCACTGCTCAACTGACTGTCTCCTAACACTCCTGACCTCCCCTTAACCAACCCCCCAAGTGGCCAACCCTATTCCCTTCAGGCTGTCCACTGGTGTGTCTGGTGGGTGTGGTGCAGAGTGTTCCTAGGGTTTTGATTAGCTTGTTCTTCGCAACATCAAAGGTCAGGGACTTGTAACCAAGGAGGAGGTGGATATCATGCAGAAGGGCAGATTGCACAATACCCTGTGACGACCTGATAGGCCAGGGCGTCACAGGAGCACCTCAATGACCAATCAAAAAGTTTGGTCATCTGGGGAATCAGCAAAAAATCTAAATTTGGCAGTTATTACAAAAGTAGAAATAGTACCAGCACAAATCCGTAAAAAAATGTCATTTTTTTATCCATCAGCCTTCAAATTGTTATGCCTTTTTTCATTGAATAAAATTGAAAATTTTTTTACAGGTTTCTGCTTTTGCTAATTCTACTTTTGTATTGTTCTTGGAGCTTCTCTGCACTGTGCACTTTATCAAGTGAGATGAATTGCTATTTTCTATATTTGCCAGTTATTAGTTTAGACAATTGAGCCTGTTTTGTGATAGTAATTGCTGCTATTTGGTTATCTTCAGTCTTGTCACGTGACCTAATTTTTAGATTCTCTCCTGATCTGTCTATATACTTTCCTTCTAGAGTGTTTGACTTCTTTTTTGGCTGCCCTTCTGGAACTTAAACTGTTACTAGATATTGACTTTAAGTTACTCCTAACCTGCTTCCCCATGCTGCTCAGCTGCACGCCTGTCTGATTTCTATGTATGACCTAGTGAGCTGTAAACTGACAGTCAACAACTATATAAACATTTGTGACCTGGGGACTTCTTGCAGTTAAGTCCAAATCCCAGTATTGCAGACAAGTGAACAATAGGGGTCCCTTTGATTCACTTCCTGTGCTTTTCCGTGGAATCTCTAAATTTGCTCAAATTCTGTCACTCTTTAGTAAGCCTTCTCCTTCTCCAGGAGGTCATCAAAAATAAAATCCGTGTGTGAGAGATCTCTGCAAACAACTGCTGACCTGTCACTACCTCTGCCTATTCCTTAGGCCATGTGCGCACGCTGCCTTCTGTACTGGTCAAAAAAAAAATGCACCCTCTGGCAGACTGACAGCTATAAACACTGCGATTGACAAAACAAATACATCTAAAATGCATGTGTTTTGGATGCATTTTGCATGCATTTTTGACAGTGCAGTCCCACGGAAATTCAGCTATGCCACATGCCTGCTGACAGCAGACAGAGACGCGCGATGAGATTGAAGTCTGATGAACTTCACCCGACTTCATTGTCATCCCGCAGCTCTGTCTCTGTGTGCTGTCATGAACTCAGGTGAACCTCTGAGGTCAGTGCCAGGACACAGGGGTCTGCAGCAGTGACGTCAGAGCTTCACCCTAGTTCACAGTCATTGCGCGGCTCTGTCTCTGTGTCGCGGCTTGATTTGCGATCACAGGTGAAGGACTCCCCTGTGACTGCAAATCACCTAAGTGACTGAAGTGAGCCGTGTGATCAGCGGTGCCGTCACTCAGGTTACCCGCGGCCACAACGTATGCATTTTGACAATAATACAGAGCAGTTTAAAAATGCAGGCAAAACCCAGGACAAAATGCAACGTGCGCACATAGCCTTATTCTTGTTGGACCCATTTGACTGAGGAATTTATAATAGGATTATCCAATTAATCTTTGTACAGCTATTCGGTCGATTATAGAACAATTCTTTAAAATTGTGCACTATCTTCTCATCTGACCTTGAGGTTGTGGCTGCACACAAACATGTGTTGCAAAAACATGAAGATCAGGCTGTCGCATGTGACATTGCAACGAATATTGGTCAATGGGATGTTATTGTGCCTTAAACTGATCCAACCGTTGCATAAAACTTAACCCAGCTGGATTTTAGGCTGTTTTGTTTTGGGGTTTTTTTAAATCCAAGTTGCAGCTCCAAAATATAACTCAGTGCATCTTTCATGTAAATGGATGACAGAAGTTTTGTTGTGAGCTTTGTGGAATATCAAAAGTCAATTTAAATGCCTTTTCGGGCTATCAACTTTTGTACTAAGACAAAGTTGAATGAGTCAATCAGGTTTAGCATGGAGGCAATGGCTGACTATTCACGAGCAAGGTAGCTTCTAGCTTTTCTGCTGCTTGAGGCAAAAAAATAAATTAAATTGTCCTTAGTTTGTTGGCTGTATGCATAATTATATACCAGCAGTGAAAAAAACTGCCTACTGCTTGCAAATAAATTGTGAACAAACTTCAATATATACAATTTACCTAACGCTTTACACATGATGTCGCACTGGGCCTACTAATCAGAAAAAGCCAGTAGGTATGGGGAGGTCACAGGGCTGTGGTGTGGAGGCCACAGACTACCAAAATGGCTGCTAAACCAAGGTCTTATGAATCTTTTAAATAAATACTGATATATACACATACATTATACATAAAGCAAGCAAATAAATGCACATTATCCTTTTGTGTAGCCCTGATTGAGCTTTCTGTTGCAAGAGTAGCAACGAGAAAAACACTAGAGAGATTGAGTAGACAGTGGCAGTACCATTCACATGCCTTACTTCAATGTTCCTGACTGTAAAACTAAAACATAGCATACCAGAAAGATTCACTGTTACGGGGCAGTAAGAGGAAGCTCAGAAGCAGAGCTTTTAAGGAATACCAGGGCAGGTTTTTAAGGTAGAGGCACATTTGCCACTATAGCTGAGCTGTGTAAGAGTCTTCAGCCCTCAACCGTTCTGTCACTTCTCTACGATGCTGCACACTGTTGGCAGATCTTTGTTCTCCCAAAAACTTTGCTGAACTTGTCTCATGGCACATGAGTCCTACTCAAGACATAGCAAGCAAGTTATTCTACTTTGGTACAAGCTGCCAATTCCAGAATCTTTGCACATTCCCAATTTTTTCTTGGGCCTCTGCTTAGGAGACTGTTTCTCAGTCATTCCTCAAGGAGTCCAACTCTTAAGGGGGCTTTACACGCAACGACATAACTAAAAAGATGTCGTTGGGGTCACGGAATTCGTGACGCACATCCGGCCTCGTTAGCGTGTGACACGTACGAGGGACCGCTAGTGATCAAAATTACTTACCTAATCGTTGATCATTGACATGTTGTTCTAATCCCAAATATCGTTGCTGGTGCAGGACGCAGGTTGTTCGTAGTTCCTGAGGCAGCACACATCGCTACGTGTTACACCCCAGGAACGAGGAACAACACCGTACCTGCGTCCTCCGGCAACGAGGTGGGCATCACTTTCTTTCGGCTGCTCTCCGCCCCTCCGATTCTATTGGACGGCTGCCGTGTGACGTCGCTGAGACGCCGCACGAACCACCCCCTTAGAAAGGAGGCGGTTCGCCGGCTACAGTGATGTCACTAGGCAGGTAAGTATAGTGTGACGGGTCCTAGCGATGTCGTGCACCACGGGCAGCGATTTGCCCGTGATGCACAACCGACGGAGGCGAGTGCTTTCACCAGCGACATCACTAGCGATGTCGCTGTGTGTAAAGTGGCCTTAACCCTAGAGTGCTCTTTTGGTCCTGACACTGAATTGGAGGTCAAAGAATTTTTCATGTTAAAACATCTAGAAAAAATAATTAATTTTATCTGCAACGTTAGAAAAACTATGTTTCAGAGGAGAAATCTTAGAATTTTGTGGAGCAAATTAAAGGGGTTGTTCACCCCTATTCTTCTAATTTCAAAAACTATCCAACATGCATTCAAATAATAACATTAGGCATAATCACCTTACTGAGCCCTCAAAATTCCTGTACCTTTGTAGCCCCAACACCTTATTAATATTTATACTCACTCGTCCAGCTGTACAGCTATGTGAATACTATAGCCAATTGTTGTCTGCAGAAATCGCCCATCAGTAAGCTCAGAATAGAATGTATGGCATTTGCTTGTTATTTTTCCAAATGGGAAATAAAGCACCAATTCTATTTTGTTTATTGAAACTTTACTGCTAATTTAATGTACATTTTTCCGACACTAAAAGCCGCATCAAAAAGTCTTTGAGAGTACACTCTAAAAAAATCAACACATCATTGTATCATCCAGTGAATGAGTAAAATCTGTGACTTCTCTGCATTTAGCAGTTATTACTCACCTGTGCAGTTATCTGTAAAAATCTCTTCTTTACACCACTCATCACCGATCACATATGTCCCTGTAGTATTAATATAGGTCAGAGAGTCTTGTTGAAAAAGAGGACGGGGACATCTCTCTGGTGTTGTCCTCTCACTGGATAGAACTGGAGGAAACACATACAGGGACTGAATTCATTCTTTACATACAGATAATTATAGGCCGTGTGTATTTAGTCCTGTCTATTACCTGGTGATGTGAGGGGCCGGGGAACATCCATCATGGCGTCCTTGTACAGATCTTTGTGTCCTTCTAAATACTTCCACTCCTCCATGGAGAAATAGACGGTGACGTCCTGACACCTTATAGGAACCTGACACATACAATGATACCGTCATCCCCCGATCCCTTCATAGCGTTACTGTATAATGTCCCAGCATTCCCAGCAGTGTCACCTCTCCAGTCAGCAGCTCAATCATCTTGTAGGTGAGCTCTAGGATCTTCTGGTCATTGATGTCCTCATGTATCAGGGGGTGAGGTGGAGGCCCCGTGATTGGGCTCAGGGGTCTTCCCCATTCCTCAGACACAGGGTCCTGACAGCGCTCACTAGAGGTCTTCTTCACTACTGTGTAATCCTGGATATGGAGAGACACATTATTAAATCTCACTACAGACATTTCCAGAGTCCTCACCTCTCCAGTCCTGTCCATCTGTTATTCCCATAGATAAGAATGATGTAATGTGACGTCATCAGAATCTCTCACCTCTCCAGTAAGCCGGAAGAGGATCTCTAGGGTGAGGTGTAATATCCTCTCCGCCATCTTGTCCCTGTCCCTGTCCATCCTTGATGGGTTAATCAGGAGAATTCTCTTATATAGAAGATCTCCACTCCACTGAGAGGATCCAATATTGTAGGGACCTGAATGGGACGAACATCTCATGTAAAAAATATAGTTATTAGGAATAATAGAAGTATACGATGAGATATAACGTGTACACATTTTTAAGTTTGGAACATGATTTGAATAGCTTACAAGGACAGCTTGTTCATGCTCCCAATTACTGGGTATGTTGTCCACTGTTTCGGCCACTGATTGGCTTCAGGGATTACACTTTCGTGTGGAGCGAGTAGGAATGGGATTATTAATGCAAAGATTATTCTTGCCTCATACATTATTATTCTAATAAAACACAGCAGACCACAGACAAAAAGAAGCTTGTTCTTCATCAAAGTTTGAAGTGGAATAGATTTATCTGGCATAATACGAATTCATGCCTTAATCACATACACTAGAATAGGCATCTTCTATAGTGCAGATGTTCAGATTATCAACGCTATCATAGCAAAATAACTACCACATGACAAGGACGACCACTTCACTTTCTACTAAAACTCTATATTCAGATTTGTCCATGGGGTTTCATTAAAGGGAACATGTCACCAGATTTGGCGACTATAAACTGCAGCCACCACCAGTGAGTTCTTATATACAGCATACCAGAATCTTTAGAAGGAACAGTGTATGAGATACCAGACATGTTATGTAATCACACATTGTCCTGTATATAACATCTGATGTCTGTGCAAAATATACAATACACAGGTGCATCTCAGTAAAATAGAATATCATCCCAAAGTTAATTTATTTCAGTAAGTCAATACAAAAAGGGAAACCGATATATTATATAGAGTCATTACACAAAGAGGGATCTAATTCTATATATTATATAGAGTCATTACACACAGAGGGATCTAGTTCTATATATTATATAGAGTCATTACACACAGAGGGATATATTCCTATATATTATATCGAGTCATTACACAAAGAGGGATCTAGTTCTATATATTATATAGAATTACACACAGAGTGATCTATTCCTATATATTATATAGAATCATTACACACAGAGGGATATATTCCTATATATTATATAGAGTCATTACACACAGATTGATCTATTCCTATATATTATATAGAGTCATTACACACAGAGTGATCTATTCCTATATATTATACAGTGGAACCTTGCTTAACGAGAACAATCCATTCTGGGACTGTGCTTGTTAATCAAGTTACTCTATTCAGCAAAGCAAGATTTCCTATAGGAAATCATTGGAATGCTGACAATTTGTTCCACAACTTGTTAAATGTCCCATCCTGGTCCCCTATTCTGTCATTCCACACATGCACAAACGCACACACAAACACACACACAAAAACACAAGCACGCATGCAAACGCACATATTATATGCTCACCTTACCTTCCGTTCCATCGCCGGTCTCCTGGGACTTACTGTTCTCCGGTGCCGGCCGTGTATCGGGTTACCATAACGACGAGGGAGGAACTTCCTGCCAGAGCGCTGACGTCAAAGGCAGAGCCACTTGCCTCTGATTGGCCAGCGCGCTGCCTTTGAGTAGCGGTGACAGGAACCAGGAAGTTCCTGCTTCGTCGCTATGGATGCCGATGCACAGCCTGGAGTGGAGCGGAGCGGCGAACTACAGGACCCAGGAGGCCGGCGATGAAACGGAAGGTACACATATTATATGCTCACCTTACCTTCCGTTCCACCGCCGGCCTCATGGTACTTGTAGTTCGCCGCAAGCGCTTCGCGATGTACCCGGGAACTACAAGAACCATGAGGCCGGCGGTGGAACGGAAAGTAAGGTGAGCATAATACTGTATGTGTGTGCGTGCGTGCGTGTGTGTTTGTGCATGCATGTGTGTGTTTGTGTGGACTGCAAGTGCGGGTCAGAGCGCGGTGGATGGACAGAACCGGAAGTGTGTGCGGTGAGGATTTCGCTCGTCCAGCAAAGCATTCTCGTAAACCGGGTTACAAATTTACAGAAAGCTTTGCTTGTTAAGCGAAATTCTCGTTAAGTGGGTTACTCGTTAAGCGAGGTACCACTGTATAGTCATTACACACAGAGGGATCTATTCCTATATATTATATAGAGTCATTACACACAGAGTTATCTATTTCTATACATTATAGTCATTACACACAGAGGGATCTATTTCAAGTATTTGTTTCTGTTAATGTTGATTAATGTTTGCATAATGTACGCAAAGAGACTCTGGAACTAACTATGTTTAACTTAGATTATAGAATGCAGCCCTTTTCACTTTATCTCAGAATTGAGTGGAGCAGAGCTGGGAGCTGTCCCCACCCACACCAGGCTCTCTATAGAGATTGACACCTCACAGTCAATGCACAATCACTGCAATTGGCCTGTAGGTCTGCTTTGCACATGCAAAGTCACACCAATGTTAATCACAGAGCAATAAAACCTTTAGGCTATGTGCGCACGTTGCGTTCTATTCCGCAGAGTGTAAGTCACTGCCTGTGCGTCTCAGAACGCAACGTGCGCATATTTCTGGAGAATTCATGTGTTCTGGATGCTTGCTCTGTCATAGACAGAGTGGGAAAAGCATCCAGAACGCACATTTTTCACAGTGTGGTCCCATTCGGCTCTGCAGCATCCCCATAGACTTGCAGCAGAGCCAAGTGGGACCGCAATGTCAATAAGAGCATGGCTGGCTGCGAGACAGTGCCGCACGATCAGAATGAACTCGGATGAACTTCACCCGACTTCATTGTGATCGCGTGGCTCTGTGCGTGTGCCGCGGCTTGATTTGTGGTCACACGTGAAGGACTCACCTGTGATTGCAAATCCCCTGAGTGACTGCAGTGAGCCGCGCGATCAGCTGTGCTTTCACTCAGGTTACTCGCGGCCACAGCTGCAGTACTCCACCTGAGAGTGGTGGCCGCGAGTAACCTCAGTGACAGCACAGCTGATCGCACGACTCACTTCAGTTGCTGCATGGAGCTCACAGGAGCGGCAGTGTTCTACTGCCGCTCCTGTCAGCTTCCGATGTAGCAGAGCTGAAAGCGTCGTGGGACCTTGCGTGGATTACGTCGGACCTGGAGTTGTTTTTGAGGGGTTAATAAAGTGGTGAAAAAGGGTGTTTTTTTGTCTTTCATTCCAAATAAAGGATTTTTTGGATGTATGTGTTTATTTTCTTTAACTTACAGGTTAATCATGGAAGGTAACTCGGGGAGACGCCTGCCATGATTAACCTAGGACTTAGTGGCAGCTATGGGCTGCTGCCATTAACTCCTTATTACCCCGTTTGCCACCGCACCAGGGCAATTTGGGATGAACCGGGTAAAGTCCCGGGACTGTCGCATCTAATCGACGCGGCAATTCCGGGCGGCTGCTGGCTGATATTGTTAGGCTAGGGGGCTCCCCATAACGTGGATCTCCCCATCCTGAGAATACCAGCCTTCAGCCGTGTGGCTTTAGCATGGCTGGTACCCAAATTGGGGGGATTGCATGTCGTTTTTTTTTTCAATTATTTATTTTATTTACTGCTCGATATAGACACGCCCACCGGCGGCTGTGATTGGTTGCAGTGAGACAGCTGTCACTCAGCGTGGGGGCGTGTCTGATTGCAACCAATCATAGGCGCCTGTGGGCAGGGGAAGCAGGGAATACGTGATGGATTAATGAGCGGCCAGCATTTTCAAAAGAGGAGAAGCCGCCACAGTGTGAACGCCGTGCAGTGCCGCGCCGGTGATCGTGGATCGGTGAGTATAAGAGAGGGGGTGGAAGGGAGAGAACGACATGGACAGAGAGAGAGATAGAGACATAGAGAGAGACAGATTGACCGACAGAGAGAGAGAGACCAAAAGACCTGCCTTTGTTATGTTAAAAAAACATGCGGATCACAAAAAAAATGCAGTGCAAACGCACTGCTTAACATTTTGGCAGTGTTATTCTACAACAACTCGTTTTCAATGGGTGTAGAACGCAGCCAAAATGGCAAAAACAATTGACATGCTGCTTCTTCTTCTGACAGATAATGGTGGTGGTTTTGGGGGCAGCGACAGGTTGTTTTAAATCAATAAATACCACAGAATTGCACCACCAAATACTATAATATTTTGTCTCCTACAATGTGACAACAACCATTACTGAGGGGGTTAATGCCCCCTGCGCCCAGTAATGGGGAATCTCCACATACCTCCTCCTGCAGAGCCGCACACTGGAGATATGGCTGCTCTGTGCTTACAGGACCTGTGATGACGTCACATGGAGGGGAGGAGTCAGGGGTCACATGATCAGCTCCTCAGTGTGTGCAGGACTCTGCTGTGCTGGTTGTCATGGGGCTGGATGAGGGGAAGTTTATGTGCACGGTCAGGAGGGATTTAAAGCAGAGGGGGGCAATTCATTTTTCCGAAGGGCCACGTGAGAGAACTTGACTATTGTGGAGGCCGAAGTTAATTATGCTCAATGTTATTAATATATTAATTATAATTATATTGATTGTATCACTTAATATTGAGCAGAGTTAAGTATGCTGGCAGTCCCCTATATATAGGTTGGAACCCCACATAGGCGCTACATACAGTATGAGCCGTCACATAGCCCCTCAGTATACTGTATGAACCCACACACTGCCCCCTATATACAGTATGAGCCCCCACATAGCCTCTATATACCATAGGAGCACTCACATAGCCCCTCTGTATACCGTATGAGCCCACACACTGCCCCTATATACAGTATGAGCCCACACACTGCCCCCTATATACAGTATGAGCCCCCACATAGCCTCTATATCAGGGGTGGGGAACCTTCGGCCCACGGGCCGTATGCAGCCCGTGACGACTTTTTATGTGGCCCCTGGGCACATTCCCGGGGTCCGTAGTGCTCTGGCAGCAGCCGCGCTTTTCCCGCCTGCCGACCCTTTAAATCCCACTGCCTGATGCCCTGCCCTGTGGGTAGATGCTAGAATGTACGAGCTCCATCCAGATCCTGACTTCAGCCCGTACAGACTAACTACTAAACACTAGAATGTACAGGCTCCTTTCAAGACCTGACTGCAGCCCATATATTCTAGGCTTAATTCTGGCCTGTGCTAGCGTGCTCTGGTGGGTGGGGTAAGCAGCACGCTGCGATAAAGTCACAGAAGAGCTGTAGCAGATTAACCGGCCTCCCGGACCTGTGCTGTGTGTGACGCCCCCCCCCCCCCCCCCGTACTGTGAGTACTCAACCCATCACTGCGCCCTTCCGCTCAGTGCTGTGTACCCCCTAGTACAGTGTGTACCCCCCAGTGCTGTCTACCCCCCCCACTGCTGTCCGTGCCCCCTAGTGCTGTCTGTACCCCCCTGGGTGATGTCTATGGTCCCCCAGTGCTGTCCGCACACCACCTAATGCTGTCCATGCCACGATCAGTGCTGTTCGTGCCCCCCTTATACTGTCCGTGCTCCCCAGTGCTGTGTGCCACCCCTCGGTACTGTGTACAGTGCTCTGTACTCGCCACTGCTGTCTGTACCATCCCACTGCTGTCTATGCTCCCAGTGCAGTTCGTGACCCACTGGTGATGTCTATGCTCCCCCAGTCCTGTCTGTGTCTCCCTAGTGATGCCACCTAGTGCTGTCCATGCTGCCTGCTAGTGCTGGCTGTGCTGCCTGCTAGTGCTGTCACCTAGTGCTGGCCGTGCTGCCTCCTTGTGCTGGCCGTGCCTTCGCCAGTGCTGTCCTTGTCCCCAGTGACATATATGCCCCAGCATCTCCTGTGATGTATACACCCCCAGCCCCTCCTGTGATGTATACGCCCACAGCTCCTCCTGTGATGTACATGCCTCAGCCTCTCCTGTGATGTGTATACCCCAGCCCCTCCTGTGATGTGTAGATGTGGAGCCCCGCATTACCTTCAGGTCGCCTCAGGGTCTTCAGGGATTCCACGTGATGGGAATCTTCTGGCTATGGGTGAGTCAGGTTAACTTCTATGGGAATCGTGACGCCACTCTAGATAATTGCGGTCAGGGGGTGACCACCACTGCAGTTTAGGGAGCGCCTGGGGCTGATGGTAAATGCAGTTAGTTGTTGTGGCCTCCTGAGAGAGAGGCTGGCCCCAGGGCTCAGTGTAATTGTGTAGTACCACAGGTCACAGAAGAACTCACACAAGCAGCAATGTCTTTCAGGGTTTTTACTCATTTTCAGGTGGCAGGGGTGAGTTAACCCGGGCGATGCTATGATGAACCAGGTGGAACCAGATATCCCTTCGGCTGATGTAGGGGTGACTGTTACACCTCGTGGCTCTCCTGTGGCAAGGAATGAGGTAGTCTCCTTGCCTGCCACGAGCGCTCCTGCTCAGCAGCGCCGAAGGTCTGCCAGACTGCGCAGAGTGCAGGAGAAACCTCCTCAGAGAGGCAGCACAAGGGTGACACCTAGTGGTACTCCTGTTGCAAGAAATGAGGCGGTCTCCCATTCCTTGCCTGCCGTGGCTCCTCCTGCTCAGCAGCCCCAAAGGTCTGTGAGGTTGCGCAATGTGCAGAGGTTTTCTGCTCAGGGAAGCAGTGAGACTCCCGTTATCTCTACACATTGTGAGACCGAGGATCCCGCCTCTATTTCCCAGAGGCAGGAGGGTG
This sequence comes from Anomaloglossus baeobatrachus, assembly GCF_048569485.1. NCBI lineage: Eukaryota > Metazoa > Chordata > Amphibia > Anura > Aromobatidae > Anomaloglossus > Anomaloglossus baeobatrachus. The sequence goes on from NC_134357.1 coordinate 500,891,544, forward strand.
AGCATGTGCAATGCTTGGTGGGTCCTGATTCGCCCACTCACGTCACACGGCTTGATGACGAGGCTGGTGACGTGGTGAATCCTGACTGGCCAGGCTGGGACGTCGTGGATCCTGATTGGGTCAAGTCCGTCATCTCCGCCTCGCGCCCGCCCTTGGCTGGAGCGACACCTCCTTAAAAGCTCCTCCTGCCATCATGGCGGCGCGCGACCGTCCTTCTATGTTTGGATGTCTGGCAGCGTGCTGCCACGCCACTGCTCAGGCATTATCGTCTTCCGTGGGCTTGGCCCTTGCTGCTTAGGCAGCACCTGGTTTGCAGGCCGTGTCCCTGCCTTGCTGCTCCGGCAGTAGCTCCTTCGACAGGCCGTGTTCCTGTTCCGGGTGAGCTCCTCGAGTCTCCACCGGACTCACCTGGTTATTGAAAGCACACGTGCGTGGGCACCTCTGTGCTACCCTCGTGCCATATTCTCGTGATTTCCACTGGCACACGTGCGTGGGCACCTCTGTGCTTCCCCGTGCAACAGGTACACCGAGCCGTGTGATCCCTGCCATACAACCCTCACGGGTTTGGGCAGACCGGTGTACGTAGATCGTCTGTGACATTCCAGACGATCGCTAGCAGCAACCCGCTCACTCTTCACCCACCATAGCAGCGGTCCCCTACACCGCACAGTGGACCTTGACCGGCGGAAGCTGTCCATTCCCCATCTTGGCACGCTTCCCCGGGTCCCCCTCGTAACAGGTGACTGCTGACTCGCCTTCCTTGCCATTCTTGATGGGGTGACTCCTACTTGTAGTATTGCTGGAATCACCCAGGGAAGTCGCAACTGCCGTTCTTCCCTTTCTGGCCTGTTTGCGGGCAGCATGGACCAAGGTAAGATGGCTCCTGGTTCAATCCTCCTTATGGGCCCCCTCGTTGCTGCTGTAGCTGCGGACTCTGTGTGGTTGGTGAGGCACATATAGTACCCTCACCAGCAGGTTTAGCAGGCCAACTGAATGGGCCCCTGCTTTGGGGACCTGTTTCCCCGTGCAGGCTTGGACTACCGGCGGTCCCCTTACTCAGCCACCTCTTGCTACTGCCCTAGGTGGTTTTCAGGCGGCACCACTGGGTAGCCTTTCTGCCCCGCCAGCAGCCACTACAGGTGCAGGGTCTGACAGGGTCCTGCTCCTCTGCTCTGCCCTCCAGACGCGGCTCCTTCACTCCTCCTTTGGCTGCCACTGCACACTCCCTGTCTCCAGTCCCACACCCACCACTAGCTGGGATGCGAGGGCCAGGCCCCCTCCCTGGGTCCGCCCAGGGGTCCCCTCTAAGCTGTGTGTGTGTTCCTGGTTACTTCATGTCTGTGTGTCCACACCCTAGTCAGCCTCTGGAATTACCTGTATTGTACTAACCCAGCATGGGTGCAGTACTCAGTGGTGCCTGACCAGGTCAGGGGTGCCACATATGCCCCAGCCCCTCCTGTGATGTGTATGCCCCAGCCCCTCCTGTCATGTGTATGCCCCAGCCCCTCCTGTCATGTGTATGCCCCAGCCCCTCCTGTCATGTGTATGCCCCAGCCCCTCCTGTCATGTGTATGCCCCAGCCCCTCCTGTCATGTGTATGCCCCAGCCCCTCCTGTCATGTATATGCCCCAGCCCCTCCTGTCATGTATATGCCCCAGCCCCTCCTGTGATGTGTACTCCCATTGTCTCCTGTAATGTATGCACCCCAGCGTCTCCTGTGATATGGATGCCCCAGCATCTCCAGATCGAGACAAACCTGGAAAAGCAGCTGTGAGAAACAAGATGATCAATATCACCTAACAGCACAGCCACAGCTAAGAGAAGCAGCTCCAGCCACCACAGTAGGGGTGAGTTAATTAATTGTTTGGCCAAATATAGCCGGGTAGTTTTCAAGTTGATAATCTTGTGTGGCCCCCGATGGTTGGTATGAAATTTCAAATGGCCCCAGGCAGTAAAAAGGTTCCCCACCCCTGCTCTATATACTATAGGAGCACTCACATAGCCCCTCTGTACAGCGTATGAGCTCACACACTGCCCCCTATATACAGTATGAGCCCCCAAATAGCCTGTATATACCACAGGAGCGCTCACATACCCCTTCTGTATACCGTATGAGCCCACACACTGCCCCCTATATACAGTATAAGACCCCACATAGCCTCTATATACCATAGGAGCGCTCACATAGCCCCTCTATATACCGTATGAGCCCACACACTGCCCCTCTGTATACAGTATGAGCCTCCACATAGAAACTATATACAGTAGGGGTGCTCACATAGCCCTTCCAAAGAAGGCATGTGAGGAGGTCGTATGGTCATAGGAGACCAAATTAGAACTTTTTGGTATCAATTCCACTCGCCGTGTTTGGAGGAAGAAGGATGAGTACAACCCCAAGAACACCGTCCCTACCGTGAAGCATGAGGGTGGAAACTTCATACTTTGCGTGTGATTTTCTGCAAAGCAGACAAGACAACTGCACCGTATTGAAGAGAGGATGGATGGGATCATGTATCGCAAGATTTTGGCCAACAACCTCCTTCCCTCAGAGCTTTGAAGATGGGTCATGGTTGGGTCTGCCAGGATGACAATGATCGAAACACACAGCCAGGTCAACTAAGGAGTGGCTCTGTAAAGGCCCTGTCACACACAGAGATAAATCTGTGGCAGATCTGTGGTTGCAGTGAAATTGTGGACAATCAGTGCCAGGTTTGTGGTTGGGCCAGATGTGTACCGCGGGCCACACTGTGCCCAACCCTTATTTATAGTGTGGATGTAGCGGAGCTGTGTGTATACAATGTGTATGGAGCTTAGCTGACTGTGTATGTAAGAAGAGGAGCCATGTGTGTTCAACATCTATGGAGCGAAGCCATGTGCGTACAATGTGTGCTGAGCTGCGATTGTACAACATGTACAGAGCTGAGCCGTAGGTGTATGACGTCTGGGCAGCAGATCCGTGTGTGTATGACATGTATGAAATGGAGTCATGTGTGTACAACGCACTCTATAAACAAGATGAGGCCTCATATAGCCCCTCTATATACAATGTGAGCCCCCCACATAACCTCACTATATAATGTGAGCCCACACATAGCTTCCTATATAATGAGCCCCACATAGCCTCTTATATACTTAATGAAGCCCACATAGCTTCTTACATACATGAAAAGGTGCGGGAGCACTTCATTTCCTCTCAAAAGCATTTAACCTTTGGTGAGCCATCTGTCACCTTTCCAGGCACTTCATGTTTCCATGATATATTCATGTGACTCATTCACAGAGGCACTGTGAATAAGACCTTCGGTTAAGGTCGAAACGTCAATTTATGTCGTATTTTCCTCTAGTATATACAGTGTCTTGCGAAAATATTTTGCCCCCTTCAATTTTTCAACCTTTTCCCACATTTCAGGCTTAAAACAGAAAGATAAAAATTTTAATGTTATGGTGAAGAAATCAACAAGTGGGACACAATTGTGATGTTAAACAAAATTTATTGCTCATTTTAAACTTTTAAAAAAAATAAAAAACTGAAAATCGGGGCGTGCAATATTATTCGTCCCCTTTACTTTCAGTGCAGCAAACTCACTCCAGAAGTTCATTGACTACTGTAGTGGCTACTGGAGGCAGACAAAAACAGGCCACCCCGTTACACTCTGCCACTGCAGATTTAAGGGAACCCCTTCATACTTTAAGATTGCTCACCTGAGGAAACCATGCTTTAGTGGTGGACACGCGTTGGGCGGGTACACACTATTTGGGGTAATATTTCCCACACTTGGGGACTGCCCTTATTAGGGCAGGAGCTATGTATGGACACGGCAGGGTAAAATTTATATAATTCCTGTTCTGCAGTTTCCATCTGGAGGAAATGAAAATGAGTAGAGGATCTCTACTAGGAACTTGGTGAGATCAAACCATTATTATGCATTTGTAATGTTAGTTTCTGTGGTGGTTGCACTAATGTTGTTTAAAATAGAACTCAGGAAAAGATTTTAAATTGCAGCCAGGAAAACTGGACACTTTTCCAAGTGGCATTGAACACGCGTGCACACTCTGTTGTGAATGTCAGTTATGCTTTTGCTGCTGTGAGGCTCCTTCTTGTGGCCAGGAATGGTTTGGACAGAGACCAGGTGTGCTGGAGCAATGGGCGTTTCCATTGCTAACTCTCTGTTTATTTAAACCTTGGTCTGCTAGCAGTCTGAGCCGGTTGTCATATGTTCTTTAGTTTACCAGCCTTCTCATCTTGCTCCAGCCCACTTCTACCCCAGATAAGTGCTTTGTTCTTTCTTATGTTCTTTTTGTTCTTATCTTGGTTTGTCATTTACTGTGGTTATTGTCAGTTCATTTGCATGCAGGAATCTTCCCTCTCTGTTGCTTAGCTGGGAAACTCCCTGCAGCTATGTTTGGAGTATTGCTCCTATAAGTCCATGTGTTTGTTGCTTCTTTAATTTGTAACTGTTCCTGCTTTCTGTTCATTGGTTTGACAAGAGCGCCTGATATAGGACGGAGTTCAGATCGTGCGATCTGAGGACTTTTTGTACTATCAGGTATTTGGATTTTTGTAGGGTTTTTTCTCTGGCCACCATCAGCCCCTTTCCTATCCTTTCCTATTTAGTCAATGGGGCCTCACCTTTGCTAATCCTATCATCCATCTGTGTATTGTGTTTTCCTATATCACCGTAGTCTTTGAATGTGGGGGGCTTGCTATACCTTTGCAGTCTATTTCTGAGGCAGAGAGTTATTCATCCTTCCTTCCTTTAGGATAGCTAGTTCTCCGGCTGGGTTCACGGTGCATAGGATTTTAGTTCACCCCTCAGCTACTTCTAGTGTTGATGGTTAGTAATGGGATGGCGGCCAGATTAGTTGCCAATGCTTTTGTCACCTTTTTTGCCAATGATCTCTTCCATGGTTCCGGATCTTAACAACGCTCCCTCTGTAAAAGCATGGCGCTTTTCCCGAGCGCTATGGATATGGAAGAGTAGAGAAAAAAAGTATTCAGCTCACCCATGTAAGGTCCTCCAGTCTGCGGTTGATGCACGTAGTCCTGCGGACAGGCAGGTCTGGCTTCAGAGTAAACGGTAATAGAAAATGAGTGGGACTCAGCACCAATATGGATGAATAAAAATCTTCATGCTTTATTTGAGAAGTTTAAAAATAAAGAAAAAGGTCACAAATCATCCAAAATCGCCATGCGACTTGCCGTGCGGCTTGACGCGTTTCGGACACAAAAGGGGGAATTTAAAAACAGTCCTTAATCATAAGCCATGTAGAATGGGAGGCAAGAGATATATATAGCACCTTAAGAAGCAATGAAATACAAGAGCAAGATGGAAAACAGGAAGAGAGTCCACCCGAAAACATGCAAATTAGTAAGAGGGTTGGTATATCATTGGATTCTTTTAACCCCATATGCGTATGTATATCTACTGGGGAATTCAATGAAAAACAATTCATAGATTACAAAAGGACCTCAAAATAAGGTCAATGCAAGCATACATGTGTATATGTGCGCCATTCCACCCACCCATATATTTCGTATAGCAATTATTTTACTAAGGAAACAAGAAGATTATTTCATTGGTCTGTGAAAAGATGTTCATACAGATATAATGAATGGATATGTCTTATATAGATGGTATGTGTACACATGCATGTAAATGCATGTGCTCTGTGGGTGCAGGGCAAAGAAGAAAATAGAAATACATGTATGTGGACTAGATATTATATCGTTTCCAGTATAGGATTTCATATATTATAGACATAGGGAAAGAAAAAAAAAAAAAAAATAATAATTTTTCTTATATATATTTTTTTGTTTTAATTTTTATTTTTATATTTTGTATGTGTAGCTATATAAGCTCTATGTACACATGTGTGCAGTGTGTACACATGTGTACGATGGAAGAAACATATAAAACATAGAATATCCAGGAATTCAGTTATGAGAATTATTAATGAGATTTATATCCTACTCTGAGATATGAGTAATTCTCCAATAAATTCATATTATCTTTTTGTGTTGTTATATATATATGATCATTGATTTGTGTATATGTTAATCTTATTTTATTCTTAACTATATTGAATTATTTCATTCGTTATTTCACTATATTTATGTATTACTGTAATGTTTGTTATTATTATATATTCATTACTTATAATATATATTTCATTATTTGTTTTTTTATTTTTATATTTATTCATATTTATTTCCATGTATAATTTTATGTTTTTCTATATATACGTTTATTCATATTAAATTTTATGACAAATATTTATATCTTCTGATTGTTTCCTCAATATATATCTGTCACACAAAATGTTCATATGGCCATTAATATTGGAGGTGAGGTAGAATGGAAAAGAAGAAAAAAAAAATATATAAAAAAAAAATGTTGTAATTATATTTCATATATATATAATAATCATATGACATAGCGTAGATCAGAACGATAATTAAGTCCCTTTGGATGCCGGGTATCGAGCCGTAATATCCATTTGGCCTCGGTGTAAAGAAGTTCACGAAACCAATCGCCTCCTCTTAGAGGTTTTTTGACTTGCTCGATGCCTACAATGTTCATAGTGGAAAAATCACCATTGTGAAGGTCAAGAAAATGTCTGGTGAGACCTGAGATAGACCTTTTATATTTCGGCGGATTTGAAGAAAAAGTTGGAAGTGGGATGTGGGTATGCTCAGATATCCTTTTTCTGAGAGGCCTGGAAGTGCAGCCTATGTAATCCTTCGAGCATATGGTACAAGAGGCCTTATATATAACATATGTAGTAGAGCAATTTATGAAAGCGGAAATGTTATAGGAAATGTCACCCACTGGAAAAGACAGCGTTTTTCTCATAAATTTACAAAGTCCGCATCGTGGCAAAGCGCACTTGTGGGAGCCTTTTGTACTAGGCCAGGTCTCCGTTTTATTTTGAGAAATGAAAAGACTAGGAGATATCATGTTGCCTATGGTTTTGGCCTTCCTGGTCACAACATTGACACCATTGGATAATATTTGAGCTAACTCCGGATCCTGTTGGAGAAGGGGAATATAGCGTAAAAAACCCTTTTTTTATTTCAGAAAAATCAACACTGTAAGGAGTGGAGAAGACAATGCGGCAGTTTTTTTCATTAGATTTGACTTTGTCAGAGAGTAGATCATTGCGGGTTCTTTCTCCAGCGGTTTTTTCAGCACGAGAGAGGATCGTATTCTTATAACCTCTGTATTGTAGACGCTTCTTCATGGTTTCCAATTCCAGGGAGTAGGCAGTATCTGTAGAGCAAAGCCGGCGTGCTCTGAGGAATTCGCCAAGGGGTAGATTATTTATGGTATGTCTAGCATGATTGCTATTTGCATGCAGGATAGTGTTCCCACTAAGCGGTTTTCTATATAAAGAAGTATTAATGGAACCTGTTTCGGGGTCACCGGTAAGATATACATCCAAAAAGGGGGTAGAATTTCCAGAAAACATTACGGTAAAGCTCAAATTCATGTGGTTTGAATTCAAATAAGAAAGAAAATTATCTGATAGGTTTGTGATGGGTGCGTTTTTCTTGCGCTTGCAGATCATTATGAGATCGTCTATGTATCTCGCGTACCAGAAAATTTGATCCAAAAAGGGATTATCAGGTGTGTGTATGTATATGGCTTCATCATTAAGGAGGAGGAAGAAAGATTAAAATCTTTTGACACACAAATTAATGAAATTCAAGATTTCCTGAACAAAAATTATGATGCAGTGGATTATAAAAAAACTCCACGACAAATTCCTCATTAATATCCATAGAATTGAAGATAATCTCATTCAATACAAACAAAGAAAGTATAAGAGGGATACTAATGATTACAGTACCAACCAAGTTTATTCTTGGAATACGTCAAAAAGATCCATCTTGAAATACCGCAAGGATTATAACCCTAAGGAAAAGTCTGTAATATTCACTTCAACCGACCTGGATACCACAGGTGGAAGTGGCAGTTCATTGGATTCAGATAGAAGTTCAAATATTGCTGAAGGTGCGATTCCCAAGAAGTCAAAAAACGGAATGGCCATCGAGGAGGAAGGAAGCACCAGAGGTGCGGTAAAATTCACTCCTCGACGCACCAACAGAAACCGGCACCAGAGGTATTAAGTACATCCAATCATGCTGAGTTTTCCGTTATAAATCTATCTGCATGTTCTATCAGCTCTGCTCAATTACAGGTTCTTAAAAAGGGTCTGAATTTTGCCCCTACATCCCGGGCCGATTTGTTTCAGACCATTGAGGACATCAACATATTTATCAGAAACCTTACGGTTAAAAAACATTTTCTTTCATCTGAACAGAGCCGTGCTGATACTGCTTCCACCTCCAGTGCCGCCACTGAAGTATCCTCCTTTCCATTACATATGAGTCTCAGGGAACATATTTCCACGAAAATCCTGTCTGAAATGGACAACTCCAATAGTCCTGAACTTCAAATTTCTACGTTTAAAACAACGAATAAGGATTTTTATCCAGTGGCTTCACGTGTTCCCATCATGGACACATACCAGGATCTAATGGAAACCGAAATAAAAAAAATATTCTTTCCTCCAGTTCTGCATCATCCAACAATCTTACCACTCATGAGTGCAAAGCTCTTAAGGATTTGAGCAAAAACCCTTATCACCATAAGAGCAGCCGATAAGGGTGGCTCAGTGGTCATTCTCGACAGTTCGCTGTATGAGAGAGAAATTATGCACATGTTGGAGGATCCTACCACTTATAAACGGCTTACATCTGATCCTACAGAAGCCTTTTCTAGGAAATGAAATACCATTCTTGACCAAGGATTGTCTTTGGGTATTTTTGATAAACCAACCCGTGATTTCCTAATTAATGATGTTCCTGTGTGTCCGATCTTTCAAGGACTTCCCAAAACCCACAAGGGTCTTTTTCCACCACCACTACGACCTATTGTAGCCAGCACTAATTCTCTCACAAATTGGACCTCAGATTGGCTAGATAACATCTTACAGCCTCTTGTTAAAGATTCAGCTGGCTACATCAGGGATTCTAAACATTTGTTACAAATTCTTCCTGCCTTTACCTGGACTGACAACCTCTTCTGGGTCACAAGTGATGTTGCATCATTATATTCATGTATTCCACATAAATCAGCTCTTAATTCCTTATCTCACCACTTAAATCGATTGACCAATATGAGTGACATACACAAAGATTGTGTCATTTTGATCTGTGAGTTTCTTTTGAAACATAATTTTTTCAGTTTTAACCAACAGTTTTTTTTACAGGTTAATGGATGCCCTATGGGTGCTAGTTTTTCTTGCGTTCTAGCTAATTTATACATGGTTTCCTGGGAAGCCATATACATACACACACCTGATAATCCCTTTTTGGATCAAATTTTCTGGTACGCGAGATACATAGACGATCTCATAATGATCTGGAAGCGCAAGAAAAACGCACCCATCACAAACCTATCAGATAATTTTCTTTCTTATTTGAATTCAAACCACATGAATTTGGGCTTTACCGTAATGTTTTCTGGAAATTCTACCCCCTTTTTGGATGTATATCTTACCGGTGACCCCGAAACAGGTTCCATTAATACTTCTTTATATAGAAAACCGCTTAGTGGGAACACTATCCTGCATGCAAATAGCAATCATGCTAGACATACCATAAATAATCTACCCCTTGGCGAATTCCTCAGAGCACGCCGGCTTTGCTCTAAAGATACTGCCTACTCCCTGGAATTGGAAACCATGAAGAAGCGTCTACAATACAGAGGTTATAAGAATACGATCCTCTCTCGTGCTGAAAAAAACGCTGGAGAAAGAACCCGCAATGATCTACTCTCTGACAAAGTCAAATCTAATGAAAAAAACTGCCGCATTGTCTTCTCCACTCCTTACAGTGTTGATTTTTCTGAAATAAAAAAAGGTTTTTTTACGCTATATTCCCCTTCTCCAACAGGATCCGGAGTTAGCTCAAATATTATCCAATGGTGTCAATGTCGTGGCCAGGAAGGCCAAAACCATAGGCAACATGATATCTCCTAGTGTTTTAATTTCTCAAAATAAAACGGAGACCTGGCTTAGTACAAAAGGCTCCCACAAGTGCGCTTTGCCACGATGCGGACTTTGTAAATTTATGAGAAAAACGCTGTCTTTTCCAGTGGGTGACATTTCCTATAACATTTCCGCTTTCATAAATTGCTCTACTACATATGTTATATATAAGGCCTCTTGTACCATATGCTCGAAGGATTACATAGCCTGCACTTCCAGGCCTCTCAGAAAAAGGATATCTGAGCATACCCACATCCCCCTTCCAACTTTTTCTTCGAATCCGCCGAAATATAAAAGGTCTATCTCAGGTCTCACCAGACATTTTCTTGACCTTCACAATGGTGATTTTTCCACTATGAACATTGTAGGCATCAAGCAAGTCAAAAAACCTCTAAGAGGAGGCGATTGGTTTCGTGAACTTCTTTACACCGAGGCCAAATGGATATTACGGCTCGATACCCGACATCCAAAGGGACTTAATTATCGTTCTGATCTACGCTATGTCATATGATTATTATATATATATGAAATATAATTCCAAAAATTTTTTTTTTTTCTTCTTTTTCATTCTACCTCACTTCCAATATTAATGGCCATATGAACATTTTGTGTGACAGATATATATTGAGGAAACAATCAGAAGATATAAATATTTGTCATAAAATTTAATATGAATAAACGTATAAATAGAAAAACATAAAAATATACATGTAAATAAATATGAATAAATATAAAAATAAAAAAACAAATAATGAAATATATATTATAAGTAATGAATATATAATAATAACAAACATTACAGTAATACATAAATATAGTGAAATAACGAATGAAATAATTCAATATAGTTAAGAATAAAATAAGATTAACATATACACAAATCAATGATCATATATATAACAACACAAAAAGATAATATGAATTTATTCGAGAATTATTCATATCTCAGAGTAGGATATAAATCTCATTAATAATTCTCATAACTGAATTCCTGGATATTCTATGTTTTATATGTTTCTTCCATCGTACACATGTGTACACACTGCACACATGTGTACATAGAGCTTATATAGCTACATGTTACGAGGGGGACCCGGGGAAGCGTGCCAAGATGGGAAATGGACAGCTTCCGCCGGTCAAGGTCCACTGTGCGGAGTAAGGGACCGCTGCTATGGTCAGGAAAGAGTGAGCGGGTTGCTGCTAGTGATCGTCTGGAACGTCACAGACGATCTATGTACACCGGTCAGCCCTAACCCGTGAGGGTTGTATGGCTCGGGGCTTCTCGTACGGTGTACCTGTTGCACGGGGACGCACAGAGGTGCCTACACACGTGTGCCAGCGGGAGTCACAGGAATATGGCACGGGGGTAGCACAGAGGTGCCCACGCACGTGTGCTTCAGAAACCAAGTGAGTCCGACAGAGACTCGAGGAGCTCACCTGGGACAGGAACACAGCCTGCTAAATGGGATACTGCCGGAGCAGCAAGGCAGGGGCAAGACCTGCAAACGAGGTGCTGCCTGAGCAGCAAGGGCAAAGCCCACAAAAGACAATAGTGCCTGAGCAGTGGCGTGGCAGCACGCTGCCAGACATCCAAACATAGAAGGACGGTCGCGCACCGCCATGATGGCAGGGGGAGCTTTTAAGGAGGTGTAGCTCCACCCAAGGGTGGGCGCGAGACGGGCGTGACCCAATCAGGGTTCGTGACGTCCTGGCCCAGCCAGTCAGGATTCAGCACATCACCAGCCTCGTCATGGGGCCGTGTGATATCAGTGAGCGAATCAGAAGACGTCACGTGGAGCACATGCTCATCCTCCTGCCTCTGGGTCATAAAGGCGGGATCCTCGGTTTCACAATGTGCAGAGACATGGGAAGTCTTGCTGCTTCCCTGAGCATCTATTCTTTGCACACTGCACAACCTCCCAGAGCCTCTGTGATGCTGAGCAGGCGAGCTCGTGGCAGGCAAGGGATGGGAGACCGCTCCATTCCTTGCAAGGGGAGAACCACTAGGTGTCACCCTTCTGCTGTGTCTCTGAGGAGGCAACTCCTGCAGACTGCACAGTCTCCCAGACCTTTGGCGCTGCTGAGCAGGAGGGCTCGTGGCAGACAAGGAATGGGGGACCACCTCATTCCTTGCAACAAGAGAGCCACGACGTGTAACAGCTACACATACAAAATATAAAAATAAAAACAAAAATATATATATATAAGCAAAATTATTATTATTTTTTTTTTTTTTCTTTCCCTATGTCTATAATATATGAAATCCTATACTGGAAACGATATAATATCTAGTCCACATACATGTATTTCTATTTTCTTCTTTGCCCTGCACCCACAGAGCACATGCATTTACATGCATGTGTACACATACCATCTATATAAGACATATCCATTCATTATAATATCTGTATGAACATCTTTTCACAGACCAATGAAATAATCTTCTTGTTTCCTTAGTAAAATAATTGCTATACGAAATATATGGGTGGGTGGAATGGCGCACATATACACATGTATGCTTGCATTGACCTTATTTTGAGGTCCTTTTGTAATCTATGAATTGTTTTTCATTGAATTCCCCAGTAGATATACATACGCATATGGGGTTAAAAGAATCCAATGATATACCAACCCTCTTACTAATTTGCATGTTTTCGGGTGGACTCCCTTCCTGTTTTCCATCTTGCTCTTGTGTTTCATTGCTTCTTAAGGTGCTATATATATCTCTTGCCTCCCATTCTACATGGCTTATGATTAAGGACTGTTTTTAAATTCCCCCTTTTGTGTCCGAAACGCGTCAAGCCGCACGGCAAGTCGCATGGCGATTTTGGATGATTTGTGACCTTTTTCTTTATTTTTAAACTTCTCAAATAAAGCATGAAGATTTTTATTCATCCATATTGGTGCTGAGTCCCACTCATTTTCTATTATGGATATGGAAGAACATTCCATAACCGGTATACCCCTTTAAAATGGGATTTGGCGTCATGTCCGTGGAGTCACGTAGTATCCCAGACAATGAAAGTATGGCCCTAAAAATGGCAGCACTTTTTGCAATTAAAATTGCCTAGCAAAAATGGACAGGTGGTGTACAATGCACAGGTGGTCTAGCTTGCTTGACAGCAGAGGAACCCTAACGTAGTATCCCAGACAATGAAACTATGCCCCAAGGAATTGCCTGAGCTGATTTAGCCATACGCTGTGATATAAACCCCTGCACAGCGCTGGCACAGACCTGCCTAGCAAAAATGGCTATGAACGGCTGTAATGTAGCCCTGAAAAGGGCTGAAATTACAAGTAGTCCCTAATCCCTAAAGCGATGTGGAGATTGCACTGTATGTCTATGTACACACAGCAGCAGCAGCGGGAGCCGTGACTGTCACCAACCCGCAGCAAATAGATAATGGCAGCGACGGGGAAAATGTCCGGGTCTTATAGGGCAAGGACATGTGACATGCACAGCCAATGACACATGCCCTTGCTTGTTTGGCAAAAATCCACTTTGTTGTGTGTGTGTGTGTCTGTGATTGGCTGATAGCCTAGCCCGCCCCACTGTACGCGCGGTTAGGGAAAAAAATGGCGATCGCCATTCTTTCTACACTCAGCAGAAGCACTGATCTAAACCCCGTCCCCCCCGCACTCTATACGCTGAATTTTGATAATATCATGATTCACAGTAACTCACAGTATTACAGTGAAAAGCCAGCTAGTAAATAGCTACGCTTTTTGGTGATCGAGCCCTTATCGAACGCTAACTCAAACTGCCGAACTTGAAGCAAATCATTCGAGTTCGTCGAACGACTCGAACGCCGCCCAAAATCACTCGAATTTGAAATTGGTGAACCGTTCGACTCGAACGGCGCTCAACTCTAGTCACGTGACTACATGATGCAGAATTTCCCTTATGAAAAATTTAATTCAGCGTTGGATGAAAAATGAAGAGCATGGTTCAAGAGCCCCCACCCCATGTGTATGGCCCCCGCCACCCATGTATGCAGCACCCCATGTATGGAGCCCCCCATGTACGCAATACCCATGTATGCAGCCCCCATGTATGCAATCCCCCATGTATGTAGCCCCCCATGTAGGCAATCCCCCATGTATGCAGCCCCCCATATCTCTGTATACAGCCCCCATGTCTCTATATACTGCCCCCCCATGGATACAGCCCCCCCAGCCTCTGTATAGTGCGTTTATGTATCAGTATATAGCTCCTCCCATTTCCCAATATGAAGCTCTCCAATGTAAACAGTTCCCCCCAAGGGTATATGTGTCGCCACAGGGATGCTGAGCCTCTTCAGGGACGCCACAGGGTTTCTTTAACATGGCAACAGGTACTGTTAGTTTTGTATATGTCGTGACGCCACTCACGGCTTGTGGTCAGGGATGTGAATGACCGGCGCTGCAGGTTTTTATGAGCGTCTTGGGCCGATGGGGTCTGCAGCCAGATGATGTAGCCTCCCGTGAGTGAGGCAGGCCCCAGGGGCTCGGGTGAGGAGAGAAGCGGGTCTAAGAATAACACAGGCTCAGTCCAAAAGTCTTTAACTGATTTTTACTCACTCAGATGTTGCTGTGAGCTGACCCGGGCGTTGCTGTGATGAACCAGGTAGGACCAGAGGCTCCTTCGGGCCAGTCTGAGGGTAACCAGTTAACTCGCCTTCCTAGCACTTCTGTGTTCGGATAACCCCCTGACTTGAAGTATTATGGGGGTCTATCCAGGAAGTCGCAACTGCCTTTTCTCCCCTGTGTTTGGCCCGTTTGCCGGCAGCGTGGACCAGGTCAGATGGCTACAAGCTCTGTCTCCTGATGGGTCCCTGCGTTGCTGCTGATGCTCGGACTCTGTGTGGTTGGTGAGGTACTTGTAGTTCTCCTCACCGGCAGGTTTAGCAGATAGTTAAACTGGAGTGTGCTCTAGCGACCTGTCCCCGTATGTGCCTAGTCAACCCGGACACTTCACTCTGACTCCCTGACTGACTGCTCAGGTGACCATTCTCCTCCGCCAACTGTCACTACACCGCGCAAGGTCTGACTAGTGGCCGCGTGTGTATCACCTCGCGACCGCCACGCTTCACTACCAGACTGGCTCTCCTCTCTTCTTGACAACCTCTGCACTTTAGCTCCCAGCCCCTCCACTCCACCTCTTGAAAAGATTTGAAAGCTAGCCCCCTCTGGAGACTACCCAAGGGTCCCCTCTAAAGGTGTGGGAGACCTGGTTGCTGTGTGTCTGTGAGTACACACCTCGTTCTGACCCTTAAGATTACCTAGAAGTACTGTCCCAGCATAGGTGCAGTACTCAGTGGTGCCTGACCGGGTCAGGGGCGCCACATTCCCCCTTGGTTATCGACAGCACGTCCTCGGGCTGCAAAGACAAGACAACAAAATACAGATTTTCCCACACAGGGGAGATATTTACATATAAACATACCAGGTACCATATGGAGGTTGTGTCATGGGCGTCCCCTGGCAGTGGTGACAATGGGGATCTGGTTGAAGCGGTGGGGGAGCCTGGGCTCACCGAGGTTCCCCTTGAACATGGCACCACATCCAAAGCGAACCAGCCTCTCTCCCCCATATGCCGTATAAATTCCACCACGTTCCCCATGTACAGGTCACAGCCAGGGTGACCCCGCTGCAGATGAGATTGCATTTCCCGCCGGGACACACAAATCCCCTCTTTTACCCCAGCTTCCACAATATATCTCCACCCCTTGCGGCAATTAAACTCCTCCACTACTCCCAGGTGAAGAGAACCTCACGTCCGGGATCCGGCCCGCCGCAGAGACTGCTTTTATCGCAGGTCCCGGGCCTCCAACTGCTCACTCCCCGGGATAGGTTCCACAAGGGGGCGTGGACGACTGGCTCTCACCCGTTGTCGCTCTCTGTGGGTTTGTGACGGTGAGCTGGCCCTGGGGTGAGCCTTTCTTCGCAGCAACATCACCTGGTCATCAGCGGGCCATAAGGTGAGTGAAGCGCTCTGCCTCTCTTCCTCCCTGCTGAGGTTTGCTGTGACCTGGTTAGGTCGGGTAGGCAGCAGGACCTGTTCTCCCTCCCTGGCGGAGGGTGCTGCGACCTCCTCCGGTCGAGCAAGTGGCAGCTCTGGGGTCGAGCCTTCGGCAGCTGGGCAGGACGGTGGCAGGACTTCAGGATTCCTCTCCAGCGGAGAGGGTGCTGCGACCGCTTCAGGTCTGGTAAGCGGTACCGGGTCTTTAACAACCAGGTGAGCTGATGGCAGGGCACCTGGACCCCTCTCCAGCGGAAAGGGTGCTGTGACCGCTTCAGGTCGGGACGGCGTGGGCGTCGCACCGGCTTATGATGGTAGTGCCGACGGGATCAGCATGCCAGGTAATGAAGGGGTAGCTTTGGACTCACCCGGAGTCGGGCCAGAGACATCCAGTGGCGGGATCTCTGCCGCTGACAGTGGTTTGAGCTGAGCATGGGCGGCACCTCCAGGCAGGCCCCGCTGCATGGACAGCCGCAGGTTTCGGATCGCCATCAACATTCTGTGTCTCCAAGCGGCTACTTCCTATTTCTGCTGCTCCTCCATGCGGTCAGCAATCCTTTCAACCTCCGCTTCCAGCTCCTCTGCTGTCATGGGCCTTGACCAGCCCTGCTTCTTCTGATCACCCTCTGCTGACGCCATCTTGCTCCTTTCCTTGCTCATCAGCTTCTGGCCTTATTTTCGTTTCTCCTCCCACAGTGCTGGAGTGTCCCAGCAGTCCGGGGACAGATCCGCCCCCTTCTCCTCCTCTTGCGAGGTCAGAGCGCTCTTGGGATTCTGGGACGGACACTCCTAAGTGGGTGGTTACTTCTTCTGCGTGCGAGCTGCAGCTTTTTGATGACGCACTTTCAACGGTGACAAAGAAAATGGCGGCGGTTCAAATTTTTCAATTGGACCACCGAGGCACACTGTCACCCGTCTGAACGGGTCTAGTCCTGGATCCTGTTTGTGACGCCAAAAAGAAAGATGTGTCGCTCCAGGGATGCTGAGCCTCTTCAGGGATGCCACAGGGTTTCTTCAATATGGCAACAGGTACTGTTAGTTTTGTATATGTCGTGACGCCACTCACGGCTTGCGGTCAGGGATGTGAGTGACCGCCGCTGCAGGTTTTTAGGAGCGTCTGGGGCTGATGGGGTCTGCAGCCAGATGATGTAGCCTCCCGTGAGTGAGGCAGGCACCAGGGGCTTGGGTGAGCAGAGAAGCGGGTCCAGGAATAACACAGGCTCAGTCCAAAAGTCTTTAACTGATTTTTACTCTCAGATGTTGCTGGAGGTGACCCGGGCGTTGCTGTGATGAGCCAGGTAGGACCAGAGGCTCCTTCGGGGCAGTCTGAGGATAACCAGTTTACTCGCCTTCCTAGCATTTCTGTGTTCGGATAACCCCCTGACTTGAAGTACCATGGGGGTCTATCCAGGGAGTCGCAACTGCCTTTTCTCCCTTGTGTTTGGCCCATTTGCCGGTAGCATGGACCAGGTGAGATGGCTTCAAGCTCTGTCTCCTTATGGGTCCCTGCGTTGCTGCTGAGGCTCGGACTCTGTGTGGTTGGTGAGGTACTTGTAGTTCCCCATCACAGGCAGGTTTAGCAGATAGTTAAACTGGAGTCTGCTCTAGGGACCTGTCCCCATACGTGCCTAGTCACCCCAGACACTTCACTCTGACTCCCTGACTGACTGCCCAGGTGACCGTTCTCCCCCGCCAACTGTCACTACACCGCGCAAGGTCTGACTAGTGGCCGTGTGCGTATCACCTCGCGACTGCCACGCTCCACTACCAGACTGGCTCTCCTCTCTTCCTGACAACCTCTGCACTTTAGCTCCCAGCCCCTCCGCTCCACCTCTTCAAAAGATTTGAAAGCTAGCCCCCTCTGGAGACTACCCAAGGTTCCCCTCTAAAGCCGAAAACACACATCCGTTAAAACCACGTCCGTGTAAAACGGGCCGTTTTTCGGGTCCGTTTTCCGTTTTTTAGGTCCGTTTTTATGGTATGTGTGGCCTGCGTGTGTATCCCGTATGCTAGCCGTCTGTGCGTGTGGAATGTCCGTGTGTGCGTGAGTGAAATAACTGACGTGTGTGTGTTGTCCGTGTGAAATGTTCCGTGTGTGTGTGATGCACAATGTCGTTGATACATGTCGGCAGACAGCAGACAGAGTTGCGCGATGAGAATGAACTCGGGTGAACTTCACCCGACTTCATTGTCATGCCGCGGTTCTGTCTGTGTGCCGCGTACTGATTAGCGGTCACCCGTGAAGGACTCACCGGTGACCGCTAATCCCCTGAGTGACTGAATTGAGCAACCCTCTCTCATACTTACTGTTCCCCGATCTCCGGCGCGGCTCTGCACTGCTGTTATAAAAGCTCCAGCGGCTTTTACTATTTTGAAAAAGCCGACCACTCATTAATTAATCTCGTATTCCCTGCTTTACCCGCACACAGGCGCCTGTGATTGGTTGCAGTCACACACGCCCACCACGCTGAGTGACAGCTGTGTCACTGCACCCAATCACAGCAGCCGGTGGGCGTGTCTATACTGTGCAGAAAATAAATAAACAAATAATAAAAAAAAACGGCGTGCGGTCCTCCCCCCCCTATTTTAATACCAGCCAGATAAAGCCATACGGCTGAAGGCTGGTATTCTCAGGATGGGGAGCCCCACGTTATGAGGAGCCCCCCAGCCTAACAATATCAGTCAGCAGCCGCCCAGAATTGCCGCATACATTATATGCGACAGTTCTGGGACCGTACCCGGCTCTTCCCGATTTGCCCTGGTGCGTTGGCAAATCGGGGTAATAAGGAGTTAATGGCAGCCCATAGCTGCCTAGAAAATCCTAGATTAATCATTTCAGGCGTCTCCCCGAGATACCTTCCATGATTAATCTGTAAATTACAGTTAAAAAACACACACACCCGAAAAATCCTTTATTAGAAATAAAAAACACTAACAAAGTTCCTCATCACCAATTTATTAACCCCGACAAAGCCCTCCATGTCCAGCGTAATCCACGGACCTCCAGCGTCGCATCCAGCTCTGCTGCATGCAGGTGACAGGAGCAGCAGAAGACACCGCCGCTCCTGTCACCTCCACGCAACAAATGAGGTGAGTAGCGCGATCAGTTGAGCTGTCACTGAGGTTAATCGCGGCCACCGCTTGATCCAGCGGTGGCCGTGAGTTACCTGACTGACAGCAGCAGATCGCGCTACTCACCTCATTTGTTGCGTGGAGGTGACAGGAGCGGCAGTGTCTTCTGCTGCTCCTGTCACCTGCATGCAGCAGAGCTGGATGCGACGCTGGAGGTCCGTGGATTACGCCGGTCATGGAAGGCTTTGTCTTGGTTAATAAATTGGTGATGAGGAACTTTGTTAGTGTTTTTTATTTCTAATAAAGGATTTTTCGGGTGTGTGTGTTTTTTAACTGTAATTTACAGATTAATTATGGAAGGTATCTCGGGGAGACCCCTGACATGATTAATCTAGGATTTAGTGGCAGCTATGGGCTGCCATTAACTCCTTATTACCCCGATTTGTCAACGCACCAGGGCAAATCGGGAAGAGCCGGGTACAGTCCCAGAACTGTCGCATATAATGTATGCGGCAATTCTGGGCGGCTGCTGACTGATATTGTTAGGCTCGGGGGCTCCTCATAACGTGGGGCTCCCCATCCTGAGAATACCAGCCTTCAGTCGTATGGCTTTATCTGGCTGGTATTAAAATAGGGGGGGGGACCGCACGCCGTTTTTTTCAATTATTTATTTATTTATTTTACTGCACAGTATAGACACGCCCACCGGCTACTCTGATTGGGTGCAGTGACACAGCTGTCACTCAGCGTGGTGGGCGTGCGTGACTGCAACCAATCACAGGCGCCTGTGTGCAGGTAAAGCAGGGAATACGAGATTGATTAATGAGCGGCCGGCTTTTTCAAAATAGTAAAAGCCGCCGGAGCTTTTATAACAGCAGTGCAGCGCCGCACCGGAGATCGGGGAACGGTAAGTATGAGAGAGGGGGGGAACTGACCGACAGACAGCGAGAGGGACAGATAAGACAGACAGACCGACCGACAGACATAGAGAGAGACCGACCGACGGACTGAGAGAGAGAACGAAACAGAAAAAGAAAAAAGACCGACATCACATGAAAAAAGCACAAAACGTACAGGGAACAAACAGAGATGCGTCCGTGTTACTCGGACGTGCGCACAGACCCATTGACTTTCATTGGGTCCGTGCTGCATGTTGCGTGCTGAAAACGGACATGCTTCCGTGCAAAACGGAGACACAAACGTACCACGCACATGGACCCAAGGACCTTAATGAAAAATGCACATGTGTCCTCAAACATTAAATAACATTGGTGCACATTTGGCCGTGTCTCTGGTATATACGGAAACGGACCAAACACGCACGTTTTCTACGGATGTGTTGCAGGCCTAAAGGTGTGTGAGATTAAACCAAATTATCCCAATAAAGCTATAGATTATTAAAAAGTTCCTTTATTGATGGCATATTAAAAACATAGACACAAACAATAATTAAAAATCAAGGCAAGGGGAGCACGTACTAAACCCACAATAACCAAGCATATACAATAAATTTACTGAATCTTTAGCAGGCCAAATAACAAGCTCAAAGTATAGAGCATTACAAAAGCAGTTTACAACATCCCTATATTGGTAAAATACCAGCAAAAATCTGCATTAGTATGCACTAAAAACTGCCCATTACCACACTTAGCTCATATGAATACCAGACCTGCTGTCATATTAATGGTAAAATACTGCTCCCCTGCCAGCCACTCCAACACGTGTTTCACACCGCTTCCTCAGGGAGTGATGTGGAGGCAGGCAGTGAGCATTCTTATATAGGACCGGCACATGTGTAAAATTAATCAATCTCCCTATACCTTCATATGTGGCGCCACCATGTCAGTGCCCCGACCGGAAGCCTAGGAGCGCGTCACCGTCGACCACGTCACACGCATGCGCAGAGGGCATGCGATGACGTGGGAGAGAGAGACGCATCCCCTAGCAACCGCCGGGACGCAAACAAGCGGCGCGCGGCAAGGGGAATGTCACATGCTGTAACCAGGTCACATGACCACATTGTGAAACCGCCCTACCAGGAAACCCAGGGGCGCACCACCCCAAACCACGTCACCAATGTCTAAGCATATGATGACACGGATGGGGGGCGCGCGTCCCCAGGAAAACCCAGGACGTCAGATGAAAAGCGCATAACAAAGGGCAGATAACATACTCGAAAGGGCAAACCATGAACCATACATTACTTATAATCAATCATACCACACCTTATATCCACACAGGCATACCAAACTCACAAAATGAAAATATATCTAACTATATAATTACATATATATATATACACAATAATGAATTAAACTATTAAAAAAATATATATATGACTAAAAAATGTAGTACAATTAAAAAGTGCATGTGCACGTGAACAACAAATGTATATATATAATAATAGAAAAAAAGTGCATAAATATATACGTGAATTAATTAATAATAAGTAATCAAGTGACAGTTTTTTTTATGAAGAGTGAAAAAATAGGAAAAAGTGAAAAAAGTGATAAAAGTGATAAAGTGAAAAAATATGAAAAAATATATATATACACTGTGAAAAAAACTTTTTTGTTAAATACAATAAAATTGTACAAAAAATATATGTACCATTCAATATACAATTCACTTTATTATATCAATAAATACTAACCACATTATTACCAAACATATACCTCCCATAAAATTATTATTATTATTAACACACATCCATACCAAACCCCTTCTGGAAAAAAAAAAACAAAATATACCCATACGTCAAAACACCTGACGCCCACCAAAATTTTATTAGATAGATAAGCTCACTCCATATAACTATAAAAGCACTTAATATCAATTCATTTACCACTATACAAAATTATAATCATTACCCTAATAAATCATTGCAGAGTATAGAATTTTCAGATCACAAAAAACTACCAAAGCCCCATTGTTCGTTGAGTCCAAAATGTGCAATTGTTCTCAAAATGGTGATCCATCGGCATTCTTTTTGTAACAGACGGGTCTTCAAATCTCCTCCTCTTGAACCCATATGGATCCGATCGATACCTTGAACCTTCAACCCTTTCCATGAATCAGGATGTTTATTACGAAAATGCCTAGCCAATGGCTTTAGCTTCTTGATGGCCTCAAAATCATCAGATTTAATCTCATATGCAGACTTGATATCCCGTATGTGTTCTTGAATACGGACCTTTAACTCCCTTGAGGTCATGCCCACATAGAAAAGTCCACAGGGGCACGTCGCAAGATATATTACCGCCTCTGTCTTACAATTTATGTGATGGACAATTTGAAATTCCCGTGTTTTCGCGGCGTTCCAGAAGGTCTTTGTCTTCAAAATAACATGACACACAGAACAGCCCCCACACGTCCATGATCCCCATTTCGGACCTGAGGACTGAAAAAGAAAACCGGGCTTAGATGGAACATAATGACTTCGTACAATAGAGTCACCAATGGTTTTAGTCCTTCTAGCCGTAACAGTAGGAACATCAGATATAAACTTTCTGATATCCTGATCCTGTTGTAGGATTGGCCAGTACTTTTGAAAAACTTTCATCATATCATTCCATCTACCATGATAGTTGGTAATAAGGCGAACAATTTCCTGATCATTAGATTTTTTCTTTGGGATCAATAAATCACTCCTTTTACTACATCTAGCCCGGTTGTATCCTTTCTGAATACAATCCTGTTTGTACCCCCGCTGTACAAACCTCCTCTGGAGCTCCACTGCCTCTTTTTCAAACTCTTCATCCTTATCACAAATACGACGTGCACGTATGAACTGCCCGGTGGGTATTCCTTTTATCACATGAGCTGGATGTGCAGATTTTGCATGTAGATAGGCATTAATGCTGGTTTCTTTACGAAATATCGTCGTATGCAAAGTACCATCCTGATCCACAGATATTTTCAAATCAAGGAAATCGATAGTCTTTTGTTCGATCCTATGGGTTAAGCGGATGTTATTATTGTTTATATTCAAAGTACGCAAAAATGCGTCCAAAGCCATTCTAGATCCCTGCCACACAAAAAGGACATCATCAATAAATCTCATCCAAGATATAATAAACCCACCCATAGATGCCTCATTGATGGGTATGCACTCTTTCTCCCACAATCCTAAAAATAAATTTGCATAAGAAGGGGCGAAAGCCGCCCCCATGGCTACGCCCCTCCTCTGCAAATAATGCTGATTCTTAAATAGGAAAAAAAAAAAGGTGTGTGAGACCTGGTTGCTATGTGTCTGTGCGTACACACCTCATTCTGGCCCTTTGGTTTACCTGGAAGTACTGTCCCAGCATGGGTGCAGTACTCAGTGGTGCCTGATCAGGTCAGGGGCGCCACATATACAGCTCCCCCCCACAAGGGAATACAGCTCTCCCCCCCACAAGGGAATACAGCTCCCCACCACAATGGTATACGGCTCTCCCTTCCACATGGGTATACAGCTCTCCCCCCCTAAAAGGGTATACAGTTCTACCCCCCCTCTAAAAGGGTATACAGCTCTCCCCCCACAAGGGTATAGTATACAGCTCTCCAATGTTTTCTTATACAGCTCCCCAATATCTCCTTAATCCTTATACAGTTCCCTCCCCCAGGTATACAGCCCCCAATGTCTGTGTACAGCTCCCCCCGATCTATATATAGTTAGCTAGAGTCAGTGTAAGGGGATTAATCGTGGTGCTGCAGAGTTGAATATTGGCGGGTGCACGACACTCGGAAATGCGGCCAACAGGCAGGTAGATCCACAGGAGAGGAGGTGTGACAGGAGAGGAGGCGGCGGCATATGCTACTTCTCTGCTTCTAGTAATATTTATCCTCAAGTCGGCGCATGGCGTTAAGAAAATGGCAGCCACTGCCCACAGTGGTGGGGGCCCCCTTAAAAGCTCTTGTGGTGGGTGCACCGGGGCTGGAGCCCCGCCTGCCCCACCTATGATCCGGCCCTGGAACTGAAGCTCCCCATAGTCGGCAGCACTCATGCAGCCCCAAATTATGAAATTCCCACCACCATGCTTGACTGTAGACAAGACAGTTTTCATTGTATTCCTCACCTGGTTGCCGCCACCACGCTTGACAACATCTGAACCAAACAAGTTTATCTTGGTCTCATCAGACCACAGGATATGGTTCCAGTAATCCATGTCCTTAGTCTGCTTGTCTTCAGCAAACTGTTTGTAGGCTTTCTTGAGCATTATCTTTAGAAGATGCTTCCTTCTTGGACAACAGCCATGTAGACCAATTTGATGCAGTGTCTGGTCTGAGCATTAACCGGCTGATCCCTCCACCCCTTTAATCTCCGCAGCAGTGCTAGCAGCATTTATATGTCTATTTTGAAAAGACAACCCCTGGATATCACATTGAGCTTGTGCACTCAACTTTCTCGGTCAACCACGGCAAGGTCTAATTTGAGTGGAACCTGTCTTGTTAAATTGCTGTATGGTCTTGGCCACCATGCTGCAGCTCAGTCTGCGGGTGTTAGCAATCTTCTTATAGCCTCGACCATTTTTATGTAGAGAAACAATTCTATTTTTCAGATCCTCAGACAATTATTTGCCATGTAGTGCCATGTTGAACTTCCAGTCAGCAGTATGAAAGATAACAAATTTACCTGCTCCCCATTCACACCTAAGACCTTGTAATACTATTAAGTCACATGATACCAGGGAGGGAAAATGGATAATTTGGCACAATTTGGCCATTGTCACTTAGGAGTGTGCTCACTTTTGTTGCTAGTGGTTTAGACATTAATGGCTGTGTGTTGAGTAATTTTGAGGACACACCAAATGTACACTGTTATACAAGCTGTACACTGCCTACTTTACATCGTATCAAAGTGTCATATCTTCAGTGTTGTAAAAGATATAAAATATTTACAAAAATGTGAAGGGTGTACTCACTTTTGTCACATACTGTATAACTGTTCTTGTTAGGAAGTCTCCTTGAATGCTGCTGCAAGATTTTAAGTGAAAGATCAACTCCTGCGACTTCTGCTTCGATCACCAGGCGGTGCCATGTTCCCACTGTGGATAGTGCTGGTGATAGGAGAGGAGTCAGTGCCAGTGGCTCTGGTGAGCACAGGCTCCACTCAAAAACTAAGCTAGGTTTCCCTGGGACTTGCAGTACCACTGGCTGACTGTAGGTGGTGTGTCGTTCACCTGAAGTTACCACTATTCAGCTACAGCCAATGGGAAGACACCAAACCCTCCTAATTCCCCTTCCTGTCTGCTGGTCACTGCCAGAGATAGTTCTGAATTCCTGCTTCCTGGTTCTCGTTCTGTTTTGTATAGTGATTCCTGTGTTCTGACCTGCCTGTTCTCTGACTACCCTCCTGCCTGCCGTTTTTGTACCTCGCTACCCATTCCGGATTTGACCTCTGCCTGGTTTCCTGATTACATCCTTGCCTGTCTGATTTTGCCCCTGTTCAGCATTTCCTGGTTGGATCCTGCCTGACTACTACTTTCATCAGACTGCAACCTACCACAGGTAGTGATCTCTAGGGCCCTGTGTAATTCCAAATCCCTGTATAGGGGTTAAAGGGTTTCAGGGTTCTCGGGGTCTTGCTTTGTGAGCAGCTTTCTTCTAGACTGTCTGTTACAGCCAGTCTGTGTCTGTGGTTCCAGGCAGACGTTACACAAGGACAGGAGGTGATGTTCCAACCTACAAGTTTCTTACTAAGACTTTCCTCAGATTCCCCTATTTTTCGCTCCCTTGATGTTGTAGGTGAGCTACTGTGGTCATATTGACTGAATACATTCTGACATGGATTCCACGAAGTAAAGATTTTGCTGATTTGAGGGCTTCTACTGCTCTTAACTCTCTAAAGTTTGGAGATTGCCCATCCATGTCTTTCAGCCAGATAACAATGTTTATTTTTATACAGCGTTAAACATATTCCGCAGCGCTTTACATACATCAGCAGCACTATCCCCATTAGAGCTCACAATCCAAATGCCCTATTTGTATGTCTTTGGAGTGTGGGAGGAAACCAGACTACCCAGAGGAAACCCACGCAAACACAGGGAGAACATACAAACTCCTTGCAGATGTTGTCCATTGGAAGGCAACCTGAGAGACCATGGATCCCCAAACATTCTTGCTGGCATCTGTTGTTACTGATAATAGGGGATATTTAATCCAAGATGTTACTTTCACCAGATTCTCTGGACTGGGCCACCAGACGAGAGACGCCATGATAAGGTAAGTGGAAACTTCTGCTGAGTGAACCTGGAGATCTGTCCCAGCGTGAAAGGATGAAGTTCTGGAGAACTGTTGTTTGAGCCTGAGCCCAAGGAACTGCCTGGATGCATGATGTCATGGACTCCAGTGATGATATTGCAAATCTGATAGAGACAGTCTTTTGGTTTCTTAGAGCATACATTTTGGATTTTAACTGTAATTGCTTGGGTACCGGAAGACAAAAAGGTCTGTTCTTGGGATTTTTTTGAGAATCCCTAAGAAGACACTCTTGGTGGAAGGAGTAAAGTCTGATTTTTCTCTATTTATATACTAAGCCAAGGATCTTAGAATCTGAAGTGTTGACTGGAGATGATCTCTGAGATGTGGAATAGAGGGAGCCATAATTAAAAAAACGTCCAGATAAGGGATGAAACAAATGTTTTGCTGATGAATGCTACTGACTCCACCATGATTTTTGTAAATATTTGAGGAGCTTAAGAAATCCCAAAAGGCAGGACATTGAACTGAAAGTGAAGAGCTTTCTGACCTTGCATGACTGTGATAAGCATCCTGTAGGTCAATGGTTGCCATGACAAAGTCTTTGCCTATTATTGGGACCGTGGATCTTATAGATTCCATTTTGAACCTTCTGAAGGTAACATGATGATTTATGCGGTTTAAATTTATGATAATTTTGTAGGTCCAACTTGTTTTTTTTCTGTCAGAAATAGGCTACAAGAATGGACCTTGCCTTTTTCTAATTTTGGAACAGAGCAAGTCACACCTGCTTATAAGTCTTGGATCACTGAATATAAGATCTTCTCTAATCTTAGAGATGGCAGGGGTGTTAATTTCAGTCTGTCAAGAGTGTAGGAGAACACAATTTTTGATCCTACTCTGACTAATTCCAGAATTCTCTGATCTGAAGATATATTCTGCCACGGAGGAAGAAAGCTTAAAATTTTGCCTCCTACTTATTTGGCGTCATTGTTTTTCTTGACATTGGTTCTGACAAATATTTTTTCCCCTTCCCCCTTTTGGGTAACTCCAGTGATCCATTTTGCCTTTCCCTCTGTACTGCGAGGTTTGGGCTTGTGACGGACGAAACAATAATCTTTTGAAGATTTTCGGTTCAGGAAGTGACGTCTTATTCGAAATTTTCTCTAGCAGATTATCTAGAGCTAGACCAAGCACATATTCTACCCTGAATGGGATAAAGCAAAGTTTAGATACAATATCTCCACTCCACATCTTCAACCAGAGGGCTCTCCTTCTGGTATTTGATAAGACTAAAGATCTGGCTGCTATCATAATAGATTCTGCTGTGGCATCTGCTAGGAATCCTGTCATCTTTTGAAAGAGAGTGTCACAGAGGTGTCGGGGTAACAGGAGCACGGACCCCTAAGTTGGCCCTTAGACTAGAGACCCTGTGCTATCCCTTGTCCCAGATGTAGCCTTGATGGTAGCAAGGTCTGGACTGCCAGCATGACCCTAACTCCTCTCTGAACCCTGATCTATCACCCCCTCTCCCCCACCCCAGAAGAGAGCCGGGACTGGAGAAACAAACCCCACAAATAACACAGACAGGGGAAGAATCAAAACACATGCACACTGCAATCAGACACAAGGGAGAGACAATACGTGCCTAGGAAGAAATAAAACATACAGAGTAAATAAACTATAAGCAGGGATCTTTCCACACCACACAGGAAAGCAGACAACAAATAACCAGGCTCTGGATCACTATAATATGGACAGATATTGTTGAAGCAACGCTGAGCTATATTCGGTGAGGAGCAACCAGATGCAGTACCTTATATAAAAGTGAAGGCAGCTGTGAGTAGTCAAAGCAGCCTGAGCGCCTAACAGTAATTCACAAAGCCAGCAGGAATGAACTCCTGCTGGGCTTGAGAGCAGTGAAGCTAAAAGAGCCGACTCCCGAGTCAGGCTCAGAAACTAAGAAACCTCAGGTTGCTTTTCACATTATGTAGTGTGAAAAGAGTCCGATGCCATCATGACATCCAGCGAGTGCAAAGCTGAACACTGCATGACAGTACCCATTCTCAGGATGGCGGCGATTGAAAGCCCTGATCAGACGCTCTGCATGAATATTTGATGCTGGCACCCAAGTTCTCTTCTCCGGACCATAACCCCGCCAGTGCACCAGATACTGCAGAGAATGACGAACCAACCGGGAGTCAATGAATCTAGCCACCTCAAACGCCAAGGACCCATTAACCAAAACCGGAGGTGGAGAGGTGGGAAGAGAAGTTCCCGAACCCACCAATCTCTTTAAATGAGATTTGTGGAACACATTATGAATTTTGTACACTACAGGTAACACCAACCGGAAGGCCAGTGGATTGATGATGGCAGAAATTTGGAATGGACTGATGAAATGTGTTCCCAACTTTAGAGATGGTAAATTTAAGTTTGATGCTTTTTGTGGATCACCATACCTAATCACTCACAGTTTCAGACCAGGCACAGGTCTACAGTCAGCCACATGCTTGTATTTAGTCCCCATGCTAAGCAAGTGTCGCTAAACATTTCTCCATGTAAACACCAATACAGACCCTACCTGGTCATCTTCTGGTATCCCGGAAGAGTGACCCTTACGCAATGTACAAAATTGAGGCTGTTAACCATAGACATAGAAGAAAGGCGATACACCCGAGAATTCATGACTGTGGTTGTTAATAGCAAACTCTGCAAGAGGAAGAAACGCCGACCACAAAACAACACAAATATTGTTTCAGATTTTGATTCATACGCTCTGTTTGTCCATTGGACTGAGGGTGGAAAGCAGACGAGTGGGACAATTTAATCCCCAGGCGAGAGCAGAATGCTTTACAAACATTAGAGATAAATTGAGTACCTCTATCCGACACAATGTCAGACGGAACTCCATGGAGTTTGACCACCTCATGTATGAACACAAGTCTTGGCATTAGACAGAGATGGCAATGCAACAAAGTGGATCATTTTAGAGAACCTGTTAACCAACACTAAAATCACTGTATTTCCAGCAGAGGGGGGCAGATCCGTAATGAAATCCATCAAGATATCAGTTCATGGCTTGCTTGGGACACTCAACGGTGGCAAACACCCAGACGGACAAGAGTGCGATAGCTTAGATCATGCACAGATGGTACATGTGGACATATAGGAGACCACATGCCTTTGGATCTTAGGCCACCAAAAACAACGCAGCAGGAGGTCCAGTGTGCCCTTCACCCCAGGGTGACCAGCCAAAACCAAATCATGATGCTCACGCAAAACCTTAAGACGAAGGTTCAGGTGAACAAATGACTTGTTCGCTCTAACCCTCGGTGATACCTAATCCTGGGCCTCACCAATCTTAGACTCTACCTCAGTACTGAGAGCTGACAGTACCACACCTTTCTGCAGGATCGGCAGCAGTTCTTCCTGAGGTTCTCCCCCTGGAAATCTCCTGGACAACGCATCCTACTTGGTGTTCTTAGACCCAGGGTAGTAGGTGACGAAAAAGGTAAACTGTTAAAAAGCAAAGACCAACAAACTTGTCTCGGAGAAAGGCACTTGGCAGACTCGAGATACAAGAGATTTTTATGGTCGGTGATAACAGTAACCGGGTGGATGGCCCTCTCCACGAAGTGTCGCCATTCCTCAAATGCCAACTTCATGGCATGTAACTCCCTATTATCTATGTCATAGTTACATTCGGTTGGCGACAAGTTCCTAGAAAAGAAGGCTTATGAGCGGAGCTTACCAAGTGACTAACCCTGAGACAATACAGTTCCTACACCTACCTCAGACGAAAATCTCGCATTGCACTCGGACCAATGTTAAGTAATGAGGCAGCTCTGATCTGCTATTTTTTTCTCAGCTCAAATCGGACTGAGGAAAAAAAAAAAAAAATCGCAGCATGCTGCGATTTTTAGAGTTTCTCGTGCGAGTCACTCCAATGAAAGTCTATGGGTGTGAGAAAAAAAACCGATGTCACACAAACATAACACGCACCATCCTAGTGACATGCGTTTTTCTAAATACATTTATCGCATGTTGCAGAGAACACTTGAAATGAGTGAGGTCTGTCGATGTTGGTCAATCTCTATCTCAGTCAGTCTCTCCCTCCCAGTCTCTATTCACTCTCTGTCGGTCTCTCCCACCCCCTCTCTCATACTCACCGATCCCCGATCACCAGAGCGGCGCTGCACAGCTGTCACAAAGCTCCGACGACTTTTCCTCTTTTGAAAAAGCCGGCCGCTCATTATTCCATCACATATTCACTGCTTTCCCCGCCCACCGGCTCCTATGATTGGTTGCAGTCAGACACTCCCCCACGTTGAGTGACAGCTGTCTCACTGCAACCAATCACAGCTGCCAGTGGGCGGGTCTATATCGTGCAGTAAAATACATAAAGAATTAAAAAATAAACGGCGTGCGGTCCCCCCCCCCAATTTTCATACCAGCCAGGGTTAAGCCATACGGCTGGAAGCTGGTATTGTACAGATGGGGAGCCCCACGTTATGGGGAGCCCCCCACCCTTAAAATATCAGCCCGCAGCCGCCCGAACTTGCCGCATACATTAGATGCGACAGTCCCGGGATTGTACCCGGCTCATCCCAAATTGCCCTGGTGCGGTGGCAATCGAGGTAATAAGGAGTTAATGGCAGCAGCCCATAGCTGCCACTAAGTCCTAGGTTAATCATGGCAGGCATCTGCCCGAGATACCTTCCATGATTAACCTGTAAATTAAAGAAAATAAACACATGCACCCAAAAATCCTTTATTTGGAATAAATGACAAAAAAACCCCCACCCTCTTTCACCACTTTATTAAAGTCCCCAAATACCCCGCCAGGTCCGACGTAATCCACAGAGGTCCCACGACGCTTTCAGCTCTGCTACATCGGAAGCTGACAGAGCGGCCACAGACCACGACCACTCTGTGAGCTCCCTGCAGCAACTGAAGTGAGTCGCGCTATCAGCGATGACGTCACTCAGGTTACTCGTGGCCACAGCTCTCAGGTGGAGGACTTCAGCTGTGTCCGCGGGTAACCTCAGTGATGGCACCGCTGATCACGCAGATCACTTCTGTCACTCAGGGGAAAATCAGGCCACGACACACAGACAGAGCCGCAGGATGACAATGAAGTCGGGTGAAGTTCATTCTGATCGAGCGGCTCTTTCTGTGTCTGCTGTCAGCGGCCATGTAGCAGAGCTGAATGGCAGATGACGTAGCTGCTAAGAATAAAAATGGATCACATACGGATCACACACGGACTACAATCAAGAGAAAAATTACAGAATTGCATTTCAGTTTCATTGCACACGGATCAACACGCAGACAGAGCTCATGCTACTTTCTAGCATGAGAATCAGTCCGAATTTCAAATTGCAAGTGCGACTCCAGCCTAAAAGAAAAAGACACATCGGGCTGCATAAGTACCAGAGTTGACACAAAGCATTTTTTCAGACAATCAAAAGCATTTTTAGACCAGGTAGAGAAGTCCATCCCTTTCTTGTTCAAATCAAAGTTTATTAGAATAGAAGAAGATAATCAAACAATTGCACAGAGCGCAGGCTGAGGGTATATATCCCAAGCTAGCTGCTAAAAACATCACAGTTCCTTGACTACACCTGCGCCACTGGCAACCAAAAATAACAAGTACAATTCGTATGTGTGTGAAATAGGAAGAACAAGTTGAAAAATAAAGAGATAAAGAAGAGGAGGTGGAAGAAGAATTTAGAGACAGTAAAGACAACAGAAACGTTGGAAAGTAAGATGAAAGGGGAAGGGTACAAAGGGTTCCCACCCGAATGGACGTGCCCTCCTACATCAAAACCACATTTTCAAGGCTAACCTTCCAGGTACAGAAATAAGAGAATGGAAAATTACCTACATACCTGCCCCCCGTGAATCCATAGACCCATATCCGTTGAGTCCCTGAACATGATCCACGGGGCCCACGTAGCATCAACTTTGTCCTTGTTGCCGAGTGTCTGACCTATCAATGTCTCCATCCTGAGGATCACGTTGCACTCTGCTATGAATTCATCCCGTGATGGGATTCTAGTTTGCTTCCAATATCTTGGAATTAGGTTTCTAGCAGCTGTTAAAAAATGTCTTAATAAACCTTTCCTAAACCCTGAAGCAGAAACATTCCCGAGGGACAGGAGAGCTAACTCTTTTGTGGGCTGGATCTGCCTCAAGGATAGTTTGAGTAACTGGAAAATGCTCTCCCAGAATGATCTCACCGGGGAACATGACCACCAGATATGAGTGAGGGTTCCCCTCTCCTTTTGGCATCTCCAGCACACATCAGAGGCTGATGGAAAGGCAGCATGGATACTCACAGGACACCTATACCAC
Source organism: Anomaloglossus baeobatrachus (assembly GCF_048569485.1). NCBI lineage: Eukaryota > Metazoa > Chordata > Amphibia > Anura > Aromobatidae > Anomaloglossus > Anomaloglossus baeobatrachus. Next base: position 500,924,215 of record NC_134357.1, read on the forward strand.
CTAGATAGGATCTTGTAGCACCTCTCCTGTGATATCACATTCAGCGAAGTTTTACCAATAAAGAGTAGGATTTTGGTCCGCTCCTCAGCCGAGAATGGCCTCCCCCACTCTCTCTCCCATTTCCCAAAGTACCCAGGCAAGCCGTCCCTTGCACCTCTGCATCTGAGAAACAAGTCATACAAGGTCGAAATGGTATGGCCTGGAGAATCCTTCTGTCCATCCCTTTCTTAATCATACTGGTCAGATGGCTTGCTATAGCCAAAAAATTCTTTATGAATTTTCTATAGTAGTTCATGAAACCTAAGAACTACTGTAGCACTTTAAGGTTTCCAGGATGGTCCCAATTAAAAATAGACTGCACCTTGGAGGGATTCATCCTAAACCCAGACGCGGAAATAATGTAGGCCAAGAAAAGTAACTCCTGAACTATACATGAGACATTATTCTTTGAAGAGATTTTATGTTGGTTTCTTTTTTAGAAACTATTTTAATTTTCACTAGTCATCTTTTATAAGGTGAAATACTAAGTGCACTTTTGTAGGTTGGTTAATTTATCACAATTTAATAAAAGTTAAGTTTTATATTCTTTTCTCAGGGATCCATCTTTGATATAAGGAATATTTGTTTTTCAGTGTTATTATTTGCCATGGAAGTTAGCAACATTTTAGTGGAAAATGTATTTTTCTGTTCATTTCGTTGATTCAATTTTGCAATATTTGCTGTTAAGCAGAAAAAGTAGAGAACTTTGACAGGCACTTTGAATAATATGAGTGGTTCTGTTTTGGAAATGGGATCATATATAGGCTTTTCAAAGTCACTTGAAATATGAATAGGTCTCTAAAAATAAGTTTTGTAAATTTCCTTGAAGAAATGAAAAACTGCTACTAAACTTTTAAGCGTCCTAACATCTTAATAAAAAAAAAAAGCACATTTGAAAAATAATGTTAACATAAAGTAGACAAATGTAAAATACTATTTATTGCATTTTTTTGCCTGGCATGGCTTTCAGGTTTAGGGGTATAAACAATGAAAGTCTGAAAATGATAAATTCTTCATCAAATTTCCAATATTTTCATAAATAAACATAAAACATATTGACGTACACTAACAAAGTATAATTTGTCATGAAAAACACTTTCACAATCATTGGAATATATTAAAACTATTTCAGTGTTATTACCAAAAGGTGATATCAGATTTAAAAAATTGGGCTTGATTGTTAACGGAATATTAAGAAAATAATTACTTCTCTGTGTGACTTACCTGATGTTTAAGAAGATGTGATTTCTGTCTAAAACACTTTCCACATTCTGAACATAAAAATGGCTTTTCACATTTGTGAGTTCTTTGATGTGTTATGAGATGTGATTTTTGTGTAAAACATTTCCCACATTCAGAACATAAAAATGGCTTTTCCCCTGTGTGAGTTCTCTGATGTGCAATAAGATGTGATAGCTCTGTAAAACATTTCCTACATTCTGAACATGAAAACGGCTTCTCCCCAGTGTGAATTCTCTGATGTTTAACAAGATCATAATTACTTCTAAAACATTTCTTACATTCAGTACATGAAAATGGCTTCTCTCCTGTGTGAATCCTTTGATGTCTAACAAGCTTTGATTTAATTCTACAAAATTTTCCACATTCCGAACATGAAAATAGCTTCTCCTGTGTGTGATCTCCTTGACATTTAACTTCTCTTATGTTATTTTTATTTTGCTTAGAAGTCTTTAATGAACCAGAAGATTGGACCTGTTGTAAAGGATCAGATGATAGATTTTTACTTTGAAGGGCTGAAGATACATCAGCTATAATGGCATGATCTTCACTTGCAGCTGGTGTGATACCATCATCTTCTGCTTTAAAATCTGAAAATATGAAATGTCTCCATGAACTCTGGGTACAGTCATCTGCCAGGAATAAAAACAAACAATGTTACTGTTTTTCAAAAACAGTGCTTTGACATTATAGTACTATTCATAATATATATTATACATTTTATAACATTTCTATACAAATTGTAGTAACATTTAATTATCAACTAAGACAATAGACCTAAAATCATGGACTAATAGATTATGATGGTAGGGCACCATGTCGTACCCTTTCAATTTTACACTTCTCTGATGAGGCCAGCTTCTTCAAAGTTTTCTATTTTAGTTCTAGTTGCAGGTTCAGTGGAGAATCATAAAAAAGGTAGTCGTGGCAACAGGAGACCTTTTAGTTAAGGACTAATGGATTATGAGTAACCTATTTGCCACTGTAACTAAAAGATATGTCTTTTGGGGCTGGAGAAACACAGAGTAGGCTCAGTTCCTGAGCCCGTCTCATACCCTGTAGTTCCGGACACATGGTGGGCATGTGCACTGGCAACTATTGGCCACTCCACGACTTGATGATGGAGTGCCAATGGCATACAATTGCTGCCAAGAGGTCTAGAACATGTCTCCACTGTTGCCATGTTAGTCCCCCTATGAAGTTCAGCTGGGCTTCACAGCAGAATGGCAATTTAGCTATTTACAGTTGTGCTCAAAAGTTTACATACCGCAGCAGATTTTTTACATTCTTGGCCTTTTTTCAAAGAATATGAATGATAACACAAAATCTTTTTTTCCCACTCATAGTGGTTGGGTGAAGCCATTTCTACTGTGTTTTCTCCTTTTAAATCATAATGACAACCAAAATCATCCAAATGACCCTGATCAAAAGTTCACATACCCTGGTGATTTTGGCCTGATAACATGCACAGAGGTTGACACAAATGGGTTTGAATGGCTAATATAGGTAACAGCCTCACCTGTGACTTATTTGCTTGTAATGTGTGTGTAAAAGCGGAGTGAGTTTCGGGGATCCAGACAGACTCTTGCATCTTTCATTCAACCACTGACGTTTCTGGATTGTGAGTCAAGGGGAAAGCAAAAGAATTGTCAACGGATCTATGGGACAAAATAGTTGAGGTGTATAAAACAGGAAAGGGATACAAAACAAAAAAGAGATCGATGAAATTGATAATGCTAGTCAGCAGTGTTCAAACTGTGATTAACAGATGGAAACTCAGAGGCTCTGTAAAAACCAAACCACGATCAGGTCGAGCAACAAACGTTTCGGCCACAACTGCCAGGAAAATTGTTCAGGATGCAAGAAAAACCCACAAAGAACATCAGCTGAAATACATGACTCACTGAAAACTAGTGGTGTGGCGTTTTCAAGATGCACAACAAGGAGGAACTTGAAGAAAAAGGGGCTGCATGGTTGAGACGCCAGAAGAAAGCCATCACTGCACAAATGCCACAAAGTATCTCGCTACAAAGGCACAGGAAACTTAGTCAAAGTTGAAGGAAAGATGAATGCAGCACGTTATCAGCAAAAACTGGAGGCAAATTTGCACTCATCAGCCCAGAAGCTGCATACTCGACGTACTTGGAAGTTCCAATATAAAAATTATAAAAAACACAAGGCCAAGTCGACCTGTCATTGGCTACAGCAGAACAAAGTGAAGGTTCTGGTGTGGCCATCTCAGTCTCCTGACCTCAATATCATTAAGCCACTCTGGGGAGAACTCAAGCGCGCAGTTCATGCAAGAAAGCCCAGGAATTTACAGAAACTGGAGGCTTTTTGCCAAGAAGAATGGGCAGTGTTACCATCTGAGAAAATAAAGAGCCTCATCCACAACTACCACAAAAGACTTCAAGCTGCCATTGATATTAGAGGGGGCAATACATGGTATTAAGAACTGGGGTATGTGAACCTTTGATCAGGGTCATTTGGATGTTTTTGGTTGTCATTATGATTTAAAAAGAGAAAACACAGTAGATTGACAATAAATGGCTTCACCCAACCACTAACCATGAGTGGAAAATAAGATTTTTGTGCTATTCATATTCTCTGAAAAAAGGGCAAAAAAGCTAAATATCTGCCAGGGTATGTCAATTTGTGAGCACAAATGTACTGCAATAAAGTAGCACTATAGTATACAGTATAAGCCAGGGGTCTTAAACATGCTTCTTGTGACCCACAGGCATGTAGAACCCTTGACAATCGCAGCCAAGTGCAGGGGGCTGCCACCATCAGCGCTTTATTTCAGTTGAATGTATTGTTGGCACTGCGTAGAGACAAACCTTCTGCACAGTTTTACCAATGGCAGCCACCAACCAATCAGAGGCCAGCAGCTGACGTCAAACACAGACGTCAGCTGTTGGCCTCTGGCCAGCAGCTGCTACTGGTATAGCTAGGCAGAGAACTTGTCTCTACGCGGCAATACATTCAACTGAAATAAAGTGCTGATGGCGGTGGCCCCCTGCACCGGGTTGCGATTATCAAGGGGTCTACATGCCTGCAGGCTGCAAGAAGCAGAAAAGAGTACACCAGGGAAATGGAAGACAGTTAAGAAGAATTTTTTTTTTATGTGAATGTGATCAATGGCACAATAGGGGACGTTACTAGAGGATGGGAGGATGGGACATTGCTACAAGAAGGGGACTAAGAAAGGGGGCATTACTACAAGAAGAGGACTCGGAATGGGCATATTGCTACACGATAGGGACCAGGATGGGCACATTACTACAGGATGGGGACAAGGATGGGCACATGACTACAAGATGGGAACAAGGATGGGCACATTACTATAGGATGGGTACATTACTACAGGATGGAGACAAGAACGGGAACATTATTACAGAATAGGCACAAGCATGGGGCACATTACTACAGGGTGGGGACAAGTATGGGCACATTACTACAAGATGGGGACCAAGATGAGCACATTACTATAGAATGGGCACATGACTACAGGATGGGGACAAGGATAGGCACATTACTACAAGAAGGGAACAAGGATGGAAACCTTACTACAAGAAGGGGACAACTATGGAGGACATTACTACAAGATGAAGACCAGAATGGGAACATTACTACAAGATGTTGGCCAAAATTACCACATGGTGAAAATTGAAAGTAGATATTACTTACAAGAAGGGAATAAAATGTAAAAAAATAAAGCATTACATTTTTTACTATTAAAAAGAAGGATTTTTGTGTACTCACCGTAAAATCTCTTTCTCTGAGTCTTCATTGGGGGACACAGGACCATGGGTTATGCTGCTGTCACTAGGAGGCTGACACTAAGTAAACAGAAAAAGTTAGCTCCTCCCCAGCAGTATAACCCCTGAGCCGGAGGCGGGCTCAATCAGTTTAGTGCACAAGCAGTAGGAGGAGAACCAAACAATCCTGAATAAAACAAGGTAAGAAACTATGACGATCCTTCGTGTGACCAGTGAGCTGGGAATACAGGCACTGGGGCAACAGGCATGTCCTATATAACAAAAAACACAAGCAGGGTGGGTGCTGTGTCCCCCAATGAAGACTCAGAGAAAGAGATTTTACGGTGAGTACACAAAAATCCTTCTTTCTCTATCGTTTCATTGGGGGACACAGGACCATGGGACGTCCAAAAGCAGTCCCTGGGTGGGAAGAAAAACCATCACCGGAGATAGGAAGGAAGCCACTTCCCCCTTGCTGGGCTTGACCCAGACCTACAAGCGCCTAATGTTGTTACAGGTGTGCCAATGCCACCCGCAAACCCTACGCCAAGACTGGCCTCTGCCGAAGCTCGGGTGTGAACTTGGTAGAAAAAAGTCAAGGTATGCCAGCTAGAGCGGCCCTGGTCAAACGACGACTGGAGTTCAATCGTTCGAGGGTGCCCCTTGCCCGGTAGACCGCGGCGGAAGTCCATCCTTCATGCGATAGTCTGCACATATGGAGGAAAGGATCCATGTGAAATTCTGGCCCCTGGCGCCAGCACACGCTTCTTGGGCAAGGGTGGAAGGATGGATTGACGGTCGGTGAGACCGAAAAATGGTGTCCGGCAGGCACGAAAAACTGAGGGCTCGCACCAGCCCTGGAACGAACTATGCCCCTTTTAGGCCGAGAGAGGAGCCTAGAACCGAAAAAACCGAAAACCAAAGTCCTCTGCTGGAAGGAAACAGCGAGGTGTCTTGGACAGAAACGAAAGGTTCTGGATGTAGCCCCCCCTTGTCCTGCTGGTGGAGCCGGAAAAGTGGGGAAAAAACGACAAGAGGGCTGTCCGCCCTGATGTCGTCTGTAACAACCCGATGGCCACGAGGAGCCCACCTATCAAAAAACAGGTGGGAGCAGAGAAAAAAGGGGAACCTTGATCGAACCCATCACTGGATTCAGGTCCCACATCTCTAGTGAACGCTGAAATAAATCTTCGAGGAAACTTGATTCCCGGCCCTCTTCAATGCCTGCCATCATCTTGCCCACAGTCCTGACGAGCCAGCATCCGGGATCCACTGATGAGGCCATGTAACTTGGGACTTCTGAGCCCTGGTAGAATAGAGGGGCCCCGACACTGAAGAATTTTGCGGTCTGGAAGGGGCCACGGGGAATTTGCGAGGAGATGAGTAAATGATGTGAAACTATGCTCGCCTGGGTCACTCCCGATCTATCGCTTGCCTTGGTCCATCTTGAGAACCCTCGAGATCATAGGAAGCCGCGGGCAGATACACGAGAGCCTGAACAGGCTACACGACCGGACTAGGGCGTCGACATCTAGTCCAGAGCAGGTGCATACTCTAAGCACCCTTGACAGATCTGGATCGGAAGGCCAAAAATGGTCCACGACCGGAGGTCTTCCTTCGCCAGAGATCTGGCTGGTGATTTCCGCGTTGGAGCCCTTTACCTACGCGAGGTCCATCCTACCGCGGACATCGGCCGTCTAAACGTCCACGCTAGGGATGTGCTGCCGAGATTAGCGAGCGAAGGGACCCGTCCCAGAGCAAGATCTTCTAGGCCTCTTCCCTTGCCATGACACTCTCTGCAACTTCCTGGTGGATGATGTAACCACCGCTGCGGCATGGTCCGGCTGGAACCTGGCTGGGTCACCGCGACCTAGAGAAGAAATTGTAACTGTGCTAGCCAGCTGCCTCTGAAGTCCGGAATGTTGAAGGAGAGACGACTCTCTAGGAGTGTCCCTCGGGACCCCGCCGAGGAATGGTGGGATAGCAAACCCTAGCACGGGGGGCTGGTGACGGTTGATAATAAGCTCCAGAGGAGGACAGGGAGCTTCCCAGGGATGGTTGCGAAGACTGGTCCGCTAGGAGGGGATTGGCGGGTCACCCGCGAAGACGGAACCTTCCTGTCTCCGTTCCTCAGTGCGCTCCGTTGGAGAGTCTGGGATGAAATCTGGTATGTGCACCGTCGCTATCACCACCACAGGCTGTGAAGGAGCCAAAAAACCGAAGGGAAGAAACGGGCGCAGGAGGCAAAAGGCACACGGGACTCTGTGCCAGGAGGGAAAAAACTACTCCTGCGTGAGGAGTAGCCACCCTTGAACGGCTCGAATACTGTGCCTGAGGGATGATGGACCGGACCGGGTCCGGGAGGGCTCCTTCCGGTAGCCCAGCTACCCTAGTAGCAAGGAAGGGGTAGCTTCCTAGAGGGTGATGATGGTCTGAGCCTCAAGGCGATGGTTCTTGAAGGGAGACTCTGGGCCTCCCGGTCGTTTCTGGGCAGAGAAAGCCTAGCAGCTCTGCAGGGTAGGATACGTAGGGACAGTGATCCCTGTAAGCGTTTTTAGAAAGGCTGGAACGGACCGCAGCCCTGCAAGGCGGAGATAGTTGTTGTAGGGATAAAGGCTTCCAGACGGGTTAGCGTGAGGGAACGAACCTGGTGCATCAGGGCCGATGCCGGGAAGGGGATATACCCTTCTCTTACGTAGCCTAGGGGGGAGAGTAGCCTACCCTGACGTAGTCTAGGGATAAACGCGACCTATCTCCGAAAGGGCGTTCCCGAAAGTCGGAAAAAAAGTCAGCGACTTCCTAGATATCGAATCTGCGTTCCTGATCCCGAGTCAGAGGTCTCGATGGTGGGAACACTGATGCTAGAGGTTCAGGCCGAGTAGCGGGCAGACATCAGGTTTGTGAAAAGAGGGTACTCACTCAAGAGGATACCCAGCCCTGGGTCGGCATAGGTGGGACGTGGACCGCTGCGTATGGTGTCCGGGAAGTCCCTGCGGAGCGGCACGATAGTGACGAGAAGCCCCGAGGAACCCAGGCGGGTCGCATAAAGGGTAGCGTGTCGCTTCCTTTCGGAGCCCCCTTCGAGAAGGGGCAAGACAAATAAACAGACTTACCACTGGGAAAAAACACGTCCGGGGATTATCCATGATCACGCAGTGGCCCCCACCTTGTTCCCTGGAAAGAGGCATGCCCCCATTCTCCAGAGCCCTTTGGGGGGGATGAAATGACAATAACACGACTTACCGCTGGTAAACGCCGTGTCTGGTTGCCGTCTGTGATCATTAGCGACTCCAGTATAGTGTGCCCCTTCTCTCCGAAATCGCCTTGGAGAAGGGAAAAAAGACAATGACAAGACTTACTGCTGGTCAACTCCGTGTCTGGTAGTTGTCTGTGAGCCCGCGGTAACTCGGCGAGCTTTGGATGTCCTCTGAGCACATAAGGGTCTGCTTCAAATGTCTTATGGGAGACCTGCATGCACGGAGAGAAGAGGGCTGTGCGTAGCCTTACGGCTTGACTCACCATTTGTAGCAGGCTATTCGTCATGCGCCAAGACATCCGGGTCCTGCTCGGAATCCAGCGGAGGTGGAAGCCTGGGCCATCACCCCAGAGCCGGAAGACTGCCAGAGGAAGGACAGTCTGGACCTGGGGGATAAGTGGAAACTGGGGGGGCCACAAGGACGAGACCTGGCGGGTCCGCTTCCAGCATAGGAGAAAAGGTCCCTGGTACGGGACTCCCCTCCCCGAGGGGATTGCGCCAGTCCTATATATGGTATGACCGAGCATCGGCCGGAGACGCGGCGCATGCGCACGAACCCGAGGGACGTAGCGAGGGGAGTTGTGGCCTGAGACAGGGCGTTACAAGCCGGCAGGGGTCAACAGCAAACTGACATCTTCTTGAAACTGACTCACAAAAAAGGGGACCGAGTCTTGGGCTTACCGGCCCAAAATCACTAAAAAGTCGAGCAGGAAACGCTATGTACTAAAAAACGTGATAGAAAAAACAAGTGCCCGCATAAGCAATGTAGGAGTCAATGTATGAAAGATCGTGCACGTATCTATAATAAAAAATGGACCCATATAAAAAAATATACACTACCAAAAGAGTGTGCTTTGTTTTTCCCCGAAAAAGGTTGCTGCAGCCTCAGCAATCCGCAGATCCGAAAGTCTGCCATAATCTTTGTTGTCTTTTTTTTTTTTTTTTTTTTGTCTTTTAAATAAAATGAACGCTGAGGGAGCGGGAAAAAATATCCCCCACCCCCCTGATGATGCTTGGGGCAGAGCGGAGGGCGGAGAAGGGGAAGCCGGCGGCCAATAGCGCTGCGCAGGAGGCGGGCCTGGGACGCCTAGGACCAGGCCGAAGCCGGGGGCTAAATTTTTACGCGAGGCGGCGGCGTCGCGGCCTAGGACGCCGAGGACCCGGCTGAAGCCGGGGGCTAAGGTATGACGCCGCCGCGCGGCCAGAGGCAGCGCCGGCTGATCCGGCCGCGAGGCGGCGGCGGCGCAGCCTGGGACGCCGAGTACCAGGCCGCAGCCGGGGGCTAAATTTGGACGCTGCCTCGCGGCAGAGGCAGCGCCGGCGGACCCGGCCGCGAGGCGGCGGCGTCGCGGCCCTAGGACGCCGAGGACTTGGCTGAAGCGGGGGGCTAAGGAGTGACGCCGCCGTGCGGCCAGAGGCAGCGCCGGCTGATCCGGCCGCGAGGCATAGGACGCCGAGGACCCGGCCGAAGCCGGGGGGGAAATTCTGACGCTGCCGCGCTGGCGCGGGCAGAGGCAGCGCCGGCGGATCCGGCAGCAAGGCGGCGGCGTCGCAGCCTGGGACGCCGAGTACCAGGCCGCAGCCGGGGGCTAAATTTGGACGCTGCCTCGCGGCAGAGGCAGCGCCGGCGGACCCGGCCGCGAGGCGGCGGCGTCGCGGCCTAGGACGCCGAGGACCCGGCTGAAGCCGGGGGCTAAGGTATGACGCTGCCGCGCGGGCAGAGGCAGCGCCGGCGGATCCGGCCGCGAGGTGGCGGCGGCGCGGCCTAGGACGCCGAGGACCCGGCCGAAGCCGGGGGGTAAATTATGACGCTGCCGCACGGCAGGGGCAGCGCCGGCGTACCTGGCCGCGAGGCGGCGGCGTCGCGGCCTGGGACCCCACGGACCCGGCCGAGGCCGGGGGCTAAATTTGAGGCTGCCGCGCCGCAGCAGCGATCCGAAACTGCCCGGCCTAGGAGTCTTCAGGGAGCTCCGCGGATGTTGCGGGGGTGCCCGGCGACTAGGCCCAGACCGGGGCCTAAATTTTTGCAGCCGCCCGAGGGGGAGAAGGTAGGAGAGGGTGTCCTACCTGATCCTCGGCGCGCTGTAGAGTGCAGGCTGAGACTCTGCACATACTCCTGTGTGCACCGCTCGCAGAAGGGATGGCTGCGGGCACCAGGGAGCCGGCTGAAGAAGGCAGGGAGGTGGACCTGGTGGGGATAGAAACCCCTAAAAAACGTAGCAGCGCTGCGGGCCCCATCCAGATCGTGACACGCTGTGGTCCAGTCCCTATTTGCCGAGCCCCTTGCGCCCTTTGGGGTGATACCGCAGAGCGGATAGGGGTGCCCAGGAAGATTCTGCCCCGCACGAACACACCAGGGAATGGTACCGCGGGAATGGACGGGGGCGAGGGCCCAAAGACTCAAACCTCTGCGACCCTAGGGAGTGGTACCCACCGGGCTGCGAGAGCTGAGGAAGAGAAGTACGATACCTGCAGAAACAGAAAAGTACCACAGATGAGAGCGACGAGTGTCGCCGAGAAAAAATGAAAAAAAAAAAAAAAAATACGCAAAAAATCAAGTGGCTGAAGGGGGCCCAGTCGGCCCACATCAGCCTCCTACGACACTAAGCAAAAAACTGATTGAGCCCGCCTCCGGCTCAGGGGTTATACTGCTGGGGAGGAGCTAACTTTTTCTGTTTACTTAGTGTCAGCCTCCTAGTGACAGCAGCATAACCCATGGTCCTGTGTCCCCCAATGAAACGATAGAGAAATTCTTTTTTTATATAAACTAGAACAAAAAAGCGCACGTTTGTTATCGCCACATCCGTAATGACTCAAGAAATAAAATCATACCATAAACCATATGACGAGTACAATTAAGAGGAATAAAATAAACGAGTGAAAAGTGTTCAAAAGAAAAGACCCAAAAGGTGTATAGAAAAAAAAATATGGTATAATTAAAAAATGCAGCCCCCCAAATTAAATTTTTCACATGTGCGGCCCAGCTGAGTTTGAGACCCCTGGTATAAGCGATCAAGTGATAGTAGCTTCAAATCAGCAAGGAGGACTATGATGACTTTATGATGAACTCAGGAGGGCTGGAGATGCAGCAGAAACACTCACTCCTGTGTTACCTCTGGTAGGGAAATGTATTACTTCAGAATGTAGGAACCTCGAACCCGTACTATTTCGTCTGTATACTCATTTATCATACGTGATGCCTGATTCCCCTTTCCTGGCCAGGAGGTGTGGTATGTGCTGACCATGAATGGGAGCAGCTCTGCTTGTTCGGACACAGATGTTAGACAGTACATAGAAGGAGCACATTTATAAGAATATTTCAGCACAGGAACATTTTTTTAAGCACTTTCAATTGTAAATTTTTTATTTTCACTGCTCTCAAGTATGCAGGGTATTTTTTTTTAATGTGTAAAAAGTTCCGATCCTTTAAATTAGAGACAATTTCACCATTCCAGTAACATTAGGATAAATGGATAATGACAGTTCTTCCTCTATGTAGGTGAGCAGAACTACACAGTTTTATTTTTAAACAATAAAACTTATGTAAAGCACCAAAGTGAAATTTAAAACATACCTTTTATTAATTCATTAAAAAATTAAAAATATATCATGTGAAATCCCACAACCATAATGAGAATTGAGATCACTCACGTCATAGAACATAAATTCATGTGATCTACTAAGGCCAAGATAATTAGTCTCGTATGCTCTTTATCAATCACCCAAAAATTAAATAAACAAATGGGAGATAGATTATAGAGAGGCTATACCGATATGTTTTTGTTAAGCACTCATGACATAGTAGCTATCAATAAAATATAATCAAAACATCTTGTGCCCGACATGTAAACGCATAAAATGAACATTTGCTAATGCAGATTTGTCCCAGTTAATGGATAGGCTGGAATATTGTCCAAATACATCGAAGGTAGAAATAACGTAAGGTAGGGTATCTTTAACTTGGTCCACAAAAATTATATCATCTACATAAAAGGTCAATCGTATCTGTTCTGTGAACTGAGATTCCCTTGATTAGTGATGATTAGAGATGAGCTAATTAGTGATTAGTGATGATTAGAGAGATCAGTGGAAGTTTGATTCAATTGGTTCAGCCGGACTTTAGATAAAGTTCAGTTTGGGGTTGGAATTTGACCTGAACACCAATAGAAGTTACTAATTGGGTAGATCAGGTATATGCCCACATGCAGCCCGCCATAAATAGATCACTTCTGGTGGCGGGTGGGCGGCATTTTTCCTCTTATATTGTTTGTTTTGCGCAGACTACATCCGATCATGCTGTTGTTACCTGCAGTGCGAGCCACTTGCAGTGTTTTAACTGTTCGCACGGGAGGTAACAACAGCATGATCGGATGTAGTGGGTTGATGTCACGGCCGGGTATAGAAGCTATACCAGTCATATAGTACAATACAAAGGAAAGGGGAAAGGAATGTCCTATCACTAGGGAAAGGGATAAGTGGTGACCATGACAGCAACCTGCAGCTCACCCTTACTGCCCTCACCAACCCTATACAGGTTTCGCACTTGCTGCCGAGCAGGAATACCTCACCCTAGGCAAACCTTGATCTGGGATCTAAGTAAGGATGGCGGGTATGAGCGCTTGTCAACAGCATTAATGCTAAGGGAGACAAAAGGAAACAATACAGGGGAAACACAAATGCTACCACCTGAACCCAGGTAAATAGCAAAAGTCAAACACTTATCTTAAAAGCAGCTACCACCGAAGTTTCTGGAAAAACAAGAGTCGACGACCGCTGCTAACCACAGTCAGGAACAACAATAAACTGCACCCAAACCACCCCAGGGTGAGGTTTATAAAGGAAGTCAGAGGCTGGCAACTAAGAGGAAAAACTGACAGTTTCCCAGGGTCATAGAGTCCGCTGCTGCAGAAACAGGGAGCTATCAGATAACAACACCTGCTGCCAACCTCTGGGATTTTCTAACATTTGCTGCCACTGGATTGTCAGCCAACCGTGGGTGGGAAGAGTGAAATGCAAGCAACAACCTAGTGGCATTTACATCAGATGATGGAACCCATGTCCTCTCCTCTGGTCCATAGCCCCTCCTGTGGACAAGATACTGAAGTGAGCAACATACACGGTGAGAGTCAACAATTTTGGCAATCTGAAACTCAAGATTGACATCCACGAAGACCAGGACGGGTGGTAAAGGAGAGGATTTCAGTGGTTCAACAAATTTCTTTAACAATGACCTATGAAATCTGTTGTGAATTTTCAAGGCCCGTGGAAGTTCCAGGCAAAATGCTACCGGGTTAATGATATGAGTGATTTTATAGGGAACAATAAACCTCGGACCCAACCTCCAAGTTGGATTTTTCAATTTGATGTTTCTGGAGGATAACCATACAAAATTATTCACTCTGAGGTCCGGATCTAGCAAACGCTTTTTATCAGCCAAACATTTCTACCTATCACCCATCATCCTAAGATTCCTCTGAACTTTTTGCAATACCGAAGAGAGCGAAGCAGAAAAATGCTCCTTTTCTGGAATACCAGAAGCCCCCTTCCCTGTAAATGTGCCACATTGAGGGGGAAAAGCGTATGCGCCAAATAATGGCGACCTACCAGTAGACTCCTTACGTCAGTTGATGATGGCAAACTCGGCCACAGGTAAAAATGATGCTCAGCCCTCCTGAGTCTCAAAGACAAGGCATCTGGGATAAGTCTCCAGATTCAGATTAGAGTTGGCTACAATGTCCAAACTGTGGACCTCTGGTGGCAAGTATTCTGGAACTTCAACCAGGAATGCTCTATCAAATCCTATTATTTACCCCTCATTGAATAATCTCTCCCATCTGGACATTAAAAACGTTGTGTCATATATCCTAAAAAATACAACACAGAATTATACAAGGCAGTAAATGAGTAGAACATAGCAGGTTTTACTCACCTTTGTGGTTATCTGAAGGAATTAGAATGCAATTAGAAAACAACATACCATAAACCAAAAAAAGTCAACATATACTAAAAAGCTACAAGACAATAAAAGAATAAACTTCAGTGACTTTTCTCCATTCAGTGATTACTACTCACCTGGATAGTAATCTGCACCTAGCTCCACTTTACACCACTCATCATCCATCACATATGTCTCTGTAGTATTAATATGGGTCAAATCTTTACCCTGAAACAAATATTGTTATAGAGACAGATGAAGTCATAAGAAATTATTTCAAAGATAATAAATTATCATGATGACCAAACATTACATGGCAGCAATAGTTATCACATAACTTCAGGTCTCCTGTATAAATCCAACCTGTCGACTCCTATTTCTAAAAAGCAGTCTCCATAACCAGAAAATAGTGAGAAGATGCAGACATCTAATGTCTATGATCAACTTTATCCTGTCATCTCCATCTTTCTCATCCCACAGTTATGAAACATATAATACCCAAGACTGAAGACAAGACCTTCATAACCTTCCACACATCATAGGGAGATTTCATGACACATTCACTCCATCTACCTGATCATCCTGAAGAACATTGGGATTTTCTATAGAACAGTCCTGTGGGAGAAGAGGACGGGGACATCTCTCTGGTGTTGTCCTCTCACTGGATAGAACTGGAGGAAACACACACAGGGTCTGAATTCAATCTTTACATACAGATAATAATAATACATGTGTATTTAGTCCTGTCTATTACCTGGTGATATGAGGAGCTGGGAATCCTCCATCATGACGTCCTTGTAAAGATCTCTGTGTCCTTCTAAATACTCCCACTCCTCCATGGAGAAATAGACGGTGACATCCTGACACCTTATAGGAACCTGACACATACAATGATACCATCATCCCCCGATCCCTTCATAGCGTTACTGTATAATGTCCCCGCATTCCCAGCAGTGTCACCTCTCCAGTCAGCAGCTCAATCATCTTGTAGGTGAGTTCTAGGATCTTCTGGTCATTGATGTCCTCATGTATCAGGGGGTGAAGTAGAGGCCCCGTGATTGGACTCAGGGGTCTTCCCCATCCCTCAGACATAGGGGACTGACAGCGCTCACTAGAGGTCTTCTTCACTACTGTGTAATCCTGGTTATGGAGAAACACATTAATAAATCTCACTACAGACATTTCCAGAGTCCTCACCTCTCCAGTTCTGTCCATCTGTTATTCCCATAGATAACAATGATGTAATGTGATGTCATCAGAATCTCTCACCTCCCCAGTAAGACGGAAGAGGATATCTAGGGTGAGGTGTAATATCCTCTCTGCCATCTTGTCCCTGTCCCTATCCATCCTTAATGGGTTAATCAGGAAACTTTTCTCATAGAGAAGATCTGAGAGGATCCGATATTGTAGGGACCTGAATGGGGAGAAGATGACGATGTAACATCAAAAAGATCCCATGTAAGAAATCTCCGGAGCTGTTACCGGCTTCACATGATCACTACATCCAGTGTAACACACAATCCAATTATAGTCACAGACTGAGTGTATCACTCATACCAGCGTCCCCACGCTGTCCTGCCCCCCTCCCCAGCAGGGATGTCTGTTCTCTCACCTGCCCGTCCTGAGGTGGCTGCCTTGTCCTCGGTCCATTCTGCTGCCTTGCAGAGCCTGTGTACACTTCACAGGCTTCATGGTACTACCAGGGCTGTATTTTGCCTTCGTGCTGCCCTAGGCACTTTAAGTGGTCGCGCCCCTTAGTGACAACGTAAAACTGAGTTTTCGCACACGACATCTGTTTAAGGCAGATCTACTCTGTAGCACACTTTAAAAAGTATCAATAAGAAACGAACCCCCCCCCCAATGGGAATCACCACAGGCACATCAAAACATAGCATGAGTATAAAATATTCCCACCACACCGTCCCCACTTATATACTGTGACTGTGACACTGCCCCTAATAAACTACACACTGCCCTCCCTTATAAACTACTGTATATCCACCACACCTTCCTCGATTATGAAATATGATCTGTACATTGTGAGGAGGGAGCAGCATGATGTGAGGACAATGTCCCATGCATGCTGCCCCCTCCTCACAATGTCCCATGCATGCTGCCCCCTCCTCACAATGTCCCATGCATGCTGCCCCCTCCTCACAATGTCCCATGCATGCTGCCCCCTCCTCACAATGTCCCATGAATGCTGCCCCCTCCTCACAATGTCCCTTGCATGCTGCCCCCTCCTCACAATGTCCCATGCATGCTGCCCCCTCCTCACAATGTCCCTTGCATGCTGCCCCCTCCTCACAATGTCCCATGCATGCTGCCCCCTCCTCACAATGTCCCATGCATGCTGCCCCCTCCTCACAATGTCCCATGCATGCTGCCCCCTCCTCACAATGTCCCATGCATGCTGCCCCCTCTTCACAATGTCCCATGCATGCTGCTCCCTCCTCACAATGTCCCATGCATGCTGCCCCTCCTCACAATGTCCCATGCATGCTGCTCCCTCCTCACAATGTCTCATGCATGCTGCCCCCTCCTCACAATGTCTCATGTATGCTGCTCCCTCCTCACAATGTCCCATGAATGCTGCTCCCTCCTCACAATGTCTCATGCATGCTGCCCCCTCCTCACAATGTCTCATGTATGCTGCTCCCGCCTCACAATGTCCCATGCATGCTGCTCCCTCCTCACAATGTCCCATGCATGCTGCTCCCTCCGCACAATGTCTCATGCTTGATGCTCCCTCCTCACAATGTCCCATGCATGCTGCTCCTTCCTCACAATGTCCCATGCATGCTGCTCCCTCCTCACAATGTCTCATGCATGCTGCCCCCTCCTCAGTGTCCCATGCATGCTGCCCCCTTCTCACAATGTCCCATGCATGCTGCCCCCTCCTCACAATGTCTCATGCATGCTGCCCCCTCCTCAGTGTCCCATGCATGCTGCCCCCTTCTCACAATGTCCCATGCATGCTGTCCCTCTCCATGAGCTCCTAATGCTGCCTTCCTCTTTTCCATAATGAGACCTTCATGTTGCCCCACTCATGCTAAGACCACCACACTAACGCTTATGCTGAGACCCCCCACACACACACTACCCCACTCTTGATATTGACTCCCCTACATTGCTCCACTCCATACTGATCCCACACATGCTGCCCCTTCTTCACAATGAGCTCCCAATGCTGCCCCCTCTTATTCTGAGTCCTTACACTCCCCCCACCCAATCGATTTTGTCATTGCACTATCCCTCATCCCTTGTCCTCTGTCTCTAGCATTAGCCCCTCTCTCCCACTCCCCCAGCATCAGCCTCTCTCCCCCAGCATCAGCCTCTATCTTCCCTCAGCATCAGCCTCTCTTCCCCAGTCTCAGCCTTTGCCTCCCCCCAGCCTCAGCCTGCCCCAGTCTCCGCCTCAGCCTCCCTCCAGTCTCAGCCTCAGCCTCCCTCAAGTCTCAGCCTCAGCCTCCCTCCAGTCTCAGCCTCAGCCTCCCTCCAGCCTCCCCCCAGTCTCTGCCTCTGCCTCCCTCCAGCCTCCCCCCAGTCTCTGCCTCTGCCTCCCTCCAGCCTCCCCCCAGTCTCAGCCTCAGCCTCCCTCCAGTCTCAGCCTCAGCCTCCCTCCAGCCTCCCCCCAGTCTCAGCCTCAGTCTCCCTCCAGCCTCCCCCCAGTCTCAGCCTCCCTCCAGTCTCAGCCTCTGCCTCCCTCCAGTCTCAGCCTCTGCCTCCCTCAAGTCTCAGCCTCAGCCTCCCTCCAGTCTCAGCCTCTGCCTCCCTCAAGTCTCAGCCTCAGCCTCCCTCCAGTCTCAGCCTCAGCCTCCCTCCAGCCTCCCCCCAGTCTCTGCCTCTGCCTCCCTCCAGCCTCCCCCCAGTCTCAGCCTCAGCCTCCCTCCAGTCTCAGCCTCAGCCTCCCTCCAGCCTCCCCCCAGTCTCCCTCCAGCCTCCCCCCAGTCTCAGCCTCCCTCCAGTCTCAGCCTCTGCCTCCCTCCAGCCTCCCCCAGTCTCTGCCTCTGCCTCCCTCCAGCCTCCCCCCAGTCTCTGCCTCTGCCTCCCTCCAGCCTCCCCCCAGTCTCAGCCTCAGCCTCCCTCCAGTCTCAGCCTCAGCCTCCCTCCAGCCTCCCCCCAGTCTCAGCCTCAGTCTCCCTCCAGCCTCCCCCCAGTCTCAGCCTCCCTCCAGTCTCAGCCTCTGCCTCCCTCCAGCCTCCCCCAGTCTCAGCCTCAGCCTCCCTCCAGCCTCCCTCCAGTCTCTGCCTCCCTCCAGCCTCCCCCCAGTCTCTGCCTCTGCCTCCCTCCAGCCTCCCCCCAGTCTCTGCCTCTGCCTCCCTCCAGCCTCCCCCCAGTCTCAGCCTCTGCCTCCCTCCAGCCTCCCCCCAGTCTCTGCCTCTGCCTCCCTCCAGCCTCCCCCCAGTCTCTGCCTCTGCCTCCCTCCAGCCTCCCCCCAGTCTCTGCCTCTGCCTCCCTCCAGCCTCCCCCCAGTCTCTGCCTCTGCCTCCCTCCAGCCTCCCCCCAGTCTCTGCCTCTGCCTCCCTCCAGCCTCCCCCCAGTCTCAGCCTCTGCCTCCCTCCAGCCTCCCCCCAGTCTCAGCCTCTGCCTCCCCCCAGTCTCAGCCTCTGCCTCTCTCCAGCCTCCCCCCAGTCTCAGCCTCCCTCCAGCCTCCCCCCAGTCTCAGCCTCTGCCTCCCTCCAGCCTCTTCCCAGTCTCTGCCTCTGCCTCCCTCCAGCCTCCCCCCAGTCTCTGCCTCTGCCTCCCTCCAGCCTCCCCACAGTCTCTCCCTCTGCCTCCCTCCAGTCTCCCCCCAGTCTCAGCCTCTGCCTCCCTCCAGCCTCCCCCCAGTCTCTGCCTCTGCCTCCCTCCAGCCTCCCCCCAGTCTCAGCCTCTGCCTCTCTCCAGCCTCCCCCAGTCTCAGCCTCTGCCTCCCTCCAGCCTCCCCCCAGTCTCTGCCTCTGCCTCCCTCCAGCCTCCCCCCCAGTCTCTGCCTCTGCCTCCCTCCAGCCTCCCCCAGTCTCAGCCTCTGCCTCCCTCCAGCCTCCCCACAGTCTCAGCCTCTGCCTCCCTCCAGTCTCAGCCTCTGCCTCCCTCCAGCCTCCCCCCAGTCTCAGCCTCTGCCTCTCTCCAGTCTCAGCCTCTGCCTCCCTCCAGCCTCCCCCCAGTCTCAGCCACTGCCTCCCTCCAGTCTCAGCCTCTGCCTACCTCCAGCCTCCCCCCAGTCTCAGCCTCTGCCTTCCTCCAGCCTCCCCCCAGTCTCAGCCTCTGCCTCCCTCCAGCCTCCCCCCAGTCTCAGCCTCTGCCTCCCTCCAGTATCTGCCTTTGCCGCCTCCCCCCCCGCATGCGCAGATCTCTGGTCTGCATTAGAGACACTCCCACGCTCCTTATGAATCCACTTACCTGCTCCAGTGCCCGCCGCCATCTTCCTGGCTCACGTGAGTATCCTCTTCTGACACCGGCTTCCATCACGGCGTCCTCCACGGCGTCCTGCTGTGAGCTCTGCATGTGACGTCCACACAGCAGTGGACGCAGCACAGAGGAAGGAGCTGATTGGCGGGCGCCTGTGACCCCGGAAGTGCAGGCGCCGGCAGTTCCGGGGTCAATCAGCTCCCTGTGCTCGGCGGCCACAAAAAAAAAAAAAAAAAAAAAAAAAAATTTTTTTTTTTTTTTTTTGCTGCCAGAAGGTGCCGCCCCTCACAATCTGCCGCCCTAGGCACCGGACCACGGGTGCCTAATGGTAAATACGGCCCTGGGTACTACCCAATGGCTGAGCGTGCGGCCACACACTTTTCTTAAAGGGCCATCATACCCTGACCTGGAAGTGCCTCTCAGGTCAGCTGAGAGGTTTAGGTATTTAAGGCACCTTCTCCTTAAGGGAGTTGCCTTGGCAACGAGTTTCTAACATTGTTAGTTCTCAAGTCCCATTGTGCTGCTGCCGTCATTGTGCTGAGGTCTGCTGCTGATACGTAAATATAATTTTAATGCTCTGCCAGTTTGCTATCCTGCTGCTGGCTACCACAATACCCGCCATTGCAAGTAACCACGCCAGTCGCTGATCTAGCCATCCACCCTGGATGGATCCACAACGCCTGCTGTTGCTGTCATTACTACTAACAGAGGCTGTATTGTGTCTGTAGCACCAGCTGCCAGGGTACCGCAGATCCCCTGGGGCTTCCCTCTGCTGGCTGCTTACCAGCGTGTGTACCTGCTGCCAGTGAAGACTTGGCGGCCGATCCAGTTCACTCCTCCAGGCAAGTGAATGGTACCTTTGGTCCAGTGGACCCACTAATACATTGCTCGCCCCGTGAGCATAACACTGAGATTTATCACATAGTAGATGATCCAAACCAACACCAAGAACAAAGCAAGTCTGAAAGAAAATCTAATTATGTCTCTTGGAATGGCGCAACACAATAACACATAAAAAGGCTCAGTACTCAAGGTGTTACTGGGGACTCTCCACATACCTCCTCCTGCAGAGCCGCACACTGGGTATATGGCTGCTCTGTGCTTACAGGACCTGTGATGATGTCACATGGAGGGGAGGAGTCAGGGGTCACATGATCAGCTCCTCAGTGTGTGCAGGACTCTGCTGTGCTGGATGAGGTGAAATTTATTTACTACTCGAAATAGACACGCCCACCGGCGGCTGTGATTGGTTGCCATGAGACAGCTGTCACTCAGCGTGGGGGCGTGTCTGATTGCAACCAATCATAGGCGCCTGTGGGCAGGGGAAGCAGGGAATACGTGATGGATTAATGAGCGGCCAGCATTTTCAAAAGAGGAGAAGCGCCAGCAGTGTGAACGCCGTGCAGCGCCGCGCCGGTGATCGTGGATCGGTGAGTATAAGAGAGGGGGTGGAAGGGAGAGAACTACATGGACAGAGAGAGATAGAGACATAGAGAGAGACAGATTGACCGACAGAGAGAGAGAGACCAAAAGACCTGCCTTTGTTATGTTAAAAAAACATGCGGATCACAACAAAAATGCAATGCAAACGCACTGCTTAGCATTTTGGCAGTGTTTTTCTACAACAACTCGTTTTCAATGGGTGTAGAACGCAGCCAAAATGGCAAAAACAATTGACATGCTGCTTCTTCTTCTGACAGATAATGGTGGTGGTTTTGGGGGCAGCGACAGGTTGTTTTAAATCAATAAATACCACAGAATTGCACCACCAAATACTATAATATTTTGTCTCCTACAATGTGACAACAACCATTACTGAGGGGGTTAATGCCCCCTGTGCCCAGCAATGGGGAATCTCCACATACCTCCTCCTGCAGAGCCGCACACTGGAGATATGGCTGCTCTGTGCTTACAGGACCTGTGATGATGTCACATGGAGGGGAGGAGTCAGGGTCACATGATCAGCTCCTCAGTGTGTGCAGGGCTCTGCTGTGCTGGGTGTCAAGGGGCTGGATGAGGTGAAGTTAGTGTGGATGTAGCAGAGCTATGTGTGTACGACTTGTACGAAGCGGAGACGTGTGTGTACGACTTGTACGAAGCGGAGACGTGTGTGTACGACTTGTACGAAGCGGAGACGTGTGTGTACGAGGTATACGTAGAGGTGCCGTTTGTGTACGAAGCTGTGCCATATATTTGTGTACGATGTGTCCAGAGTGAAGCCGTGTGTGTATGAGGTGTATGGAGCGGAGCCATGCGTGTGTGTGTGTGTATGATGTGTACGGAGTGAAGCTGTGTGTGTACCGAGCAGAGCCGTGTGTGACTTGCAGTGTAATCCAGTCATACGTGATGAGCTTATTTTCTGGACTGACCATTGTCAACAAATTTTGCCAGAAAATTTGATTAGCAGCAAATCGATTCGCTGTGAATTGAAAGTACTTCAATTTAAGGCCAATTTTCGTGTTAGCCTGGCAGTTTTTAATAAAGTTTCCACAGACAGACATAAGGGGGCTTTACACGCTACGATATCGTTAATGGTTTGTCGTCGGGGTCACGTTGTTAGTGACGCACATCCGGCGTCATTAACGATATCGCAGCGTGTGACACTGACCAGCAACCTTAAGCGACCTCAAAAATGGTGAAAATCGTTCACCATGGAGAGGTCGTCCCAAACTCAAAAATCGGTAAGGGTTGTTTATCCAGGTGGTTCATCGCTCATGCGGCAGCACACATCGCTATGTGTGACACCGCAGGAGTGAGGAACGTCTCCTTACCTGCCGCCGGTCACAATGCAGAAGGAAGGAGGTGGGCGGGATGTTACGTCCTGCTCATCTCCGCCCCTCCGCTTTGATTGGCCGGCCGCTTAGTAACGTTGCGGTGACGTCGCTGTGATTCCGAACGTCCCTTCCCCTTGAAGGAGGGATTGTTCGGCAGTCACAGCAATGCCACCGACCAGGTAAGTACGTGTAACGCTGCCGTAGCGATAATGTTTGCTACGGCAGCGATCACAAACAATCGCATGCGCGACGGGGGCGGGTACTTACACGCTCGCTATCGCTACAAATTGCTAGCGATATCGCTACCGTGTAAAGCCCCCTTTAGGCTTGAAACACACTTATGCGTGTAAAATCGGTCCGAGTTGCATGATAAAAAGTCGGACGATTTCAGTTCACTTTATGATCAGTGTGCAATGCAACAGCACTGCGATCATGGGATTTTTCTCATGATTGCAGTGCGTGTGCAATGCATGTTTGATGCGTATGGGATCCGTTTTTACTATGTCATCTGCCATTCAGCTCTGCTACATGGCTGCTGACAGCAGACACAGACAGAGCCATGTAGCAGAGCTGAATGGCCGCTGACAGCAGACACAGACAGAGCCGCACGATCAGAATGAAGTCGGATGAACTTCACCCGACTTCATTGTCATCCTGCAGCTCTGTCTGTGTGGCATGGCCACTGATTTTCGGTCACCGGTGACCGCAAATCCCCTGAGTGACCGCAGTGAGCCGCGCGATCAGCGGTGCCGTCACTGAGGTTACCCACGGCCACAGCTGCAGTCCTCCTGCTGAGATCTGTGGCCACGGGTAACCTAAGTGATGTCATCGCTGATAGCCCTACTCACTTCAGTCGCTGCGGGGAGCTCACAGAGAGCGGTCGTGGTCTGTGACTGCTCTCTGTCAGCTTCTGATGTAGCAGAGCTGACAGCGTCAAGGGACCTCTGGATTACGTCGGACATAGAAGTGTATTTGTGGACTTGAATAAAGTGGTGAAAGAGGGTTGTTTTTTTGTTATTTATTTCAAATAAAGGATTTTTTGGGTGTATGTCTTCATTTTTTTAATCTTACAGGTTAATCATGGAAGGTATCTCGGGGAGACACCTGCCATGATTAATCTAGGACTTAGTGGCAGCTATGAAATAAAGAAATAACGTTTGGAACACCATTCTAAGTCTGAACTGGGTGCAAAAACCTAAAAAAAATCACTATATGGAGAGAAGGTATGCACACCAGTGACTATGTAAGGGGAATACATGTAATAGCAGTAACTGCTGTGTGAATACTGGCCTGAAAAATACAATAGCTACATGGAAAAATGACTATGGAATCTGCATTACTGCCATGAAATATGAATAAAGAGAAATTTAGCTATTTTATTGATCAATGCAACAGAGCCCCAAACCTCTTCACGGTATTCTCTTATTTTTGGGGTCGCTAGCTAATGTGTGTCCTCTCATGCAGTTAAAAAACTTACCACGTATGGGAAGCTGAGATCCAGGCTATATATGTATGATGTGGACCGGCAAGGTATGGGTGGGGTCGGGTTCACAAACGAAAGACTACTATC
Organism: Anomaloglossus baeobatrachus; assembly: GCF_048569485.1. NCBI lineage: Eukaryota > Metazoa > Chordata > Amphibia > Anura > Aromobatidae > Anomaloglossus > Anomaloglossus baeobatrachus. The sequence goes on from NC_134357.1 coordinate 500,948,183, forward strand.
AAATAAAGAAATAACGTTTGGAACACCATTCTAAGTCTGAACTAGGTGCAAAAAGCTGCCATTAACTCCTTATTACCTCGATTGCCACCGCACCAGGGCAATTCGGGATGGCCGGGTACAGTCCCGGGACTGTCGCATCTAATGGATGCGGCTATTTCGGGCGGCTGCTGGCTGATATTGTTAGGCTGGGGGGCTCCCCATAACGTGGGGTTCCCCATCCTGACAATACTAGCCTTCAGCCATGTGGCTTTACCCTGGCTGGTATTAAAATTGGGGGGGAACCGCACGCCGTTTTTTTTTTAAATTATTTATTTATTTATTTTACTGCATGATATAGACCTGCCCACCGGCAGCTGTGATTGGTTGCAGTGAGACAGCTGTCACTCATCGTGGGCGCGTGTCTGACTGAAACCAATCATAGGCACCGGTGGGCGCGTAAAGCAGGGAATACGAGATTGAATAATGAGCGGCCGGCTTTTTCAAAAGAGGAGAAGCCGCCGGAGCAGTGTAAACGATGTGCAGCGCCGCGCTTGTGATCGAGGATTGGTGAGTATGAGAGAGGGGGAAAGGAATAGACCAACATGGACAGAGAGAGAGAACGACAGAGAGAGACCGACTGACAGACCGACAGAGAGAGAATAGAGACCGAGAGGGAGAGACCGATTGACAGAGATAGAGATTGACCAACATTGTGAGACCTCACTCATTTCCAATGTTTTGTGAAACATGCGATAAATGTATTTAGAAAAACAAATGTCACTAGGATGGTGTGAGTGCCGGTCCGTGTGACATCCGTTTATTTACCTGCTTCCATAGAGTTGCATTGGAGACAGGGCTGTATTTTTCCTTCATGCTGCCCTAGGTCGCGCCCCTTAGTGACCACGTAAAACTGAGTTTTCGCACACGACATCTGTTTAAGGCAGATCTACTCTGTAAAACACTTTAAAAAGTATCAATGAGAAACGAAGGGCACTAACCACCCACCAATGGGGATAACCACAGGCACATCAAAACATGGCATGAGTATAAAATATTCCCACCACACCGTCCCCACTTATATACTGTGACTGTCACACTGCCCCTAATAAACTAAAACACCACACTGCCCTCCCTTATAAATTATACCCACCACACCTTCATCGATTATGAAATATGATCTGTACATTGTGAGGAGGGAGCAGCATGATGTGAGGACAATGTCCCATGCATACTGCCCCCTCCTCACAATGTCCCATGCATACTGCCCCCTCCTCACAATGTCCCATGCATACTGCCCCCTCCTCACAATGTCCCATGCATACTGCCCCCTCCTCACAATGTCCCATGCATACTGCCCCCTCCTCACAATGTTCCATGCATACTGCCCCCTCCTCACAATGTCCCATGCATACTGCCCCCTCCTCACAATGTCCCATGCATACTGCCCCTCCTCACAATGTCCCATGCATACTGCCCCCTCCTCACAATGTCCCATGCATGCTGCCCCCTCCTCACAATCTCCCATGCATGCTGCTCCATCCTCACAATGTCACATGCATGCTGCTCCCTCCTCACAATGTCCCATGCATGCTGCCCCCTCCTCACAATGTCCCATGCATGCTTCCCCCTCCTCACAATGTCCAATGCATACTACCCCCTCCTCACAATGTCCCATGCATGCTGCCCCCTCCTCACAATGTCCCATGCATGCTGCCCCCTCCTCACAATGTCCCATGCATGCTGCCCCCTCCTCACAATGTCCCATGCATACTACCCCCTCCTCACAATGTCCCATGCATGCTGCCCCCTCCTCATAGTGTCCCATGCATGCTGCCCCCTCCTCACAATGTTCCATGAATGCTGCCCCCTCCTCACAATGTCCCATGCATGCTGTCCCCTCCTCACAATGTCCCTTGCATGCTGCCCCCTCCTCACAATGTCCCATGCATGCTGCCCCCTCCTCACAATGTCCCATGCATGCTGCCCCCTCCTCACAATGTCTCATGCATGCTGCCCCCTCCTCACAATGTCCCATGCATGCTGCCCCTTCCTCACAATGTCCCATGCATGCTGACCCCTCCTCACAATGTCCAATGCATACTACCCCCTCCTCACAATGTCCCATGCATGCTACCCCCTCCTCACAGTGTCCCATGCATGCTGCCCCCTCCTCTCAGTGTCCCATGCATGCTGCCCCCTCCTCACAGTGTCCCATGCATGCTGCCCCCTCCTCACAGTGTCCCATGCATGCTGCCCCCTCCTCACAGTGTCCCATGCATGCTGCCCCCTTCTCACAATGTCCCATGCATGTTGCCCCTCTCCATAAGCTCCTAATGCTGCCTTCCTCTTTTCCATAATGACACCTCCATGTTGCCCCACTCATGCTAAGAACACCACACTAATGTTTATGCTGAGACACCCCCGCACACACACACGACTTCACTCTTGATATTGACACCCCTACATTGCTCCACTCCATACTGATCCCACACATGCTGCCCCTTCTCCATAATGAGCTCCCAATGCTGCTATTCTGAGTCCTTACACTCCCCCCATCGATTTTGTCATTGCACTATCCCTCAACCCTTGTTCTCTGTCTCTAGTATTAACCCCTCTCTCCCCCAGCATCAGCCTCACTCCCCCAGCATCAGCCTCTCTCCCCCAGCATCAGCCTCTCTCCCCCAGCATCAGCCTCTCTCCCCCAGCCTCCCCAAGCATCAGCCTCTATCTTCCCTCAGCATCAGTCTCTCTCCCCCAGCCTCCCCAAGCATCAGCCTTTATCTTCCCTCAGCATCAGCCTCTCTCCCCCAGTCTCAGCCTCTGCCTCCCCCCAGCCTCAGCCTGCCCCAGTCTCCGCCTCAGCCTCCCTCCAGCCTCCCCCAATCTCAGCCTCTCTCCAGCCTCCCCCCAGTCTCAGCCTCCCTCGAGCCTCCCCCCAGTCTCAGCCTCCCTCCAGCCTTCCCACAGTCTCAGCCTCCCTCCAGCCTCAGCCTCTGCCTCCCTCCAGCCTCCCCCCAGTCTCAGCCTCTGCCTCCCCCAGTACAGCCTCTCTCCAGCCTCCCCCCAGTCTCAGCCTCTGCCTCCCTCCAGCCTCCACCCAGTCTCAGCCTCCCTCCAGCCTCCCTCCAGTCTCAGCCTCATCCTCGCTCCAGCCTCCCCCCAGTCTCAGCCTCCCTCCAGTCTACCCCCAGTTTCAGCCTCAGCCTCCCTCCAGCCTCCCCCCAGTCTCAGCCTCAGCCTCCCTTCAGCCTCCCCCCAGTCTCAGCCTCAGCCTCTCCCAGTCTCAGCCTCTGCCTCCCTACAGCCTCCCCCAAGTCTGCCTCCCTCCAGCCTCCCCCCAGTCACAGCCTTTGCCTCCCTCCAGCCTCCCCCCAGTCTCAGCCTCCCCCAGTCTCAGCCTCCCTCCAGCCTTCCGCCAGTCTCAGCCTCCCTCCAGCCTCCCCCCAGTCTCAGCCTCTGCCTCCCTCCAGCCTCCCCCCAGTCTCAGCCTCTGCCTCCCTCCAGCCTCCCCCCAGTCTCAGCCTCTCTCCAGCCTCCCCCCAGTCTCAGCCTCCCTCCAGCCTCCCCCGTCTCAGCCTCACTCCAGCCTCCCCCCAGTCTCAGCCTCCCTCCAGCCTCCCCCCAGTCTCAGCCTCCCTCCAGCCTCAGCCTCCCTCCAGCCTCCCCCCAGTCTCAGCCTCAGCCTCCATTCAGCCTCTCCCAGTCTCAGCCTCAGCCTCCCCCCAGTCTCAGCCTCCCTCCAGCCTCCCCCCAGTCTCAGCCTCTGCCTCCCCCCAGTCTCAGCCTCTGCCTCCCACCAGCCTCCCCCCAGTCTCAGCCTCTACCTCCCTTCAGCCTCCCCCAAGTCTGCCTCCCTCCAGCCTCCCCCTAGTCACAGCCTCTGCCTCCCTCCAGCCTCCCCCCAGTCTCAGCCTCCCCCCAGTCTCAGCCTTCCCCCAGTCTCAGCCTTCCTCCAGCCTCCCCCCAGTCTCAGCCTCTGCTTCCCTCCAGCCTCCCCCCAGTCTCAGCCTCTGCCTCCCTCCAGCCTCCCCCCAGTCTCAGCCTCTCTTCAGCCTCCCCCCCAGTCTCAGCCTCCCTCCAGCCTCCCCCCCATCTCAGCCTCCCTCCAGTCTCAGCCTCCCTCCAGCCTACTCCCAGTTTCAGCCTCCCTCCAGCCTCCCCCCAGTCTCAGCCTCAGCCTCCCTCCAGCCTCCCCCCAGTCTCAGCCTCAGCCTCTTCCCAGGCTCAACCTCAGCCTCCCTCCAGCCTCTCCCAGTCTGAGCCTCAGCCTCCCTCCAGCCTCCCCCCAGTCTCAGCCTCCCCCCAGTCTCAGCCTCCCTCCAGCCTTCCGCCAGTCTCAGCCTACCTCCAGCCTCCCCCCAGTCTCAGCCTCTGCCTCCCTCCAGCCTCCCCCCAGTCTCAGCCTCTCTCCAGCCTCCCCCCAGTCTCAGCCTCAGCCTCACTCCAGCCTCCCCCGTCTCAGCCTCCCTCCAGCCTCCCCCCAGTCTCAGCCTCAGCTTCCCTCCAGTCTACGCCCAGTTTCAGCCTCAGCCTCCCTCCAGCCTCCCCCCAGTCTCAGCCTCCTTCCAGCCTCCCCCCAGTCTCAGCCTCAGCCTCCCTCCAGCCTCAGCCTCCCTCCAGCCTCCCCCCAGTCTCAGCCTCAGCCTCCCTCCAGCCTCAGCCTGAGCCTCCCCCCAGCCTCCGCCCAGTCTCCGCCTCCCTCCAGCCTCCCACCAGTCTCAGCCTCTGCCTCCCCCCCAGTCTCAGCCTCTGCCTCCCCCCAGTCTCAGCCTCTGCCTCCCTACAGCCTCCCCCAAGTCTGCCTCCCTCCAGCCTCCCCCCAGTCACAGCCTCTGCCTCCCTCCAGCCTCCCCTCAGTCTCAGCCTCCCCCCAGTCTCAGCCTTCCCCCAGTCTCAGCCTCCCTCCAGCCTCCCCCCAGTCTCAGACTCTGCCTCCCTCCAGCCTCCCCCCAGTCTCAGCCTCTCTCCAGCCTCCCCCGAGTCTCAGCCTCAGCCTCCCTCCTGCCTCCCCCAGTCTCAGCCTCCCTCCAGCCTACCCCCAGTTTCAGCCTCAGCCTCCCTCCAGCCTCCCCCCAGTCTCAGCCTCAGCCTCCCCCCAGGCTCAGCCACAGCCTCCCTCCTGCCTCTCCCAGTCTGAGCCTCAGCCTCCCCCCCAGTCTCAGCCTCTGCCTCACCCCCAGTCTTAGCCTCTGCCTCCTTCCAGCCTCCCCCCAGTATCAGCCTCTGCCTCCCTTCAGCCTCCCCCAAGTCTCAGCCTCTGCCGCCCTCCAGCCTCCCCCCAGTCACAGCCTCTGCCTCCCTCCAGCCTCCCCCAGTCTCAGCCTCTGCCAGCCTCCCCCCAGTCTCAGCCTCTGCCTCCCTCCAGCCTCCCCCCAGTCTCAGCCTCTGCCTCCCTCTAGCCTCCCCCCAGTATCAGCCTCTGCCTCCCTCCAGCCTCCCCCCAGTATCAGCCTCTGCCTCCCCCCAGTCTCAGCCTCAGCCTCCCCACAGGCTCAGCCTCCCTCCAGCCTCTCCCAGTCTGAGCCTCAGCCTCCCCCCCAGTCTCAGCCTCTGCCTCACCCCCAGTCTTAGCCTCTGCCTCCCTCCAGCCTCCCCCCAGTATCAGCCTCTGCCTCCCTCCAGCCTCCCCCAAGTCTCAGCCTCTGCCGCCCTCCAGCCTCCCCCCAGTCACAGCCTCTGCCTCCCTCCAGCCTCCCCCCAGTCTCAGCCTCTACCAGCCTCCCCCCAGTCTCAGCCTCTGCCTCCCTCCAGCCTCTCCCCAGTCTCAGCGTCTGCCTCCCTCTAGCCTCCCCCCAGTATCAGCCTCTGCCTCCCTCCAGCCTCCACCCAGTATCAGCCTCTGCCTCCCTCCAGCCTCCCCCCAGTCTCTGCCTCAGCCTCCCTCCAGCCTCTCCCAGTCTGAGCCTCAGCCTCCCCCCAGTCTCAGCCTCTGCCTCCCCCCAGTCTAAGCCTCTGCCTCCCTCCAGCCTCCCCCCAGTCTCAGCCTCTGCCTCCCTCTAGCCTCCCCCCAGTATCAGCCTCTGCCTTCCTCCAGCCTTCCCCCAGTATCAACCTCTGCCTCCCTCCAGCCTCCCCCTAGTATCAGCCTCTACGTCCCCCAGTATCAGCCTCTGCTTCCCTCCAGCCTCCCCCCAGTCTCAGCCTCTGCCTCTCTCTAGCCTCCCCTCAGTATCAGCCTCTGCCTCCCTCTAGCCTCCCCCCAGTCTCAGCCTCTGCCTCCCTCCAGCCTCCCCTCAGTATCAGCCTCTACCTCCCTCCAGCCTCCCCCCAGTATCAACCTCTGCCTCCCTCCAGCCTCCCCCTAGTATCAGCCTCTACCTCCCCCAGTATCAGCCTCTGCTTCCCTCCAGCCTCCCCTCAGTATCAGCCTCTGCCTCCCTCTAGCCTCCCCCCAGTATCAGCCTCTGCTTCCCTCCAGCCTCCCCCCAGTATCAGCCTCTGCCTCCCTCCAGCCTCCCCTCAGTATCAGCCTCTACCTCCCTCCAGCCTCCCCCCAGTATCAACCTCTGCCTCCCTCCAGCCTCGCCCTAGTATCAGCCTCTACCTCCCCCAGTATCAGCCTCTGCTTCCCTCCAGCCTCCCCCCAGTTTCAGCCTCTGCCTCCCTCCAGCCTCAGCCTCTGCCTCCCTCTAGCCTCCCCCCAGTCTCAGTCTCTGCCCCCCCATATCAGCCTCTGCCTCCCCCCAGTATCAACCTCTGCCTCCCTCCAGCCTCCCCCTAGTATCAGCCTCTACCTCCCCCAGTATCAGCCTCTGCTTCCCTCCAGCCTCCCCCCAGTTTCAGCCTCTGCCTCCCTCCAGCCTCCCCCCAGTCTCAGCCTCTGCCAGCCTCCCCCCAGTCTCAGCCTCTGCCTCCCTCCAGCCTCTCCCCAGTCTCAGCGTCTGCCTCCCTCTAGCCTCCCCCCAGTATCAGCCTCTGCCTCCCTCCAGCCTCCCCCCAGTATCAGCCTCTGCCTCCCTCCAGCCTCCCCCCAGTCTCTGCCTCAGCCTCCCTCCAGCCTCTCCCAGTCTGAGCCTCAGCCTCTCCCCAGTCTCAGCCTCTGCCTCCCCCCCAGTCTAAGCCTCTGCCTCCCTCCAGCCTCCCCCCAGTCTCAGCCTCTGCCTCCCTCTAGCCTCCCCCCAGTATCAGCCTCTGCCTCCCTCCAGCCTCCCTCCAGTATCAGCCTCTGCCTCCCTCCAGCCTCCCCTCAGTATCAGCCTCTGCCTTCCTCCAGCCTTCCCCCAGTATCCACCTCTGCCTCCCTCCAGCCTCCCCCTAGTATCAGCCTCTACCTCCCCCAGTATCAGCCTCTGCTTCCCTCCAGCCTCCCCCCAGTTTCAGCCTCTGCCTCCCTCCAGCCTCCCCCCAGTCTCAGCCTCTGCCTCTCTCTAGCCTCCCCTCAGTATCAGCCTCTGCCTCCCTCTAGCCTCCCCCCAGTATCAACCTCTGCCTCCCTCCAGCCTCCCCCTAGTATCAGCCTCTACCTCCCCCAGTATCAGCCTCTGCTTCCCTCCAGCCTCCCCTCAGTATCAGCCTCTGCCTCCCTCTAGCCTCCCCCCAGTATCAGCCTCTGCTTCCCTCCAGCCTCCCCCCAGTATCAGCCTCTGCCTCCCTCCAGCCTCCCCTCAGTATCAGCCTCTACCTCCCTCCAGCCTCCCCCCAGTATCAACCTCTGCCTCCCTCCAGCCTCGCCCTAGTATCAGCCTCTACCTCCCCCAGTATCAGCCTCTGCTTCCCTCCAGCCTCCCCCCAGTTTCAGCCTCTGCCTCCCTCCAGCCTCCCCCCAGTCTCAGCCTCTGCCTCCCTCTAGCCTCCCCCCAGTCTCAGTCTCTGCCCCCCCGTATCAGCCTCTGCCTCCCCCCAGTATCAACCTCTGCCTCCCTCCAGCCTCCCCCTAGTATCAGCCTCTACCTCCCCCAGTATCAGCCTCTGCTTCCCTCCAGCCTCCCCCCAGTTTCAGCCTCTGCCTCCCTCCAGCCTCCCCCCCAGTCTCAGTCTCTGCCCCCCCGTATCAGCCTCTGCCTCCCCCAGTATCAACCTCTGCCTCCCTCCAGCCTCCCCCTAGTATCAGCCTCTACCTCCCCCAGTATCAGCCTCTGCTTCCCTCCACCCTCCCCCCAGTTTCAGCCTCTGCCTCCCCCCAGTCTCAGCCTCTGCCTCCCTCTAGCCTCCCCCCAGTCTCAGCCTCTGCCCCCCCAGTATCAGCCTCTGCCTCCCTCCAGCCTACCCTCAGTCTCAGCCTCTGCCTCCCTCCAGCCTCCCCCCAGTCTCAGCCTCTGCCTCCCTACAGCCTCCCCCCAATCTCAGCCTCTGCCTCCCTCCAGCCTCCCTCCAGTCTCAGCCTCTCTCCAGCCTCCCCCCAGTCTCAGCCTCCCTCCAGCCTACCCCCAGTTTCAGCCTCAGGCTCCCTCCAGCCTCCCCCAGTCTCAGCCTCAGCCTCCCTCCAGCCTCCCCCCAGTCTCAGCCTCCCCCCATGCTCAGCCTCCCTCCAGCCTCTCCCAGTCTGAGCCTCAGCCTCCCCCCAGTCTCAGCCTCTGCCTCCCCCCCAGTCTTAGCCTCTGCCTCCCTCCAGCCTCCCCCCAGTATCAGCCTCTTCCTCCCTCCAGCCTCCCCCCAGTCACAGCCTCTTCCTCCCTCCAGCCTCCCCCCAGTTTCAGCATCTGCCTCCCTCCAGCCTCAGCCTCTGCCAGCCTCCCCCCAGTTTCAGCCTCTGCCTCCCTCCAACCTCCCCCCAGTCTCAGCCTCTGCCTCCCTCCAGCCTCCCCCCAGTCTCAGCCTCTGCCTCCCTCCAGCCTCCCCCCAGTCTCAGCCTCTGCCTCCCTCCAGCCTCCCTCCAGTCTCAGCCTCTGCCCCCCTCCAGCCTCCCCCCAGTCTCAGCCTCTGCCTCCTTCTAGCCTCCCCCCATTCTCAGCCTCTGCCTCCCTCCAGCCTCCCCCGAGTCTCAGCCTCTGCCTCCCTCCAGCCTCCCCCCAGTATCAGCCTCTGCCTCCCTCCAGCCTCCCCCCAGTATCAGCCTCTGCCTCCCTCCAGCCTCTCCTCAGTATCAGCCTCTGCCTCCCTCCAGCCTCCCCCCAGTATCAGCCTCTACCTCCCCCCAGGATCAGCCTCTGCTTCCCTCCAGCCTCCCTCCAGTCTCAGCCTCTGCCTCCCTCCAGCCTCCCCCCAGTCTCTGCCTCCCTCCAGCCTCCCCCCAGTCTCAGCCTCTGCCTCCCTCCAGCCTCCCCCCAGTATCAGCCTCTTCCTCCCCCCAGCCTCCCCCCAGTATCAGCCTCTGCTTCCCTCCAGCCTCCCCCCAGTATCAGCCTCTGCCTCCCTCCAGCCTCCCCCCAGTATCAGCCTCTACCTCCCCACAGTATCAGCCTCTGCCTCCCCCCAGTATCAGCCTCTGCTTCCCTCCAGCCTTCCCTCAGTATCAGCCTCTGCTTCCCCCCCGCATGCACAGATCCCCGGTCTGCATTAGAGACACCCCCACGCTCCTTATGAATCTTCAGCTCTGCGAGCACTTACCTGATTCAGTGTCCGCCGCCATCTTCCTGGCTCACGTGACGTCCTCCGCAGTGTCCTGCTGTGAACTCTGCATGTAATGTCCACACAGCAGTGGACGCAGCACAGAGGAAGGAGCTGATTGGCGCGCGCCTGTGACCCCGGAAGTGCAGGCGCCGGCAGTTCCGGGGTCAATCAGCTCCCTGTGCCAGTTTGTTTGCATTCGCGTCTTAATTGACGCGGACACAAATAAATGGAGGTGCGCCTCTTCCCCCCTTCGAAAACACAGCGCATTTAATCGACTGTCTAACGGAGGGGAAGAGGATCTGTAAAAAAAAAAAATTTAAATAAATTTTTTTTTTTTTTTTGCTGCCAGAAGGTGCCGCCCCCCGCAACCTGCCGCCCCAGGCACCGTACCACGGGTGCCTAATGGTAAATTCGACCCTGATTGGAGAGACTCGCGAGAGAAACTCAACAAAACACAGCATGCTGCGATTTTTTTCGATTCTCCGATTTGGACTGAGAAAAAAATAGCAGATGGGAGCTGCCTCATTGATTAACATGTGTCCGAGTGCAATGCGAGAATTTCTCGCATTGCACTACTGCGAGAAAATCGCAAGTGAGAAGCCGGCCTTAGAGCTAGCCACTTAACTAACCTGATCCTAGCGCTTCCCTTCGCCTTCACCAATTATCACCTATTCAGGAAAGTGAATTTACAGGAGAGCCACGGCATAGGCTGATGGCCGGTGGAGCAAGCTGGAAGAACGAAGGGTCGTCATGAAGGGTTGATACGAAGAGGTCAAGTCAGGGGACAGAATCAGAAAGCAAGTGGGTGGTCAGAAAAAGGAATAATCAAAATAGCAGCACAAGAGAGAAGAGCAGGGATGTGGACCAATGGAGCTAAACGTAAGACCGCTTTACACGCTGCGATCTCGCTAGCGAGATCGCTAGTGTGCGTACCCGCCCCCATCGGTTGTGCGTCACGGGCAAATTGCTACCCGTGGCGCACAACATTGCTCGGACCCGTCACACTACTTACCTGCCTAGCAACGTCACTGTGGACGGGGAACCACCTCCTTTCACTAACCAGCCGCCCAATAGAAGCGGAGGGGCGGAGATGAGCGGGACGTAACATCCCGCCCACCTCCTTCCTTCCTCATTGCCAGCGGCCGCAGGTAGGGTGAGGTTCCTTGTTCCTGCGGTGTCACACATAGCGATGTGTGCTGCCGCAGGAACGAAGAACAACATCGTACCTGTAGCAGATATTTGGGAGCTGGACAGCGTGTCAACGAGCAACGATAAGGTGAATATTTTTGCTCGTTAGCGGTCGTTCGTACGTGTCACACGCAATGACGTCGCTAATGAGGCCGGATGTGCATCACGAATTCCGTGACCCCAACGACATCGTGTTAGCGATGTCGTTGCGTGTAAAGCGGCCTTAAGTTACTGGCAGTGTGGAATGGTGATACAGGAACATAAATAGCTGCAGCCTTACCCAGGATTAATCAGCAGGAAGCAAACAAATCAAAATATCCAGCATGCAGGAGAGACCAGTGACTACTCTAGCGGGGGTGGAGCTAGTCTCCTGTACAATGAATATTCTGATACCTCTCTGTTGCTTGCTGATTATTACAGATCTGAGCCAACAATAGAGCTAGCACAATGCACAGCTCACAGGGAGGAAAACAGCAAAGACAAGCACAGCCTCTGAAACAAGCGTCACTGAGGTTGCTTCATTTCAGGGAGGGGGCTGTGGCAGTGACCACAGCCTCTACCCGCTGCTCTGATGATGCTTCGTTTGAGTATCGCGGCATGCATTGGGATTCTTACATGAAGCGTCATCACACAGTAAATGGGGAAAAAAATAGAACAGCAGTTAGATAGTGTAGTTAGTGAAGAGTAAAGAATTTTTATTACAAGTATATTAGAAAATATCTTAGATTACTGCACTAAATAGATAGGGATTTAAAATGAAATTTAGGAGACGAGGCTTGTTTATGGCGGGATAAGCAGCAGAAGAACCGAGCTCCCGTAGTATAACACAAAGAAGGAGACAGCAAGTCTCTGACTTGTCAAAGCGACGGCTGCCGGTGCGAAACAGCTGTCGTCTGTGTGTGGTTCGTGTCTCCCTCCCCCTCTCCCTAATATGCCTTTTTTACCCGAAGATTAAAACAAGATTTTTTCTGCATAAAGAACTGGTGAGTGCCTTCTTTTTCTTTCTTTTTTAATGGAAACTGTTCTTTGGGAGTCCCTGGGGAGGAGCGGTTCTCTTCATCCATTTCTGCTGTGTGATGAGGGGTTCTGAATAACTTGAAGGTGGTGAGTGCAAATATAAAGGTATGGCTGATTGTAAGCATTTGGATGGTCCTGACCTGTGGGTTGATGATATGGTGTGGTTATCTACCAAGAACATTAACTTGAAGGTCCCTTCTTGGAAGCTGCAACCCAGGTTTATCCATACCTCCCAACCGTTCCGGATACTGCAGGACTGCCCCGATTTTAGAGGTCTGTCCTGCAGTCCCGCGGCTCAAAGCTGATGTCCCGGCTCCTACCCTCAGTGCAGTGAATATATTAAATTAAATTATCATCGGCTCTGGATTATCGGGGTGGCCAGGAACCCATGAACCTTGAGCTCGCTGTCCATAGGCAGCAGCTGTACCACTGAGCCACTGCCTGTATTGAAAAGCATAGGAAGATTTGGTAATCTTGACCTCTGTATTGCAGTTGAGAAACCAGAAGCAGATTTATTCAGCTGCAAAGATGGATGGATGGAGAGCTAGAAGGATGGATGGAGTGGTGGAAGCAGCATATACCCATGGTTTCCTGTGTCCCCCCATGAAACGAAAGAGAAATATAGATATATGATAGATAATAAATAGCTAGATACATACATGATAGACAGATAGATAAATACTGCATCTCTTTGTAGGTGAAGGAAAGAGTGAGATTCATTTGTTCCCATAAATATTATTTTTTTTTATTTTCACCACCTGGGATTGAAACCAGCAACTTTCAAACATGTGTCCAGCAGCCTCCTAGCTTTTCTAGCTGTTCTAAGCTGTTGAGCCACTAGGAAGTGATGATGTCAGAAGGAGGATTTTATATGAATAAACCTACAATGCAGCCTCTTACACAGCAGATTACACAGGACACAGAGCTCCATTGTACAGAGCAGCATCTATGTGTCCTGTATTCTAGAGGGAGAGGAAAAGAGGTTTGTTTGTTTTTTTCTTCTAATAAAAGTACTAAAAATAATAAAAAAATAGAATACTGTAATTTTATTACACTTTTTTATAAAATAATAAACATCACAAATCAGCAAATAACATGGACATATCTGGCGTCCCTGAAATTGTAATGACCCGAACAACACAGCGATCAGACTATTGATGGGGATCGGTAAATAACATAAAAAAAGGCGCAATTTTATTATTTTTCTTTATTAAAACTCATAAAACATGTAATAAAAATGTATCCTTGATGGCGTGTAAATGCTGCGTTTTTTTCTGCAGGTGTCCTCACCACACGCGCAATAACATTCTTCTCTGATTATTGCGTGTTTACGGTATTTTATATGCATTGTCCCCTTATTTGATGCATGTTTGGTGCAGATGTGAATCCTGAAGCTTATAACGAAAAAAAACACCAAAAACGCACAGTTCAGCGGCGTCTATAGACTCACCAGGGGCGGAGATTTCATGACGTCTCATCCACTTTGCTTGGACATTTAGTCCGTGTTCACATGTAGTGTAAATGCTGCTTTTTTTTCTGCTGTTTTTTTGCACATTTATTCTGCTGTGTTTAAATTATCCAAGCAAAGTGGATGTGATTCCATGAGAAGACGCCGCCGAACTCTGCGGTTTTGGATTTTTTTTTCTCTAGAGGTTTCTATGTGGAGCTTAAAAAAACGCAGGAAAAAGGTTCTCTGTACAATAAAAACACTTAAAAACGCAGATTCACATCTGAACCAAAAACGAAATTAAATAATGGAGAAAAGGCAAAAAAAATGAAGCAAAAATGGAATAAACAGAGAAGATTGTTATTGTGTAGCTTGGTGCAGACAGTGGCAGAAACAAAAAGAAACAGAATTTATGCAACGTGTGAACACGGCTTTATAGGCATGAATAAGCAACATGTTATATGGTGACACATATAAATAAGAAAAGTCTGGCTGCTATGACTATTAACGAACAGTCTGGGGCATCTACTGAATGACCCTTACTGCCAAATTGGTGTGACTAGGAGCGTTGTCAAAATTTGCTGCAGCGCGCTGCGGGCACCGCAGACTTCGGCCCTCTTTCCTTTTTTCAAAAGTTGTGAGGTAAGGGTTCATCGGGCCGTATAAGATAGTCGCCGTTATCAATCCGGTAGCTTTTCGACTTGCACTGGCACCTTCATTCAAAATTCATAATGTGCTTCATCGTTCTCTCAAAATATAAGTTGCTTCATCTGAACTAGTTCCGTTACCTCCTTCCCTGGTTGTTGTGGATTGAAATCTAGAATTTCAGATATCCAAGATCATTGATTCCCGCTGGGTACGTCATTCACTTCAATACTTGGTACACTGGAGGAGTTACGGTCCAGAGGAGAGAATGTGGGTACCAGCATCTGATGTCCATGCCACCAGGCTAAGACGGTCTTTTCATTCCTCGCATCCAGACTGGCCCGCTCCTGAGGGTCCAGAGTCCCCTCTTAGGAGAGGGGGTACTGTCACAAGGGTACCACGACAGAGAATGGTCCCTTCGATTTCTGGTGTCAGGAAATCACAGCACAGGGCTTCATACACATTTGACAGGTTACTACTGCTGGCTGTGCAGATTCTCCTTTATTCAGCGCTGCCAGAGTTGAGTAGATCCTCTGGTGCCTGAAACTGAATGAAAGGTATGGGCAACTGTTCTCTATTGCTAATTAGCTCTAGTATAAAAACTTTCCTCCTAGTACAGGTAAAATCGCTGGTCATCGTTTCCACTATACTTGCTTCTAAAGGGGAGCTGTGGACCAAGAAAGCGTTCTGAGAACATTTGCTGCGTGAAAGTTGTGTTGTTTTCCCTTCCTTAGTCATATTTGTTTTTTCCACTCTTGTCCGTGCCTCATTTATTTCCTCTTGTTGTTTGGAGTGCTTTGTATAATTGCTGTATATTTTACCCCTGTCTGTCTTATCCTCTCTGTGTCCTTAATCTAGTGCAGGACTAGCATTTCCTCTGCTCAACGCACTACATAGGGCTTAGATCAGGGAAAGACAGGGACAGACATGTGATCGGCGACGAAGTGAAAGAACCCATATAGGGATGTTAGGGACTGCAGGGATCAGCCCCACCCCAATTTTGATACCCAGCCATGATAAGGCCCGACAGCTTTGAGCTGGTATTCTCATGCTGAGGAAGCCTATGCTTATTGGGTCCCCCAGCCTTGTCACAGCAAGTGACCATAGAACGTGACCGCCCGCTGTGAGCTTCAGGCAGAAACTGTCTGAGCCGCATGATGAGTGGCAATATAACTGAGATGATTTGCAGTCACAGGTGGAGATTCCCACAGTCCTCACCTGTGATAGCAGGTAATCTCACCTGTGGTCACTCAGTTTAATGAGGTCACCTCAGATGACATTACCTATGATCACAGGTGGAGGACCGTGGGAACCTTCAGCTGTGACTGCAAATAACCTGAGTGATGTCACCGCTCATCGATGTGCCTCAGTCTCTGCCTGAAGCTCACAGCAGGTGGTCATGTTCTATGGCCGCTTGCTGTGACTTCAGATGTTACAGAGCTGGAATTGTCGTGGGATCTCTTTTGGATTATGGTCAGACCTGGGTGTTTTGAAAGGTAATAAAAGGGTGAAAAGAGTGTGTGTGTGGGTGGGGGGTGGGGGGGTGTTGCATTTTATTTCAAATAAAGGATTTTTTTAGTGTTTGTATTTATTTCTTTTCAGATTAGTAATGGGTGGGGGGCTCATAGATGCCTCTCATTACTAATCTAGGGATTAGTGGCAGCTGTGAGTTATTAACTCCTTATTAACCCGATTGCCACTGCACTAGGGCAATTGAGATGAGCCAGGTAAAGTTCTGGGATTGTCACATGTAATAGATGCGACAATCCCGGGCAACTGCAGGCTACTATTTTTAGTCTGGGGCGCCCAATTTAGCATGGGTCTCTCCAGTCTGAGAATACCAGCCCTGAGATGTCGGGCCTTATCATGGCTGGGTATCAAAATTGGGGGGGGAACCACCCGCCGTTTTTTAAATTTATTTAGATAATAAAAAAGCCGCATGCAGTCCCTCTTATTTTGATACATAGCCAAGATATGCGTACGGCTGGGGGCTGCAGTTTGTAGCCGTATGCTTTAACTGTGCTGGGTACCATAATATGAGGGACCCTATGACTATTTATTTATTTTTTCTCCAATCTACAGTGACCTGCAGACAAGTGAATGCTGTTTGACTGTAACCAATCACAGACGTGAGTACTGCCATTGGGCGGGGGAGGCAGTGAATGTGAATGAAGGTAAATTAGCGGCTCCAGAAGAAGAAGGAGCAGCCCTAAAGCAGTTACAGCCGCGCTGCAGACTTGGTAAGTATGAAGTGCTTGCTTTATTTTTATTTTTCCTTTATTTATTTAGTTTTATTTCCCAAGTTGCCAGATCCAAATCATTAGCCAGAGTTCCACGAGAACTCTGGGCCCGGGTCTGGCACCCGGATACTTTTGAAACCGCACAGTTTCAGACTTTTACAGTCTAGGTCCGTCCCTCACTAATCATTGTGTAGTTGAAATGTACACAAGGTTGCCACGATGGCGTCAGATAGCTTCCTCTGTAATAGTCATGATCATGCATCATGTCTCTCCACGACCAATGTCATATTGGACGGAAGAGAGAAGAACCCCTTTACAATGCAGTTATGCTGTATATATAAATATGAAATGTCTTCTACAAATGATTGATACAGTATAAAGTGTGTTATTTGGATTTTATTTCCATTAACAAAAATTAACAACACAAAACATTATAGATCCATAGAATCTAAAATGTATTGATTCTATCCATGATAAAGCAAAGATAGAACATGTACGTTACTCCTGGACGTCTAGAAGAGATGTTACGGGGCAAGAATATGGCTTCAGATTAAAACATTTTCCACATTGTGAATGTGAAATTAACTTGTCCCCTGTGTGAGTTCTCTGATGTATAACAAAATGTGCTTTCTAACAAATACATTTTCTACATTCTGAACACGAAAATGGCTATTCTCCTGTGTAAATTCTGAAATGTGCAGCTAGATTTGTTTTCTTTGTAAAACATTGCCCACATTCTGAACATGAAAATGGCTTCTTCACTGTGTGAATTCTCTGATGTTTAACAAGATATGTTATGTCAAAAATCCCACATTCTAAACATGGGAATTTCTACTCCCTTGTGTGCCTTATGTGATGTTTTAAAAAAACAGATTTCTTTGTAAAACATTTCCCACATTCTGAACAAGAAAATGGTTTTTCCCCTGTGTGAATTCTCAGATGTGTAACAAGACTTGTTTTCTTTATAAAACATTTCCCACATTCTGTACATGAAAATGGCTTTTCCCCTGTGTGAACTCTCTGATGTATAACAAGATCTGATTTCTGTATAAAACATTTCTCACATTCTGAACATGAATATAACTTCTCCCCTGTGTGAACTCTCTGATGTGTAATAAGATGTGCTTTCTGACGAAAATATTTTCCACATTCTAAACAAGAAAACTGCTTCTCCCCTGTGTGAATTTTCTGATGTTTAGCAAGATATGACTTATCTTTAAAGCATTTCCCACATTCTAAACAAGAAAACGACTTCTCCCCAGTGTGAATTTTCTGATGTTTAACAAGATGTGATTTCTTTTTAAACCATTTCTCACATTCTGAACATGAAAATGGCTTCTCCCCTGTGTGACTTTTCTGATGATGAACAAGTTTTGGTTTATTACTATAAAATTTTCCACAATCTGAACATGAAAATGGCTTCTCCCCTGTATGAGTTCTGTGATGTCTAACAAGTTTTACTTTCTCGCTAAAGCTCTGTGTAACAAGATTTGATTCCTGAGTAAAACATTTCCCCCATTCTGACCATCGATATGATTTCTTTCTTGTGTTAGCTCTTTGATGTTCAACATCTATTTTACTATTTGTATTTAACTTAACAGTCTGCAATGAATTGGAAGATAGTATCTTATGAAACGGATGTGATAGATTTTTGCTGTGAAGAGCTGGCGGTATATTTATGGTAATGGCACGATCTTCATATGTATCTGGTATGGCACAATGATCATCTGCCAAAAATAAAACTGAATTTAATGTTTTTTTCAATAACTGTGAAATAATAATATATTATACATTTTATAACATTTGTATATAAACATTTCTGTAAAAATTGCTATAAAATTCAATGATGAAATAAACAATGGTGGATGGTAGACAATGGTAGATCTTAAAGTAAGCAGTAACAGAGTTAGGTCACCAGGTTAAGCTTTTAGTTTTTCATCTACTTAAGGTTATGCGGTAATATACAGTTAGGTCCAGAAATGTTTGGACAGTGACACAAGGTTTGTTATTTTAGCTGTTTACAAAAACATGTTCAGAAATACAATTATATATATAATATGGGCTGAAAGTGCACACTCCCAGCTGCAATATGAGAGTTTTCACATCCAAATCGGAGAAAGGGTTTAGGAATCATAGCTCTGTAATGCATAGCCTCCTCTTTTTCAAGGGACCAAAAGTAATTGGACAAGGGACTCTAAGGGTTGCAATTAACTCTGAAGGCGTCTCCCTCGTTAACCTGTAATCAATGAAGTAGTTAAAAAGTCTGGGGTTGATTACAGGTGTGTGGTTTTGCATTTGGAAGCTGTTGCTGTGACCAGACAACATGCGGTCTAAGGAACTCTCAATTGAGGTGAAGCAGAACATCCTGAGGCTGAAAAAAAAGAAAAAATCCATCAGAGAGATAGCAGACATGCTTGGAGTAGCAAAATCAACAGTCGGGTACATTCTGAGAAAAAAGGAATTGACTGATGAGCTTGGGAACTCAAAAAGGCCTGGGCGTCCACGGATGACAACAGTGGTGGATGATCGCCACATACTTTCTTTGGTGAAGAAGAACCCATTCACAACATCAACTGAAGTCCAGAACACTCTCAGTGAAGTAGGTGTATCTGTCTCTAAGTCAACAGTAAAGAGAAGACTCCATGAAAGTAAATACAAAGGGTTCACATCTAGATGCAAACCATTCATCAATTCCAAAAATAGACAGGCCAGAGTTAAATTTGCTGAAAAACACCTCATGAAGCCAGCTCAGTTCTGGAAAAGTATTCTATGGACAGATGAGACAAAGATCAACCTGTACCAGAATGATGGGAAGAAAAAAGTTTGGAGAAGAAAGGGAACGGCACATGATCCAAGACACACCACATCCTCTGTAAAACATGGTGGAGGCAACGTGATGGCATGGGCATGCATGGCTTTCAATGGCACTGGGTCACTTGTGTTTATTGATGACATAACAGCAGACAAGAGTAGCCGGATGAATTCTGAAGTGTACCGGGATATACTTTCAGCCCAGATTCAGCCAAATGCCGCAAAGTTGATCGGACGGCGCTTCATAGTACAGATGGACAATGACCCCAAGCATACAGCCAAAGCTACCCAGGAGTTCATGAGTGCAAAAAAGTGAAACATTCTGCAATGGCCAAGTCAATCACCAGATTTTAACCCAATTGAGCATGCATTTCACTTGCTCAAATCCAGACTTAAGACGGAAAGACCCACAAACAAGCAAGACCTGAAGGCTGCGGCTGTAAAGGCCTGGCAAAGCATTAAGAAGGAGGAAACCCAGCGTTTGGTGATGTCCATGGGTTCCAGACTTAAGGCAGTGATTGCCTCCAAAGGATTCGCAACAAAATATTGAAAATAAAAATATTTTGTTTGGGTTTGGTTTATTTGTCCAATTACTTTTGACCTCCTAAAATGTGGAGTGTTTGTAAAGAAATGTGTACAATTCCTACAATTTCTATCAGATATTTTTGTTCAAACCTTCAAATTAAACGTTACAATCTGCACTTGAATTCTGTTGTAGATATTTCATTTCAAATCCAATGTGGTGGCATGCAGAGCCCAACTCGCGAAAATTGTGTCACTGTCCAAATATTTCTGGACCTAACTGTATATATCTTTTCTTGTAAATTTTCTGGTGGAGAATTGTAAAACTGCCTGTAAACCAGTGCTATTACATGACAATCTCTTATATTTGCCAACCACAATATACATTCCATGTCAGAAAACAACGCAGGAGAAGCTGTTATTTTTTGGATTTTATTTAGCAGAAGTAAGGAGAGGAAGGAAAGTCCTTTATACATTTCAAAAAAAAGTGATAGAAACAACGGCTTCCATCACAAACATGTAAGCAGTGTGAAAATTAAAGAAAGACTTTACAGCGGTGTCCTCTTTTAGCCAGGTTTATCACAGGTTCTTTCTTTAGATCACCAACCTCAACCCATCTCCGACTCATGAGTTTTTAGTTTTTCGCTTTTGTTCTTTTTCCCTCCTTTTCTTTCATAATTTGTTTTCTTTTTTAACTAACATAGCTATATGAGGGCTTGTTTTCTTGAGGCAAGAGTTATAGTTTTGAAGTACACCATCTATTTGAACATATAACTTATTGAAAAAGAGAAAAAAACACAAGTGTGGTGAAACTTTGGGGGGAAAAAAGTAATTCTGCCTTTGTTTTATGTTTTCCTTTTTTACACTGTTCATTGTAAAAATGATTTGGCAAAATTATTTTTTAAGGTAGTACGATTGTGGTGATACTAAACAAGCCCTTTTTTGCTATTTTAGTGGTGAAAAAATCAAAACATTTGTTAAAAAAATGTTTCTGTCTCTATTTGCTGAGACCTATAACTTTTGTAGCTTTTTTCCATAATGCTATATGAGTGTTTGTTTTAATTCATACCATTTTGGGATACATAAAATATGTTCATTGTTATTCAAAAGTCAATAAAAAACACACACAGGATAGGGAAGGGATGATAAAAACTGACGCGTTTCGAGTGCGTTAAGCACGCCTAGCCATAGTATAACTAAAAGTGCTTTATGCACTCGAATCGCGTCAGTTTTTGTCATCCCTTCCCTATCCGGTGTGTGGTTTTTATGGACTTTTGAATAGTAAAAATGATTTATGTCACTGGAAGGTCAGTGCTGGGTCTTTCTGTTTTATCTTCATTATGCTGAGCTGCACCAGCTAACCCAAGCATCCTCCGTTCAAGTTTTCCCCGGCAAAGTGGATACATAAGCGGGTGAGCTCTTAATCCTTTTTTTTTTTTTTTTTTTTAAATGTCTTCATTGCTTTTTATTATATTTTTTGGTAAGAGGTGGTGATGAAAAAACAGGAGTTTTGAGGGTTTTTATCAGCATGTAAGTTATAGTTCCAATGATTATATTTTTTGATAGGCCCAACTTTTTGGGACATAATGATACCAAAACGTTTTCTTTTTTTACATTTCTTTATTTTGAATGAGAAATTCAAATTTTTATGTTTTTAAACTTTTTTTTATTATTTTCATTTTATTTTATAGTTACTTTAGGGATCTTGAACCTCTGATCGTCCGATCTCTTATGCTATATATTATGAAACCACAGTATTGCAGTACATAGAAAAATCGTGGTTCTCCGGAACATAGCTTCTAGCTAAGCTTCACCGGACGACTAAGACAGCAAGCCCACAATTTCCAGGTTAATTTCCAGGTTAATACATCAGTTACGGCTCAGACATGGTTGTGAGGAGCTGATGGAAATCGATGACAGCAGTTTCTGAGACTGCTTCATTTATTTCTTACCAACCTATGATGAAACTGTGTATACTATTGGTTTTTAAGTGAAGTCATATTCAGAAAAGATCAATTACTTTACTCAGATTATTTGCAGAGTTTCTGAAATGAACGTTTATAAAATACTAGAAGGTGGCCCGATTCTACGCATCGGGTATTCTAGAATTTACGTATTGTGTAGTTAATGTATGATTTTTGTTATATATATAGATGTTGTTGTCTGTAGTTACCAAGTGTTTGTGTAGGGGCTGTAGATGTTCTGGGTGTTGTCTGGGTGTGGTGGGGGGTGAGAGCGGTGTTGTTTGTGTGTTGCGTTATTTGTGGAGCGCTGTGTGTCTGTAGCGTTGTGTGTGTGTGTTGCGCGGTTTGTGTGGGTGTGGGGTGTGTGTGTGTTTTGGGGGGAGGTATGTTTTGTGCAATGTGTGTGTTGTGCGGTATGTGCGTATATTTGTGTGTGCCGTGGTGTTTGTGTGTTGGGTGTTGTGTGTGTGCGGCGTTGTCTGTGTGTGTGGGTGTCTGTGTAGGGCGGTGTTTGTGGTTCCCAGTGTGTGTGTGTGGTGTGTTGTGCAGTGCGTGTGTGGCAGTGTGTGTGTGTGTGTTTTGGGGGGAGGTGTGCACCCCCCATCGTGCTCGATCCCCCATGCTGCGCACCCCCCATCGTGCTCCATCCCCCATGCTGCGCACCCCCCATCGTGCTCCATCCCCACTCCCCATTGTGCTCCATCCCCCATGCTGCGCACCCCCCATCGTGCTCCATCCCCCATGCTGCGCACCCCCCATCGTGCTCCATCCCCACTCCCCATTGTGCTCCATCTCCATGCTGCGTACTCCCCATCGTGCTCCATCCTCCATGCTGCGCACTCCCAAACGTGCTCCATCCCCCATGCTGCGCACTCCCAAACGTGCTCCATCCCCCATGCTGCGCACCCCCCCATCATGCTCCATCCCCCATGCTGCGCACCCCCCATCATGCTCCATCTCCCATGCTGCGCACTCCCCATTGTGCTCCATCCCCCATGCTGCGCATTCCCCATCGTGCTCCATCCCCCATGCTGCGCACTCCCAAACGTGCTCTATCCCCCATGCTGCGCACTCCCAAACGTGCTCCATCCCCCATGCTGCGCACCCCCCATCGTGCTCCATCCCCCATGCTGCACACTCCCCATCGTGCTCCAGCCCCCATGCTGCGCACCCCCCATCGTGCTCCATCCCCCATGCTGCGCACTCCCCATCGTGCTCCATCCCCCATGCTGCGCACTCCCCATCGTGCTCCATCCCCCATGCTGCGCACTCCCCATCGTGCTCCATCCCCCATGCTGTGCACCCCCCATCATGCTCCACAGTCACACATCAGACAGTATACACGCACACATCTGATCGCATACACTCACACACACACCCCACTTCTCCCTGTGCCCACCGGTGGGCGGTCCCAGCAGCTGTGCTGCACGCCGTGCTCCTCTGCCGACACTCACAGATCCGATCGCATACACTGACACACACACACTCACACATCAGAACACACTCACACACATCCGATCGCATACACTCACACGCACACACTGACGATATCGCACATATGCGCTCACACAATCACAACATCCGGAGATACCACATGCTTCCGGCCATGTGATCCTCCGGCAGGTCCTGGAAGGTCACTGCACAGTATCTCCGCCGAGAAGCAAGCGATATCCTGGGATGTTGTGAGTATGTGGATGCGATCTGATGTGTGTGTGAGGTGTGTGTGTGAGAGTGAGTGTGATCTGATGTGTGTGTCTGTTCTCACCTGGGAGTCGGGTCTCCGTATCGGTTCGTGGAATGCGTGCGGGGCCAGAGCAAGCGTGCAATGAATGAGGGGGGCGGGGCGTGGCCGAGTTGCCAATGCGTGTAGGGGGCCGGGGCGAGAGGCCAATCCGTGTGGGGGGCGGAGCCTGGGCGAGCGGCCAATCCGTGCGGGGGGTGGTGGCGAGGCGAATGGCCAATCCGTGCGGGGGGGCGGAGCCGAGGCGAGGCAAGCGGCCAATCCGCTGCTTGTCACCGTAAGGACACAATTTTGGAGCAAGACAGACAGACAGACAGACAGAAAAAGGCAATTATATAATATAGATTGCATTAAGTAGAATTTCAATAATTTCCGCTGGTTTATGAAATACAGAATTACGCATAGAAAAAATAAAACACATTCACACATAAAATAACGTTATATGATGTCATGTTGAGCTGTGATTTTACTGTAATACACTTATGTTGGCACCTCCTGAGCTTTCATTTCACAACTGCTACTAGTAAAGAGTCCATAATCAGCCTGGTGATAATACTGTACAACACATAAGCAATGCACATCTGTATATACAAAGAATCTAGTAATCTGAGCCCCTGGATGGCCAACCAAAAGGTCTAGCCATCTGTATAACGGGTGTGTGGAATGTTCCAGGTACACGTTAATGCCAGTCAGAAGTTTAGTCTGTTTTTTGATTCAATTTGGTTTTGACCAAACTTACAAATTTTTCCTTAATCTGTTTTAGACCCAGTAAGGCATGTAAAAGACTGTTTAAACTGTCTAAAATGTAAGTAGATAAATACTTACATTTTAGACAATTTAAACAGTCTTTTACATGCCTTACTGCAGGGGTCTCAAACACGCGGCCCGTGGGCCGCATGCGGCTTCTTGCGGCTTGAAGGCCCGTGGACCCGGTAAATATGGCAACGGGTGCAGGGGCCGATGGCAACGGGTGCAGGGGCCGCAGCCGCCTGCTATTTATTTCAGCTTACAGCTTTGCCTTTGCTGCACACAGTGAAGTTCTCACTGCAGAACGCAATAACTGCCGCCTGCCAACCAGAGGCAAGCACCTGCTGCATATATCCTCAGATGCTTGCCTGTGATTGGCCAGTGGCTGTTGTGCAGTGAGAACTGCTCTGCACGTGCCAGCAGAATGTTCAGAGGTGACAGCAGCTGTGATCATTACAGGGTCCACGTGCCTGTGTGACGCCGACGGAGGATAGGTGAGAAGAATGTTTTTGTGTGTGTGTGTTTGGTGTATGTGTTAGCGGAGACTGCACAGGGTGTGTGTGTGTGTTAGCTGAGGCTGCACAGGGTGTGTGTGTGAGCTGAGGCTGCACAGGGTGTGTGTGTTAGCTGAGGCTGCACAGGGTGTGTGTGTTAGCTGAGGCTGCACAGGGTGTGTGTGTGTTAGCTGAGGCTGCACAGGGTGTGTGTGTGTCTTGCTAGCTGAGGCTGAACAGAATGTGTGTGTTAACTGAGGCTGCACAGGGTGTGTGTGTGAATGTGTGTTGCTAGCTGAAGCTGAACAGGGTGTGTGTGTGTGTTAGCTGAGGCTGCACAGGGTGTGTGTGTGTGTTAGCTGAGGCTGCACAGGGTGTGTGTGTCTTGCTAGCTGAGGCTGAACAGAATGTGTGTGTTAACTGAGGCTGCACAGGGTGTGTGTGTGTGAATGTGTGTTGCTAGCTGAAGCTGAACAGGGTGTGTGTGTGTGTGTGTTAGCTGAGGCTGCACAGGGTGTGTGTGTGTTGCTACCTGAGGCTGAACAGAATGTGTGTGTTAACTGAGGCTGCACTGTGTGTGTGTGTGTGTGTGTGTGTGTGTGTGTGTTGCTAGCTGAGGCTGCACAGGGTGTGTGTGTGTGTGTGTGTGTGTGTGTGAGAGCTGAGGCTGCACAGGGGGTGTGTGTGTGTGTGTTAGCTGAGGCTGCACAGGGTGTGTGTGTGTGTGTGTGTGTGTTGCTAGCTGAGGCTGCACAGGGTATCTGTGTTTTGTTGAGGTTGCAGAGTGTGTGTGTTGCTAGCTAAGACTCAATAGAGTGTGTGTGTGTGATTACTACAAGAAGAAGACATGCATGGTGCACATTACTACAAGAAGGGTACCTGCATGAAGCACATTAGTACAAGAAGGGGACCTGCATATGGGACACATTACCACAAGAAGGGGACCTGCATGGGGCACATTATTATAAGAACGGGACCTGCATGGGGGCACATTACTACAAGAAGGGGTCCTGCATGGGGCACATTGCTACAAGGTGGGACCAGGATGGGCACATTACTACAAGAAGGAGTGGAGTCCTGCATGGGGCACATTACTACAAGAAGGGGAGCTGCATGGAGGCATATTAATACAAGAAGGGGAGCTGCATGGAGGCATATTAATACAAGAAGGGGAGCTGCATGGGGGAACATTAATACAAGAAGAAGACCTGCATGGGGCACATTGCTACAAGGGGACAAGGATGCGCACATTGTTACAGAATGGGGAACAGGATGGGGCACATTACTACAAGATGTTGGCAAAAATTACTATGCAGTGCTTATTGTAAAACTGCATTACTTACAAAAAGGGGAAAGAATGTAAAAAAATGTGTATATATATATATATATATATATATATATATATATATATATATATATATATATATATATATATATATATATATACACACATACATATATACACAAAAAAGGTACACATTTGTTATAATAGACAAATGAAAAGTGTTCAAAAACAGTGATCCAAGGGTGTACAGAGAGAAAAAAACTGGTACCACTACCAATGTCACTTTGTCCTCAAAAGAATGCGGCCTCTCAAATTATTTTTTTTCTGTGTTCGGCCCATACACCCAGCCGAGTTTGAGACCCCTGCCTTACTGGGTCTAAAACTCCTGCAAGAAGTAACTTGCTCGTTACTTGTTTTCCCTTGCTTAGATGGCTCGATTTCTGTGTATGACCTGGTTCTATTTGTGATCACTTCTAGTCCATAAGCTGTAAACTGAAAGTCAAATAAAAGTCAACCTGCGGACTTTTACTTAACCTTTTATTCAGGTTAAAGGGAACCTGTCACCAGTTTTGGTGACTATAAGCTGCAACCACCACCAGTGAGCTCTTATATACAGCATTCTTTTAATCAACCAGAAATGCTAGGTACGGCACACGTGATGGCCAACAAGGCTAATGCAACACTAGCTCGCTAGTATCGGTGTAGCATGTTCATGTCTCCAATTTGCCATATTAAACTGGTAACAAACCAGCACAGTTAAATCTCAATTTAGTGTCATTTATTTTTCGTTAATAGCATGAATACCCTCTCTTGGAAAAGAATGATGTAACAACAAAAGGCCAGGTTCTAATTGAGCCAACAGCTTATTGCATACTTTTGGGGTTTACTGTTGCAAAATTGTACTAATAACACATGTATGCGCAAAAGTAAAAAGTCTGCATAATTGTTTTTAAATTATTATTTTTTCTTATTTTAAACACTATTACACACTAAAGCTATATCCAAAATATTACTTTGGTAGGTATATGCATTTAAGGGAAGCTGCAGCAATTCTCAACAGTATTGTTGCGGCATGTATGGTTGGTAAATTGGACTAGTAAATCAGTGACGTAAAACGTTACATTTAGTATTATGTTTAAAAAAAAAAAAATAAAATGCTACCCCCTTTAAATAGTCTGCGTGAATATACCCTAAAATCAACACATAATAATTGTAGCTGCCACCGAGGAAATAAACTCTGACTTCTCGGCATTTAGCGGTTACTACTCACCTGTGCGGTTATCTGTAGGAATCTCCTCTGTACACGGCTCGTCACCCCTCACATATGTCTCTGTAGTATTAATATGGGTCAGATCTTTATCCTAAAGCAAAAATTGTAAAAAGCATAGACAGATGGAGAAGTTGTGTGAAATTATTATGAAGAACAGAAAAGATGACAAACAACAGCAGTAGTTATCAAATAGCTGCAGGTCTCCTGAATAAATCCAAACTATCGGCTCCCAATACTAGCCAGCAGTCTCCATAACCAGAAAATTATGAGTAGATCCAAACATCTATATCTGTGATGAGCTTTATCCACTAAGTATAAAACATACACTGAATGGTCACTTTATTAGAAATACCGATCTAGTAGCGTGTGGGACCTTCATTGGCCTTCAGGAAATCAGAAATTTGTTAGGTCATAATGGAATCTATATTTCGGCCAATAACATCTCACAGTTGATGTTAATTAGATAGCTCATTCCATCAAGTGAAACTCTTCTCAAGCATTTATACATTATGTATCTCTAGATTACACAGGTCTGCAAGGGTTAGATGGTTTGAAAATTAAGAGGAGATTGCCTAACTCAGTAAAACTATCGAAAAAATTCCATCACGTAAACGTTTCCACAAACATTGATTCCATGGGCTTTTTCTTCCACCATACTTTGACCCCTTTTTCATGACCTCTAGTGGATAATTTTGGTATAATTAGACATAAATTAATAAACACTTTGCTGCGATTGGCTACTATGGGCACAGAATATTTTCTTAACCCAGCATCCAAAGAGTGTGGTGTACATAGCATACAATCATAGCATACCTTGCTTTTTATAAACTTATTAAACCCAAATTTTGCATATCTGTGTTATTTACAACCTATTTGTTTGGAAAATATCTAAGCCCTATTATTAGTGATGAGTGATGAGCGAGCACTAAAATACTCAGGTACTCGATACTCAAATTGAGTAAATTGGAATACTCGGGTGCTCTTCTTGCAAGTACAATGGAAGTCAATGGAAAAGTCAGGCACAAGCATTTTGCCCTCCCAAGCTTTCTGGGGGGGCAAGAAAATCGCTTAAATAGATCGAATTAATGCTCAAATGGAATGGGAACAGAATGGGGAAGACGCCTGGAGGCATTTTTGACTCCCAGGTCGCTGCTGGGAACAATGTTGTCAAAGTATTATGCCACTTTTTATGAACTGTCACGCAGACTATGGGAATTGCGGGAAACCGAGGCTCCTAAGCTAACCCTCAGACTAAGGGGCCCTGTGCTATCCTTATTCTCAGAGATACCCCTAATGGTGAGGATGCCTGAGTCCCCTTCCTTGCCCTGCTCCTGACTAGCCCTGATCTTATACCCGGGGACCCGGGATAGGAGTGTGATTTAACTCACAGACAGGGGAAACCAAAACTCTGTCACACAGCACGCATGCACAAAGGTATAAGACAATATGTGATTAGGAGGAAAACAAGAGGAGGTTGGAAACAACAAGACAACAGCTAACTCCACAACAACACCAAGCACAAGCTACTCTCTCTCCAGAAGGTAGAAGATTTCCTCCAACCTAAAAATGAGAGGAGCAGAAGTGATTGGCTTCCTTACAACATCTGATCAAAGAAGCCTAACGAGCAGGCTAGCAGATGTTAACATTTGTTAGTGAGTCTATGAATGAGCAGACAGTAGGTCAATGCCCGGATCTGCCTGTGTTGATCAGGAACAACAGAGAAACCATTGGACAGAGCGTCAGACTCTGCAATGTAAACAGAGCCTGACGCCGTCATGACAGTCGGTGAGTTTTGCGCAAAACTCCGTGTGACAGTACCCATCCCTCTAAGAAGGGCCTCTGCACTCTCAGGCCCTGGTCTCTCCAGATGGAGGTGATGAACTGCCCTAACCAGACGTTCCGCATGGATATCTGAGGCTGGAACCCAAGTCTTCTCCTCGGGACGATAACCTTTCCAATGAACCAGGTACTGTAAAAATCAGTGAACAAAACGAGATCTTAGACTTCTGAAATTCCAATGACTCATCTACTAAGACAGGTTGCCGGTAACGCTGGGTGAAAAGCCAGTGGATTAATGACAGCAGTTATCCTGAATGGACCAATAAACTGAGGTCCTAAGTTAAGTGAAAGCACCTTAAGCTTAATGTTTCTAGTAAACAAATATTAATGTACTAGTGTTCAGATACTTCTAAGATCAAACTGAGGATTATAGGAGTGAACGCATTAAATTAATGTCCACCATTCATCACTTAAGGCTAATAAAGAGGATTGCATTATATGGCTTCATTTTGGCATGCTATATGCATTTTCATATCTCTAAATCAGATTTATTTGATATCTCAACCCCATATGACTTGATAAATATAAATATATTGAGTACACAATTTTTGTTTCAGGCCTCTGCCACACTCACGTGAATTTCACGCACGTGCCGAGAGACACGTATTTTCCCTGCGTGTTGTGTGCAGGTAAGTACGTGTCTCTGGTACGT
Source organism: Anomaloglossus baeobatrachus (assembly GCF_048569485.1). NCBI lineage: Eukaryota > Metazoa > Chordata > Amphibia > Anura > Aromobatidae > Anomaloglossus > Anomaloglossus baeobatrachus. Next base: position 500,977,513 of record NC_134357.1, read on the forward strand.
GCGTGACACGTGTGTTCTACGTGTGCTATCCGCGATAGCACACGTAGAATCGGTAATTATTATACTCACCTGGTCCTTCCTGATGTCCGCGCTGCTGTCCGTGGTGCTGATCCTCAGGCTCCAGCCCTCCCGTCTCTCCGCTGCTGCTGCTGCCAGGCTGTGAAGTGAATATTCAATGAGAATAATGAGCGGCGGTCGGCAGCAAGAGGCAGCAGCGGCAGAGACAGGAGGGCTGGAGAAGGTGAGTTAATGTTTTTTTTTTTTTTCACTGACATGTGTGTTTTCTCCGGCGCGTGTCACACGGGACCGCATCCACACTACACCCGTGTGGTACGGGTGCGGGCCGTGTAACACCCGTGCTGCCGGAGAAAACACTGACATGTCAGCGCTTTGAAAATCGCACACACGTACAAACGCACACGGACACACGTTCCGTGTGGTTTTACGTGTGTGTGCCTGCTACAATAGGGTAGCATTGGTTAAAGTGTCTCCGTGCCGCCGGTACGTGTAAAAAATGACAAACACGTGCCGGCAGCACGGATGTGTGGCACAGGCCTCAGGGAGTTTGGGTGTGGATATGACATTTTATGAGTGCATTGTACAGTACTGCACTGAACACTTTATAGAGTTAATGTGGTGGTTTCTCTGTGACGGTGTACTTTGGGTCAGCCAATGTGGAGTGGGAGAACCAAATAATTTCGGGTGAAACCTCCGCTGACAGGTAGGAATTTATCAAGGGATAGCACTTTTAACTCTGTAGCGCCCCTGAATACATCACGGTGCTACAGGGAACTGCATCCTTTCCCCAGGGTGCAGGGCCTACCCTCCATGGTTCCAAGTTCCCAGAAACCGGTGTCACCTCCATCAGCACCACAAACCCCAATTAACACCTCACATCATGACCTGTCAGACACACCAGTGAGTTGGTCTAGCTGGAACAGGGCCCCCACCTAGGGGTCAGCAGACTGGTGGGAGGGAACCAAGACAGTTCAGTGGCAGCCCCCAAAAGTGAGAGTAGCTGGAGAGTTAGCTCCCGGGGAGCTAGTGGAAGACAGAAGTTGGGTCACAGACAGTGGTCCGGGACCAGAGGAGTTGGTGACCGGGTACAGGGACGTCGGTCTGGGGTGCGACAGACGCAGTCTAGGAGGGACTGCAGGAACCAGAGAGGGACCGAAAGAGCTGGCCGGTACCGAGCACGACGGGGTACAGGACCCTAGGTCAGGAGCCGATTAAACGTCCTGGCAATTAACCTGCAGAGGAAGGGGACCTTCAGGGACAAAGTGACACCGGTGGGACCGGGTGCAGCGGCGGCGGCACTCAGAGACTTTGGTTTACCTACGGTGTGTGTGTGTCTACTTTCTAAACCTCATCCAACACCATGACTACCCTCAGTGAGTACCCTGATCCTTGCACCCTGTCCTCTCAAATCCACCAAACCCCAGAGTCCTGGGCCTTCTTTACCTGCGGAGGGACTGACACCTTGCTGCACCATACCATCTGCCCGGGTACTCCCTCCAGCAGCGACGGTACTCCCATTACCGCAACCCGCAGGTGGCGTCACGAACTTCTCCCCTGTAACTAACCCCCTTTTACGAATCAAAGTGTCCGCCAAGCTGGGTCCGGACCCCCCTCAAGCCATGATTCCGGACCCGAGCAGCACACCTTGAATCTTACCTGGCATCACGAACAGGATAAGGACTGGACCCATTAACCCAGGTGACGTGCGCCTTACAGAACTGTCCAAATCTGAACTGTGGCTGTTTATTTGCCATGCCGCCATTTTGCCCTCAATTTTGGCGCCTAAAAACAACAACTGCGCCATCATCCCCGTAAAAGGGCACAAAGCCTTAGCTCCGCCCCTTGGGAGTAACAGGATGTGAGGGTGGGGATTGGCACGGGGACACCATGACTCCGCACAAAAGTTCCTGGCTAAAAGAGCAGCAAGATTTCAGAGCCGAGAGACTGGTCGCCTGTGTGTTCCGTTCCTGGAACGGCTACTTGGATCGAGGAGGAGGAGACAGAGCGGCTCTGCAGGAGGATGCGGACGCAGTTCCTGTTCATGCTGGATGACTGGACGATCGAGATGAGGACCCCCCTCGAGTCACGATCCCGGATCCGAGCAGCCCGATTAACACCGGGGCGGCACACTCCTACCCTGGTACAGTGTATGCACTCAGTGCAAGGCCTAGATTAAATTTGAAGGAGGGATTGCAATACACTTAACAAAAGACGTAGAGGAGGGCCTATGAGTACCTTTTTGGGACAATTTTAAAAACATTCAGATTCCTACCTTGGTACATTCTATACACTCAGTGGAAGGCCTAGCTAAAATGATGAGGAGACATTTCAATACAGCCATGAAGACACATAAAGAAGAGACACTGCAATGCCTAGCAAGAATTCCATGGAGGTTTGCAATATAAGCAGCATAAGACCTAAAAGAGGGACTCTGACAATATTCAATAGTATTCAATATTCAGACTCGTACCCTGGTACCACCTATGCATTCAGTGCAAGGTCTAGCCTAAATTCTAAAGAGGGATTGCAATACACGCAGCAAGAGACGTAGAGGAGGGCCTCCGACTACATTTTGAGACAATTTTAAACTCCAGTTTTTATAATCAGTGTTTCTCAAATGCAAATAAAAATAAAAACTGATGGAGGTTTTTCAAGCTTCTTCTATCAGTCAGTGAAAAATGGACAGCACACAGATGGCACACAAGTGCTGTCCAATTTTTTTCATGGTCCTATTCTTAAGTTTAATCTTTAACCTTGATCAAATTCAGATGTGTCTGTTTTAGTGCTGACTACTGGGTCCACTAAAATACCGGACATGTGGACAGCCCTATATGCTATAAAAAGGTACAAGTTTTTTGTGAAAAGTACTATTCGCATGTGAAAAAATGCTGTCTGAATGAGCCCACCCACTGTTAATTGCATGTGCATGACCTACTCATCAGAATGATTGTTTGTAGAACTCCATAGTTGCTGATTTCCATACACAGGTACTACAGTCATAAAGGGACCGGTATCACTAATAAATTGGCCATTCAGTCTCTAATACTGGTGGATAAAACAAGACTGAACACAAGACCTTCACAGCCATCTACACATCATAGAGAGATCTCATGACACCTTCTCTCCATCTACCTGATCATCCTGAGGAACATTGGGATTTCCTTGTTTACAGTCCTGTGGAAGAAGAGGACATGGACATCTCTCTGGTGTTGTCCTCTCACTGGATAGAACTGGAGGAAACACATACAGGGACTGAATTCATTCTTTACATACAGATAATTATAGGCCGTGTGTATTTAGTCCTGTCTATTACCTGGTGATGTGAGGGGCTGGGGAACCCCCATCATGACGTCCTTGTACAGATCTTTGTGTCCTTCTAAATACTCCCACTCCTCCATGGAGAAATAGACGGCGACATCCTGACACCTTATAAGAACCTGACACATACAATGATACCGTCATCCCCCGATCCCTTCATAGCGTTACTGTATAATGTCCCAGCATTCCCAGCAGTGTCACCTCTCCAGTCAGCAGCTCAATCATCTTGTAGGTGAGTTCTAGGATCTTCTGGTCATTGATGTCCTCATGTATCAGGGGGTGAGGTGGAGGCCCCGTGATTGGGTTCAGGGGTCTTCCCCATTCCTCAGACACAGGGTCCTGACAGCGATCACTAGAGGTCTTCTTCACTACTGTGTAATCCTGGATATGGAGAGACACATTAATAAACCTCACTACAGATATTTCCAGAGTCCTCACCTCTCCAGTTCTGTCCATCTGTTATTCCCATAAATAAGAATGATGTAATGTGACATCATCAGAATCTCTCACCTCTCCAGTAAGCCGGAAGAGGATCTCTAGGGTGAGGTGTAATATCCTCTCCACCACCTTATCCCTGTCCCTATCCATCCTTGATGGGTCAATCAGGAATATTCTTTTATGTGGAAGATCTCCACGGAGAAGATCTGATATTGTAGAGACCTAAATTGGGAGAAGATATAAAATAATACAAAACTTCATGTGAAACAATTATGGGAAATAATAAGGGTAACACATATCAAGATATATAGTGAAGATGTACTCAATATTCTCATACACAGTGGGGTGAATTGCTTACAAAAATAAATAAGCTAATTTTTAAATTCCACTAAAGTCTAAACTAGCAGCTGCCATTTTACACATTACAAAGCAGAGAAGGATCACATGACATTGGGAGATATCTGGTAGGCTTTCTCATACTATCTCATAATTAGTGATGGGCGAACCAGAACTATAAAGTTCGGGGTCTGTACTGGACACCTAGTGTCTGTGCATGGGCCCCGAACATGGACTTTTCAGGGAAGTCCATGTTACTGTTCAGGTTTGGCCATCGGGATAAAAATAAAAAAAGTTAAAAGGAAGCAAAAGAGATTAACACAGGAGAATTATACTTACCGAGTATCCCACGCAGCTGTCACATTGCTTCCGGGTCCGCTCAGTAACTCACATGCATAGTCATTGCCTCCCCTGCCCACCCTCTGTGACACTGTCTGTGATTGGTTGTGGAGTGGAAAAAGAAATAATTTAAAAAAAATGACCTAGGGTTCCCCATATAGCGATACCCAGTGCAGATACATCTGACAGCTGGAGGCTGCAGGCACCAGCTGTGCATGTTATCTTGCCTGTGTATCAAAATACAAGGAACCCCATGTGGCTCTTTTAAAATTATATAAATAAATCATTTTTAAAAACTGTGTGCGATCCCCCCCAATTTTGATACCCAGTCGAGATAAAGCGGACATCTGGGGGCTGGTATGTCAGGTTGGGGAGGCCCATGGTTATTGCCCCCCCAGTCTAAAAATAACTACCTTCACCCAGCCCGGAATTGTCACATCCACTAGATGCGACAGTTTCAGAGTTTAACCCGGCTCATCCCGATTGCCCTAGTGTGGTGGGAATTGGAGTATTATAAGGGGTTAATGACAGCTGTGATTTGTAAAAAAAAATTACAGCTGTCATCCAGCCCAAGGTCAGTAATGGGGAGGAGTCTATGGGACTCCCCCATTTTTAATCATGTAAGTCAAATGAAATAATTACAAAACACTGAGAATAATCCTTTATTAAAAAAAAACACATCACCCTCTTTCTCCAATTTATTAAACCAAAAAACACCCCTACAGGGCCGACATAATCCCCACCACGACGTGTCACGATGATCCCAGCCCTGCTACATCTGAGGTTGCAGTGCACAGTCACATTAGAAAATGTGACTGATCACTGCAATGTCAGGGACACACTGAGGGAGCCACAGCTGTGAAAGCAGAGAAGTCAGTAAGTTCATTTGACATCACAGCTGAGGTTCCCATGGTACCCAAGCTGTGACCTCAGGTGAATTGACCTGAATGTATTTTAACAGGGAGAAATGCAAAGTCATACATCTTGGCAAGAATAATGAAAAGAGTATATACAGCATGGGAGGAATAGAGCTATCCAACAGCATGTGTGAAAAAGACTTAGGTATACTACTAGATCACAGACTGAACATGAGTCAAAAGTGTGATGCAGCAGCAAAAAAGACAAACAGCATTCTAGGATGTATTAACAGAAGCATACAGTCTAGATTACGTGAAGTCATTATCCCCCTTTACTCCTCTTTGGTCTGACCTCATCTGGAATATTGTGTCCAGTTCTGGGCACCACATTTTAAAAAAGACATCAACAAACTGGAGCAAGTTCAGAGAAGAGTGACCAGAATGGTGACTGGTCTGCAAACCATGTCCTATGACGAATGGTTACAGGATTTAGGATTGTTTAGCTTGCAAAAGAGAAGACTGAGAGGAGACCTAATCGCTGTCTACAAATATCTTAAAGGCTGTCACACTGTTGAGGGATCAGTTTTAGTCTCATTTTCACAAAGAAAGACTAGAAGCAATGGGATGAAACTGATGGGGAGGAGACAGATTAGATATTAGAAAAAACTTTTTGACAGTGAAGGTGATCAACGAGTGGAACAGGCTGCCACGAGAGGTTGTGAGTTCTCCTTCAATGGAAGTCTTTAAAGAGAGGTTGGACAGACATGTGTCTGGGATGATTTAGTGAATCCTGCTTTGAGCAGGGGGTTGGACTAGATGACCCAGGAGGTCCATTCCAACGCTAATATTTTATGATTGTATGACTTGAGGTGAACTCAGTGACCTCACCTCAAGTGAAGTCATTGCATAATCCAGTAATTCGGCATTGAATTCAATGTGTGCACATTGAATATTTGGGTGCAGACATTTCTGCACCAAATATGCATCTCCTGACAAAAAAACCACCAAAACTGCATCAAAACGCATGCAGTTTTGGTGTGGTTTTTGCAAGTAGATGTACATTTGGTGAAGAAATGTCTGCACCCAAATACTCAAGTGCACACATTGCCTAATCCGGTATTGAGTTCAATTACTTCACCTGAGGTCACAGCTGGGGTTCCCACGATACCCCAGGTGTGACCTGAGGTGAACTGACCTCAGTTGAACTCATTGAACTCAGTGACCTCACCTCATGTGAAGTCATTGAACTCAATTCCGGATTAGGCACTGTGTGCACATTGAGTATTTGGTTGCAGACATTTCTGCACCAAATCTGCATCTCCTGGCAAAAAAATGCCGCAAATGCACACCCCACATATAGTCAAAAACTACTTTTGAGGAATAGTTCAAAGCTCATAAGGGTGGAAGGGCCATATTGGAGTTCATATTTAGTTGGGATGGTTTACAGGTGCTATGTCAAATTGGCAGAGGCCCTGAAATGCCAGAACAGCAGAACCCCTCCAAGTGACTCCATTTTACAAACTATATCCCTCAATGAATTTTTTTAGGGGTGCAGTCATCATAGTGACCCTACAGGTGTGTCAAAATGTTATATTATTGGGCGCTGAAGAAAAAAATAATTACATTTTTAGAACTAAACTGCTGTTTCAACCCAAGATTTTCAATTTTCACAAAGGGAATAGGTAAAAAAAAGCCCCATAATATATTACACAATTTCTCCTGAACGTAGCAATACCCCACATGTGATTGTACAGTGCCACAGGGCTTGGGAGTGAAGGAGTGCCATTTTATTTTTGGAGCACACATTTTTCTAGAATAGTTTGCAGACTCCATTTGCAGAGCCAGGACAACAGAAATCCCCTCAAGGGACCACATTTTGGAAATTACACCCCTCTGTGAATTCATCTCTAGGTTTAGGGATGATTTAGGGCTCACTCACACTTGCGCTATTTTGACGCAAACGGAATTCGTCACTAATGTAGTACAGTTCATTTATTTACAGTGGAAGCGCGACATCGTGTGGACACAAGCGGGTACTACACGACACACACACGCGCCATAGTAACGCGCTTCCACTGTAAATAAATGAACTGTACTACATTAGTGACGGATTCCGTTTGCGTCAAAATAGCGAAAGTGTGAAACTAGCCTTAGTCTGTGAAAAACACCCATGGAGTCAAACACAATGAATGTTGAAGAATTGCCAATTGTAAATAAGCCTTTGTCGTGCCCAGTACATTGTAGTGCCCTTATATTGTGCCCAGCTCGTGCTTCTGGTAACCTGCACCCCGTAAATTAAGCAGGCTTATCTTACTACCACAATGCCAAACATGTGGACGGTAACTGTGGTTTAGGCACATTGTGGGGCTCAGAAGGGAAGGGGGCATTTGGATTTGGGAGCGCAGATTTTGCTAGACTTTTTTGCTCCCAGCCATAGCGTTTTTCCAGAGCGTTTGTGATATCAGTAACAAGGAAGCCCCCTATATTTCCGTTAAGACATGACAGACCTGAGTGGAGACTTTTGTTTTTGTGTGTTGAATTTAATGCTATTTAGTGGCAAATAGTGTACAGAACATTTTGGATCAGTTCACGTTTATCCTGTGCTCTGTGCTGAGCATTTACTTCGGGGTCTCCATCTACATCTCCAAAATACGTGATTCAGGTGAAACCCCTGACGGATCCATTCATTAATGAGGCAACAGAGTTACTCTGGAATCTGTTTGGCCTCTGTTCTGCAGTGTCCGACTTTTCAAAGGTGAAGAAAAGTGTTGATGTCTACACTTTTGTGCACATCTAAAAAGATGCATAAAAAAATGGACACCGCCAGACCGCAGGACAAACGGGAGTTCAAAGTGACATCTTCCGCCTCATTACAGTGCATTTCCAGTTGGGAATTTTGTTTGAATTACATTTTTCTGAGACTTAAGGGGGCTTTACACGCTGTGATATCGTTAATGAATTATTGTCGGGGTCATGGTGTTTGTGAAGCACATCCGGCGTTATTAACAATATCGCAGTGTGTGACAAGTACGAGCGACCTTAAACGATCACAAAAGCGGTCAAAATCGTTTGCCGAGGAGAGGTCGTCATGAAACTAAAAATCGTTCTCTGCTTATTAGCGATGTTGTTCGTCGTTCGTCGTCGTTGTTCGCTGTGTGTGACACCGCAGGAGCGACGAACATCTCCTTACCTGCCTCCACCGGAAATTCGGAAGGAAGGAGGTGGGCGGGATGTTACGTCCCACTCATCTCCGCCCCTCCGCTTCTATTGGACGGCTGCCGTGTGACGTCGCTATGACGCCGCACGAACTGCCCCCTTAGAAAGGAAGCGGATCGTCGGCCAGAGCGACGTCGCAGGGCAGGTGCGTGTGATGGGGTAAGCAATGTTGTGCGCCACGGGCAGCGAGTTGCCCGTGCCGCACAACCGACGGGGGCGGGTACGATCGCTTGCGATCTTGCTAGCGAGATCGCAGCGTGTAAAGTACCCTTTACACCAAATTCCCGGTGTAAGCGCTCAGCGTAAAATGCAGGATAAATATCAGCCATTCCGTAATACAATCTTTGGGAGGCAGAATAAACAAATCAAATTTTTTTACACCGTTCACCTTGCAATATAAGTGATAGAGGAGGTTTATTCCTCCGGTCAGTATAATTACAGCGATATCTGGTTTATATAGTTTTTGTTATTTTTGATGGCTATCACACTAAAAACGCTTTTTTACAAAATGAGATTTTTTTGCATCATCATATTTTGAAGGCTATAGTGTTTTTTATTTTTCTGCTGACAATCATTTAAGTGCTTGTTTTTTTGGGATGGGTTGGAGTTTTCATTGGTACCATTTTGAGGCACATAATATTTTTTTATCGCTTTCTATTCCGCTTTTTGTGAGGCAGAATCATGAAGAAACAGCAATTCAGGAATTGTTTTTTGCTTTTTTACGCTATTCACTTTCTCCTAAAAGTGATAAGATAGCTTTATTCTTCGGGTCAGAACGATTACAGCGATACCACATTTATATAGTTATTTTTATGTTTTGACACTTTTATACCATAAAAACAATTTTATAGAAAAAAAAGTTTTTGCATTGCTGTATTCTGAGAGCTATACTTTTTTTTTTTTAGTTTTTCACTGAAGAAGCTGCATGGCAGCTTGTTTTATGCTGGAAAAGATGATATCATTTTTATTCATATACGACTTTTTGATCAAATTTTTTCCACTTTTATTGGCAGCAGGAATATTTAGCGGATGCCATATCATGTTTGGAGAGCCCCTTATGTACCTAAACAGTAGAGCTCCCCACAAGTGACCCCATTTTGGAATCTAGACACGTCAAGGAATTTACCTAGATGTTTGGTGAGCACCTTTGAAATTCCAGGTGCTTCACAGAATTTTATAACGTTGAGCTGCCAAAATGAATACCATGAAATGAAAGTGGTGAGTGGGACAAGTCTGGGAAAACCAACGCCTTATCGACTAGGAAGCTGGAAAAAAATCCAACAGTGGCAAAATTACAAAAAAAAATAAATTCCACAATGGGGTTTTTTTTATTCACCATGTTCACTATGCAGTAAAAATTACCTTGTAATATGATTCTCCAGTTCAGTTCTACTCGTATTACAGGCACCAAATATGCTTTTTTATTACTATTTAAGTGGCGAAAAATTGGCATTTTCTGAAAGCTGTAACGTTTTCAATTTTTGGCCAATGGGGCTGTGTAGGTTCTTTTTTCCTGCTGTCTGAGCTATCATTTTTATTGATACCATTTTGGGGTACATACAATGTTTTGATCGCCTTTTATTGCATTTTACTGTAGAGTTGCAGCAGCCAAAAAAACAGAAGTCTGGAATTTAGATTTTTTTTATCATTCTGGTGTTTACTAAAAGGGTTTAATAATTTTATATTTGGGCTCAGTGGTTAGCTCTATTGAATTGCAGTGTTGGGGTCCTGGGTTTGAATCCCACCAAGGACAACATCTGCAAGGAGTCTCTATGGTCTCCCTGTGTTTGGGTGGGATTTCCTCCAGGTTGTCTGGTTTCCTCCCACACTCCAAAGAGGCACCGAACGATTGTGAGCCCCGAAGGGGACAGTGTTCCTGATGTATTTAAAGCGCTGTGGAATTTCTGGCACTATATAAGTGAATATTATTATTATAATAGATGGGACTTGAGCGGATGTAACAATACGAAATATGTGGGGGTTTCTTTGTTTTGTATTATATACAGTGTGTCCACCCATATCCTGTCCACCACCATTAACTTGAGAAAACTAAATAGGATAAATGAAGTGAGCACTAATATGTATTATGAGTGCAAGCCAAAAAAATACATGATACATAAGGATAAGGCTGCACATCAAAGTTAGATAATAGAAATAATGCTATAAGCATACCGAAAAATATTGAAGCATACAATGAAAAATGCCACTTGCTACCTTGAAAGTGTGAATAATGAAATGCATACCTGCCATGAATATTAAGAGAAAGGAGATATTTAGCAATCGCATTGATCAATGTAACTGAGCCCCAAAACCTCGTCAAGGTATATCTCTATATTGGGGTCCCTAGCTCTATGACCCTAACTGTGTGTCATCTCATTGCAATTAAAAACTGCTGTGTGTGGAGAGGGGTAACCAAGGACTTGCTTATATAGGAGATGGCTTGCACTCATAATATATATTAGTGCTCACTTCAGTTATCCTATTTAGTATTATGAAGTTTTTTTCTGAGTGTGAACACAGCTCCGATTCTTTCGGCCATGTTTTTTTCCATCTCCTATATAAGCAAGTCCTTGGTTACCCTCTCTCCACACACAGCAGTTTTTAATTGCAATGAGATGACACACAGTTAAGGTCATAGAGCTAGGGACCCCAATATAGAGATATACCTTGACGAGGTTTTGGGGCTCAGTTACATTGATCAATGCGATTGCTAAATATCTCCTTTCTCCTAATATTCATGGCAGGTATGCATTTCATTGTTCACACTTTCAAGATAGCAAGTGGCATTTTTCATTGTATGCTTCAATATTTTTCGGTATGCTTATGGCATTATACTATTATCTAAGTTTGATGTGCAGCCTTATCCTTATGTATTAACTTGAGAACGGCAGCAGCTATAGGAATAGAAGTGGTGTCTAGGTATAGTAAAGTATCCATGCGCTACGCAATGAAACCACCTATAACGCCACCTGGTGGAAAACAACGAAGTTAGCATTTTTATCTCAAAAACGGAACAAGATAGAGGAAAAAAGTGAATTACAAAGTTGTAGGGCATCATCAATTCAATACGAATTGACACATTGCATACAGAAATGCTATGATTAGAACGTGTAAAACTCACAAGGCTGCGGACGTGAAGCGATACCTCATGGACACCTTCCTACAAGTCATTGGGTATGGTGGCTGCATGGAGTGGCCTCCATGCTCACCTGACCTGACCCCATTGGACTTCTTTCTGTGAGGTCACATCAAACAGCAGGTGTATGCGACCCCTCCACCAACATTGCAGGACCTACGACGACGTATCACAGATGCTTGTGTAAATGTGTCACCTACCATATTGCACAACGTGCAGCAAAATACAGTATGCTGTCCAGAGTCCAGATGTGCATCGCAACTGACGGTGGCCACTTTGAGCATGAAAGTTAAATGAGCGCCATATGCGTGACCAGCATTTAATGTTTTGGGGGGTAATGGATTTCATATCATAGCATTTCTGTATGCAATGTGTCGATTCGTATTGAATTGATGATGACCTACAATTTTTTAATTCACTTTTTTTCTCTATCTATCTCTATCTTTTTTTCTCTATCTCTATCTCGTTTTCTCTATCTCGTTGTTTTCCACCAGGTGGCGCTATAGGTGGTTTCATTGCGTAGTGCATGGATACTTTACTATACCTAGACACCACTTCTATGCCTATAGATGCTGCCGTTCTCAAGTTAATGGAGGTGGACAGGATATGGGTGGACACACTGTATATAAATTTATCAATATATATATATATTTTTAATGTTTTACTTTGTTAGGGCTCACTCACATCAGCATATAACTCGGACGATATTTTATAGAATAGCACTCACTCCAATGTTGTACTATGGGGCAGTGCAGATCTGCGATTTTTTTTTTGGCATGCCAATTCGGCCTGAGAAAAGACATTATTTTGTAACATAGATCATGACGAGACATAAAAAAAAAAAAAAAAAAAATGTTTAAAAATCGCAGTTAACGTAAAAACTTGATTTAACCCATTGGTAATTTTGTGATTACTAGGGGGATGTGTCATTTTGGACAAGTTCTCCCTCTATCCAGTTAAGGCCACTTTACACGCAGAGGTAAATCTTTGGCAGATCTGTGGTTGCAGTGAAATCATGGACATATTGTTCCATTTGTACACAGCCACAAACCTGGCACTGATTGTCCACAATTTCACTGCAACCACAGATCTACCACAGATCTACCACAGATCTACCACAGATCTACCACAGATCTACCACAGATCTGCCACAGATCTGCCACAGATCTGCCACAGATCTGCCACAGATCTGCCACAGATCTGCCACAGATCTGCCACAGATCTGCCACAGATCTGCCACAGATCTGCCACAGATCTGCCACAGATCTGCCACAGATCTGCCACAGATCTGCCACAGATCTGCCACAGATTTATCTCTGTGTATGACAGGGCCTTTACATTGTGCTTGGTTCAGTGTGGGAACGGGACGAGGGTAGGATTTTACTTATTGTCCAAATCACTATTCTAAGCAGTGTGAAGGGGGCACAATGGGGCATCACACTGTGCAATATTTGTCCAGTCTTTCATAGCTGGGAGGCGTCTACCTCAGAAGACAGGGAAACAAATCTACTGGATCGTAGAATGGGGTCTCTAAGAAGGCTCTGCACTGAAGGGGTTAATGCCCCTTGCTCCCAGTAATGGGGAATCTCCACATACCTCCTCCTGCAGAGCCGCACACTGGATATATGGCTGCTCTGTGCTTCCAGGACCTGTGATGATGTCACATGGAGGGGAGGAGCTATACAGTATTAGGGTTTTGCAGATGTGCAGTGTTTCCTTGGGTCAGGCCCCATTCACCAGGGCTGTGGAGTTGGTAGCCATACCTGTGACTCCGACTCCTCAATTTCCCTTGTATGGACTCCGACCCCAACTCTGACATATATTGCTTATATTTAAGTGAAAAATGTATCGTAGTACAATGTGAACATCAGACATTTAATCATTTTATGATACAATAATCACGATATTTAGATAGAACATAAAATATATTAATTGGAATACAACTTTTAAAACAAAAAAAACTGTAATAAATTGTAAATATGTAATACAATATGTAATATAGATTACATATATTACACATACCTCCCAACTTTTGAAGAAAGGAAAGAGGGACAAAGTATGCGGTGCGGTAAATTTTGACCACATCCCTAGCCACACCCATTTGGCAGTAAGGGTCATTCAGCAGATGCCTGTTCATTCATAGTCATAGCAGCCAGAATTTTCTTATATTTATATGTGTCACTATATGACATGTTGCTTATTTGTGCCTATAAAGCCGTGTTCACATGTTGCATAAATTCTGTTTCTTTTTGTTTCTGCCGCTGTCTGCACCAAACTACACAATAACAATCTTCTCTGGTCATTCTATTTTTGCTGCATTTTTTATGCCTTTTCTCCATAATTTAATGCGTTTTTGGTTCAGGCGTTTTTAAGTGTTTTGTGTAGAGAAGCTTTTTCCTGCATTTTATTAAGCTCCACATAGAAACCTCCAGAGAAAAAAAACAAAACAAAACGCAGAGTTCAGCGATATTATTTCATGGAATCACATCCACATTGCTTGGACATTTAAACACAGCAGAATAAATGTGCAAAAAAACAGCAGAAAAAATGCAGCATTTACACTACATGTGAACACGGACTAATTGTCCAAGCAAAGTGGATGAGACGTCCTGAAATCTCCGCCCCTTTTGCGTCTAAAGACGCCGCTGAACTGTGCGGATTTGGTGTTTTTTTTCTTTATAAGCTTCAGGATTCACATCTGCAACAAACACGTATCAAATAAGGGAGACAATTCATAAAAAATACCGCAAACATGCAAGAATCTGAGGAGATTGTTATTGCGCTCGTGGTGCGGACACCTGCAGAAAAAAACGCAGCATTTACGCTACGTGTGAACACGGCCTCAGTGATACATTTTTATTATATTTTTATGGGTTTTAATAAAGAAAAAAAATAAATAAATTGCGCCATTTTTTGTCCCGCCATTTACCGAGTCCCTTAAATAATCTGATCACTGTTCACTGATCACTGTTAATAAGTTTAATAAAATTACATTATTCTATTTTTTTTAATTATTTTTAGTAATTTTATTAGAAGAAAAAAAAATCTCTTTTCCTCTCCCTGTAGAACACAGGACATAGAGCTGCTGCTCTGTATTGTAGGTTTATTCATATAAAATCCTCCCTCTCACATCATCAATTCCCAGTGGCTCAACAGCTTAGACCAGGTAGAAAAGCTAGAAGGCTGCTGGACACATGTTTGAAAGTTGCTGGTTTGAATCCAAGGTAGTGAAAATAAAAAAAAAATTGTGTTTGTATTTTTTTTTCTTATTTCTTTATAGTAGTTTTATAGCAACAAATGAATCTGACTCTTTCCTTCAACTACAAAGAGATGCAGTATTTATCTATCTATGTATCATCTATCTGTCTATCTATCTTATGTATCTATCCCTCTATCTATTATCTATCTATTATAGCTCTATCATGTATCATTTATCTATCTATCTATCTATATATAATGTATGTAGCTATCTATTATCTATCATGTATCTATATATCCCTCTATCATCCATCTCTCTATCATCCATCCATCCATCCATCCCTCTATCAATCATCCATCCCTCTATCAATCATCCATCCCTCTATCAATCATCCATCCCTCTATCATCTATCCCTCTATCCATCCATCTTTGCAGCTGAATAATCTGCTTTTGGTTTCTCACTTGCAATACAGAGGTCAAGATTACCAAATCTTCCTATGCTTTTCAATACAGGTAGTGGCTCAGTGGTAGAGCTGCTGCCTATGGAACCATGAGCGCATGGGTTCAAGTTCCAGCCGCCCTGATAATCCAGAGCCAGGACATCAGCTGTGAGATGCAGGACTGCAGAACACACCTCTAAAATCAGGGTAGTCTTGCAGAATCTGGGACAGTTGGGAGGTATGATATTACATACTAGCTATAGTACCTGGTCATTGCCCGGAATAGTAACTGTGTCTCTTTCTCAGTCTCTTTGCCTATGTCTGTCTCTTTCCCCTTGTGTCTGGTTTTTTTTTTGTGTCTTTCCCTGTGTGTCTCTTTCTCTGTCTGTGCCTGTCTGACTCTGTCTCTCAGCCTGTGTCTGTCTATGTCTGTCTCTCCACCGACATCATATTACCTCACACATAAGCTTCTTATACTTTGAATGTCCTTTGTTCCTATAGTAACCAATCATAGCTCTTATTAACAGCCTGTAGGTCGCAGCTCCATTCAGTTTAATGGAGGCAGGTTTTTTGGAGAGTAACTGTAAAGCGCGGGGTTACATTTTCTTCTCAAAACAAGTCTATGACGTTCCCTGAGTCACATGAGGCATCTGTGCAAAATTTTGTGATTGTAAATGCGACGGTGCGGATTCCTTTAGCGGACATACATACACACATACATACACACATACATACATACATACATACACACAAACACACAAACACTCAGCTTTATATATTAGATATTACATATTATACAGTTAGGTCCAGAAATATTTGGACAGTGACACAATTTTCGCGAGTTGGGCTCTGCATGCCACCACATTGGATTTGAAATGAAACCTCTACAACAGAATTCAAGTGCAGATTGTAACGTTTAATTTGAAGGTTTGATCAAAAATATCTGATAGAAATTGTAGGAATTGTACACATTTCTTTACAAACACTCCACATTTTAGGAGGTCAAAAGTAATTGGACAAATAAACCAAACCCAAACAAAATATTTTTATTTTCAATATTTTGTTGCGAATCCTTTGGAGGCAATCACTGCCTTAAGTCTGGAACCCATGGACATCACCAAACGCTGGGTTTCCTCCTTCTTAATGCTTTACCAGGCCTTTACAGCCGCAGGCTTCAGGTCTTGCTTGTTTGTGGGTCTTTCCGTCTTAAGTCTGGATTTGAGCAAGTGAAATGCATGCTCAATTGGGTTAAGATCTGGTGATTGACTTGACCATTGCAGAATGTTCCACTTTTTTGCACTCATGAACTCCTGGGTAGCTTTGGCTGTTTGCTTGGGGTCATTGTCCATCTGTACTATGAAGCGCCGTCCGATCAACTTTGCGGCATTTGGCTGAATCTGGGCTGAAAGTATATCCCGGTACACTTCAGAATTCATCCGGCTACTCTTGTCTGCTGTTATGTCATCAATAAACACAAGTGACCCAGTGCCATTGAAAGCCATGCATGCCCATGCCATCACGTTGCCTCCACCATGTTTTACAGAGGATGTGGTGTGCCTTGGATCATGTGCCGTTCCCTTTCTTCTCCAAACTTTTTTCTTCCCATCATTCTGGTACAGGTTGATCTTTGTCTCATCTGTCCATAGAATACTTTTCCAGAACTGAGCTGGCTTCATGAGGTGTTTTTCAGCAAATGTAACTCTGGCCTGTCTATTTTTGGAATTGATGAATGGTTTGCATCTAGATGTGAACCCTTTGTATTTACTTTCATGGAGTCTTCTCTTTACTGTTGACTTAGAGACAGATACACCTACTTCACTGAGAGTGTTCTGGACTTCAGTTGATGTTGTGAACGGGTTCTTCTTCACCAAAGAAAGTATGCGGCGATCATCCACCACTGTTGTCATCCGTGGACGCCCAGGCCTTTTTGAGTTCCCAAGCTCACCAGTCAATTCCTTTTTTCTCAGAATGTACCCGACTGTTGATTTTGCTACTCCAAGCATGTCTGCTAATTCTCTGATGGATTTTTTCTTTTTTTTCAGCCTCAGGATGTTCTGTTTCACCTCAATTGAGAGTTCCTTAGACCGCATGTTGTCTGGTCACAGCAACAACTTCCAAATGCAAAACCACACACCTGTAATCAACCCCAGACCTTTTAACTACTTCATTGATTACAGGTTAACGAGGGAGACGCCTTCAGAGTTAATTGCAGCCCTTAGAGTCCCTTGTCCAATTACTTTTGGTCCCTTGAAAAAGAGGAGGCTATGCATTACAGAGCTATGATTCCTAAACCCTTTCTCCGATTTGGATGTGAAAACTCTCATATTGCAGCTGGGAGTGTGCACTTTCAGCCTATATTATATATATAATTGTATTTCTGAACATGTTTTTGTAAACAGCTAAAATAACAAAACTTGTGTCACTGTCCAAATATTTCTGGACCTAACTGTATATTACATATTAACACTATGTAATAAACTATATAAGTGGCAAAAAACAGTTTTCAACAAAAACATACTAAATAACATTTGTGCAGTCTATTAATTTCTTCTAAGAAATAAAGTTGCCTCCATCAGATCCTCCTTCATACATGACGTCAAATCTGACCTAATAATTTTAAGGCTAGAGAACAACCTCTCTACACTAACTTGGGTTGGAGGCAAAGCCGTAACCACATGGGCAACACATCTAACAATTTCCGGGTATAAAGGCCCCGTCACACACAGAGATAAATCTTTGGCAGATCTGTGGTTGCAGTGAAATCATGGACATATTGTTCCATTTGTACACAGCCACAAACCTGGCACTGATTGTTCACAATTTCACTGCAACCACAGATCTGCTGCAGATTTATCTCTGTGTGTGACAGGGCCTTTAAGGAATTGCCTCATGCATAGTCAGTTTTGATGAACGGTTGAATTTTTCTATTTCTTTGAGAGCAAGTGAAAATTTTTTGCTGAAATATGGTCAGTCTGCTTGCTATAGGAGACAGAGTGAAATATTTTCCTTGTGGCAACGCTTTGCCTGCTCCATGTCATCCAAATACTTGTCAAAGTTAAACTCCTGATGAGGATGAAGATATGGCAGCAGTAGCACTGTCAGGACCCAAGTCCTCTTGCACCTGGCAGTCCTGTAGGCCACTCATCCTAACTGCTATCTCAGTCAGAGTTTCTTTTCCTTTAGTAAGCTGTTAATCATCAAGCAGTATACGATGACTTGGGTCCACATAAACAGCTGCCAGAAGAATTTTATTTTCCAATAGCTGTGTCTCCCTCTGTTTCATTTAAGCAGAAATGCCATCTGCGATAAAACCTCCTCTTTGGGACAGGCAAAATAGCAAGTTCTTTCACTCCCTTATGAAAATGCTAGGAGTTAAATCCTCAGCTTGTAATTTTTTAGTCACAATAAATGGGTGATTAAGGCTATGTGCGCACTAGAAAGTGACTTTTTCTTAAGGAAAATCCGGACCCTCTTAAAGAATCCTGCACCCGCGGTAAAAAAAACGCAATGAAATCCGCATGCGGTTTTACCGCGGTTTGCCGTGGATTTTTATCATTATTTATGACAAAAAATGCAGGTACCTGCGGAAAAGAAGTGACATGCTCATTAATTCCGCAGCGGAAAATCCGCAGGTAATTCCGCGGGTATAAAAAAACGCAGTGTGCGTACAGCATTTTTTAAAACCCATAGGATTTGCTGGGGAATGACTGCAGCAATGTTAGACACTTTTTCTGCAGCAAAGCCGCGGCAAAATCCGAGGTAAATCTGCAGCGTGCACACATAGCCTAAGCGATTCCTTCGATTCAGCCACCTGTGTACATTGACATTCATTTAGGGTTACCTGAGGGTTCGCCATATCTATAACAAACGGTTTTAGTTTAAGCAATCGCTCAATCATTAAATAAGTGCTGCCCCATCGAGTGGCTTGATCGACAATTGCCCCTTTCCCAGCACATCTCTTCAAGATGGAATCAATTTTAGGGGTTCTGGCGGCAATAACCAATTTCCTCACTTTTCCAATCAGATTTCCAGCATGTCCCTCTTGCAGACTATCTCTTATTGCCAGCTGCAGCGTGTGCACAACACAGCGCATGTGATGAATATGAAAGTGTTTTGAAGCAGCTTCATCAAGATCATCTAATTCTAAAGTATCATTTTATTGTTCTTCTGTTGTAATATCTGTTTGTTCCTCAGTTACATGAACAGCACTGTGGCTCCATCTCACACATACTGAATCCTAAATTTTCTTCTAGCTGTTGTTCATTACTCTCATTCATCAGTTTAATTGTACTTATGTTTGAAGCATTGTCCGTTATTTTTCTAATCTGCTTTTGCTATTGAAAGTATTATTTATGAGCTCAAAAACCTTTCAGGTAATGCGGTTTTTTAAAAAGCTGATCTGCTTTTGCAGCTGAAAAACGTATCCTCAAAAAACACTGCAAAAACGCTGTGTGTGAATGTAGCCTTAGATCAGGAATAGAACAGCCATTTATAGCACATTTCATAACTTTCCCAAATTCCTATGAAAAAATATTCAGCACATTCTGCATTGCACTACTCTACCCGATTTATTATATATTTTAGGACTCCACCAAAATGAACACCGACTCAGACTCCACGACTCCGAATCCACAGCCCTGCCATTCACACAGCCATTTAAAAAAACGCACATGTTGTACAGTCCGTTTTGGACATCCAAATGGCCATTCGTGTGTCTGTGTGTGTCATCCATGTGACATCCGTGTGACCGGTACTGGGAAAAAACGTATGATACTGATATGAATGTTTTATTATGTGTAAAAGATGTGCAAATCCAGAAAAATGATTAGATAGAGGGCTAGATAGATAGATA
Source organism: Anomaloglossus baeobatrachus (assembly GCF_048569485.1). Lineage (NCBI taxonomy): Eukaryota > Metazoa > Chordata > Amphibia > Anura > Aromobatidae > Anomaloglossus > Anomaloglossus baeobatrachus. The sequence goes on from NC_134357.1 coordinate 500,997,662, forward strand.
GATAGATAAATAGAGCAATAGAGGGAGGGATAGATATCGATGGAGAGATAAAGGGATAAATAGATAGATAGAGGGAGGGATAGAGAGATATGGATGAATGGCTAGAGAGATAAAGGGATATATAGAGGGAGGAATAGATAGATAGAGGGATTGATAGATATATAGAGGGATAGATAGAGGGATACATAGATATGAATGGATAGCTAGAGAGATAGAGGGATAGATCGATAGAGGGATAGATAGAGGGATAGATAGATAGATAATAGATAGATAGAGGGATAGATAGATAATAGATAGATAGAGGGATAGATAGATGATATATAGATAGACAGACCTTACATCATTTTTTGTAAATTATTTATTAATTCGGCTAAATAGCTATACAAGCTATGTAGCCATCCCTCTCTCTATTATCTAGCTAGCAATCATTTATATATATCATTTTTCTAGTTTTGCACATCTTTTATCATGAAATCATGAAAACATTAATTTTAGTATCATTCGTTTTTTCCGATAAGCGTCACACAGATGTCACATGGATGTCATCCGCGTGAAGTCCGTATTTCACCTGTGCTGCTGGGAAAAAAAACTGACTTGCCTCTTTGAGAATCATCAGGACAGGCAGGTGTTTCACAACCATCTGAAAACAATGAGGTGCGAAGATCTCTATTGACTTTAACTAGTATGCATGTGAACGTGGCTCTGGTACGTGTGAAAACAACACCACACAAACAGAAGACACAGTGGTGTGAAGGAGGCCTTACACACACTGCTGTACTGCTGTGCTTAAGTAACATCTCTGCACTGTGGGAAGGCTTCAGCCTTTCTTGTGATATAATCATCACTCACAGGAGCAGCTCCATTCCAGACCATATACTGTATCTAGTGCAAATCTTTATATTCTTTGGCAAGGCTTGTTAAAGTGTCCATATTGACTTTTAGGATTGCTACTTCCAATAGGTGGCTCTAGAGTTAAAGTTCTCTTCCTCTTTGATAAGGCAATTTGCATATTTAATTTCACAGAAGAACATTTTAGGCATTTAAAGGGGTTGTCCACTACTTTTACTTTGATGGCATATCTCTAGGATACGTCATCAATATCTGATCGTCCAGGGTCCATCACCCAGCACCCCCGCAGACCAGATGTTTCGGTGACAGTGGCGGCAGCACGTGGCAGACAATGCTGTTTTGAAACTGCACCGTCTTCTGATAGTGGTTGCTCCCGGTACTGCACATGCGCCTCCTATTGATTTGAATGGGAAGTGGATCAATTTTTAAAAGAACTGGAATTTACCTTCTTTTTTCTTTGGATAAACTCTTTAACTCATTGACTGCTGAGTGCAGACTTTTTTTTTCTACACCACATTACATTGCAGTAACCTGTTTTAACCTATAATTTTTGGGGCTTTTGCCAAGAATTTTTCGGTCACAGAAGAAGGGAATAATTGTGGCTTAAATCAAAAGTTAGATTGAGTTTAGTAAAATGATATGGTAAAAGAAAAGGTGTCAATGTAAAAAAACATACCACAGCATATAACAACACGAATATGAAAACTTTAAATCAGATATTAGATTATTAAAGGGGTTGTCCACTATTTGGACAACCTCTTCTCATTCCCCTTGTTCGCTCCTGTAAAAATAAATAAGCCTATACTCACTTCCGGTGCGGCCGCACTTCTAGCGATATCTGAAGCTGAATTCCCGAGGCCCATGGGGCATTGTTATGACACGCGGGACCTGCGACCAACCAGCTCCAGACGTCTGTCTCCCTGCCTTTGGACAGTTGAGCGGGATGTGAGCGCTGGGTTGACTTTTTGCTTAAATGTCCGAAGGTGTTGAGAAGGAGGACGACATTGATTGGTCGCAGGACTCGCGTGTCATAACAATGTCATGTGGGCTGGAACCGTGGCCACATCGGAGGTGAGTAAATGCTTATTTATCTTTACCATGGGGGAACAAGGGGAATGAGAAGGGGTTGTCCAAGTAGTGGAGAACCCCTTTACACATCACATTTTGGAAATTTACTTGGGGTAGTGCAGGACGAACCCGAATAAGCTTGTTTAAATTTCAACTACCAAAGGGGGAAGGAGGCACAAACCTCCCAGATCTTTACAGATACAACCTGGCAGCAAACATTTGACACATTCTAGATTGGCTATGTGGAGTCTCCTCTGTTGCTATTGTTCATCTAGAACAAAAATTATGTTCTCACGTTTCGCTGACAGCTTTGGTACTTTTGGGAAATTAAAGAGCGATATTAAGGAACATTCAAGAATGTGGCACACAATTCAAACTTGGAGGAGGGTAAGGATCTTCTGTAAGGTGAATAGTTTGAATTCCCCATTTCAAATCTTTCATGGGAATCCTAAATTTTAAAAGGGCAAACCTCCATTGTTTTAGGAAACTTTGGCAGCACAAGGTTGCACTCCCAGCTCATGCTGTGCCCTGCAAGACCTGGTGACTCTGATGAGCGGTGATGGCAGGGACGTTACCGCTCATCACCGTGATGAGCAGTTACGTCAGTAATGAGGGAAAGAATCGGAGTGTTTTTTAAAATAAATTATTTTTGTGTTTTTTTCTTTCCTTTTACCTACTTTGTTAGTAATGGGGGTGTCTGATAGACGCTTCTCCATTACTAATACCAGGGCTTGATGCCAGCTGACCCTACACAGCTAACATCAACCCCAAATACCATTACCTCGATTGCCATCAGACCAGGGCAATCCGGAAGAGCCAATGCACCACTTTTGGGTCAGCTGCGGGCTGGTATTTAATAGGGCACCCTGTTCAAAATATATGACAAGCTGGGCATTGAATGTTTGATTAGACAACCGATTATGTAAAGCAGCAGCTCTACATAGTTGATGTCATTTTTAACGGAAAACTGAGGCACTAAAAAACACTTGTAAGATGCAGTTTTAAAGTTTATAATGGAAAGTTAGCAACAAGTAGTAGGCACAAAAATAAGTAGGATCACAATCAGCAGTGCAGTTTATTGAAAATCAACATAAACTTGCTTGTTCAGTAATACATAAAGCCCATTGCTTTTCTTCTAATCGAACAAGTACTTTTCTTAAGCATAATTCATATAGTCCAATTTTTACACACAAGCAGGATAACATGGGAAGGCTCACCCTATAGCCCAACCTGGGGCTTTATCTCAGCAGGTCCAAAACCTGAGGTGTAGTACAGGAGTAACCATCCCACCCAGCCTGTTCAGTCATTCTTAATTTCAGGACCTTAGAGTCTATCTGAATAGGAGACATAACAGCTTTAATGTTGGTCAGTAAACAAATCCTTCTGGCAATGATACAACTGAGAACAGCAAGCTCAGTGGTACATACCTACCATACAGCAATTTTTCTGCTGGCTGTTTAATATACATAAAGTAAGTGCATCCATTTCCGATCAATAAATTAAGGGTTTTTTTTGTAAACTGTGTACATTTTCTTTTGTAGACAAACTTGCATTTTAATTTGTCAATAAATATTACATTTTAAAAATATAACGAAAATGTATTCTCCACTTTGTGAGTTTTCTGATGTGTAATAAGATTTGATTTCTCTGTAAAACATTTCCCACATTCTGAACATGAAAACGGCTTCTCCCCTGTATGAATTCTCTGATGTGTAACAAGATTTGTTTTCCGATTAAAACATTTCCCACATTCTGAACATGAAAATGGCTTCTCTCCTGTATGAATTCTCTGATGTGTAACAAGACTTGATTTCTCTGTAAAATATTTCCCACATTCAGAACATGAAAATGGCTTCTTCCCAGTGTGACTTCTTTGATGTCTTAAAAGATGTGATTTCTCTATAAAACATTTCCCACATTCTGAACATGCAAATGGCTTCTCTCCTGTGTGTGTTTTCTTATGATTCCGAAGATGTGATTTCTCTTTAAAACTTTTCCCACATTGTGAACATGAAAATGGTTTTTCTCCAGAGTGAGTTCGCTGATGTCTAACAAGATCTGATTTTTGAATAAAACACTTCCCACATTCGATACATGAAAATGGCTTCTCCCCAGTGTGAATTCGTTGATGTTTAAAAAAGTCTGATTTCTTTCTAAAACATTTTCGACATTCAGAACATGAAAATGGTTTATCCACAGTGTGAGCAATTTCATATTCAACATCACTTCTGTTACTTTTATTTTGTGTTTCAGTTTGTAATGAATCAGAAGATAGTAGCTGTTGAAAAGGATCATATGATAGATTACTGCTGTGAAGGGCTGGAGACATATCGGGTATAACATCAACCTTTATGTATGCATCGGATGTAATACCAGGATCATCTGCTGCAAAATCTGAAAATATCAGATGTGCCTCGGGGCTCTTAATACAGTCATCTGCCAAAAATAAAACTGAAATTATTATTTTTCAAGAAAATGAATTTAAAATATATAATTATAATATTTAAACATTTGATAACATTTACCGTATTTTTCGCTTGATAAGACGCACTTTTGTTCCCCCAAATTTTGGGGGAAAGTGGGGGGGGGGCGTCTAATAATCCGAATATACGGATTATAAACTGCAGGGTCCAGGGGAGGTGGGGGCAGCTCTGGAGCGGTGCTGGAGGCTGAGGGAGGCTGGTAGAGGCTGGTGAGCTGGTTAAGGCTGCAGCGTTAGATCTCCTGCTCCCGCTCATATAATATGCACTGCCGCTGTCCATCACCGTGGTGCTGAAACCGCACTGCAGTGACGGGCTGGGGGAGCGGTGCATATTATATGTGCCTGTGCTCCCCTTTGATCGCACATGCCCCCCTGTGTAAGATATGGCCCCCATGCTGCTGCCCATAGTAAAATAAAAAACTCTTTACTTACCTCCTCCAGCGTGTCTCCCGGTGTCTACCTCCTGCCGCTGTGATCATGCACGCAGAGATGTCACTCTGCTGTGCCGATCACATGACCGGCACCGAGAAACAGGAAGTGCAGGAGGAGCGCAACCGCACGAAGGGAGACACAAGGGAGGACAGTGCTGGAGAAGGTAAGGAAAGAGTTTATTTTACTAAAAGCAGCAGCCTGGGAGCCATATCAAACACAGGGTGATGTGTGCCATCCACAGGGGGCCATGGGCAACAATAGGGGCCGTATGCCAGCCACAGGAGGCCATGGGCAGCAATAGGGGCCGTGTGCCAGCCACAGGGGGCCATGGGCAGCAATAGGGGCTATGTGCCAGCCACAGGGGGCCATGTGCCAGCCACAGGGGGCCATGGGCAGCAATAGGGGGCCATGTGCTAGCCACAGGGGGCCATGGGCAGCAATAGGGGCCGTGTGCCAGCCACAGGGGGCCATGGGCACAATAGGGGTCATGTGCCAGCCACAGGAGGCCATGGACAGCAATAAGGGCCGTGTGCCAGCCACAGGAGGCCATGGGCAGCAATAGGGGACCGTGTGCCAGCTACAGGTGGTCCATGGGCAGCAATAGGGGCCGTGTGCCAGCCACAGGGGGCCATGGGCAGCAATAGGGGCCTTGTGCCAGCCACAGGAGGTCATGAGCAACAATAGGGGCCGTGTGCCAGCCACAGGGGGCCATGGGCAGCAATAGGGGCCTTGTGCCAGCCACAGGAGGTCATGAGCAGCAATAGGGGCCGTGTGCCAGCCACAGGAGGCCATGGGCAGCAATAGGGGCCGTGTGCCAGCCACAGGGGGCCATGGGCAGCAATAGGGGCCGTGTGCCAGCCACATGGGGCCATGGGCAGCAATAGGGGCCGTGTGCCAGCCACAGGGGGCCGTGTACAGCAATAGGGGCCGTGTGCCAGCCACAGGGGGCCATGGGCAGCAATAGGGCCGTGTGCCAGCCACAGGGGGCCATGGGAAGCAATAGGGGCCGTGTGCCAGCCACAGGGGGCCGTGTGCCAGCCATAGAGAACATGTGCCAGCAATAGGGGACATGTGGCATCACTGGGGGACATGCCAGCACAAGAGGCCATGGGCAGCAATAGGGGCAGTGTGCCAGCCACAGGAGGCCATGGGCAGCAATAGGGGCCATGTGCCAGCCACAGGAGGCCATGGACAGCAATAGGGCCCGTGTGCCAGCCACACGGGGCCATGGACAGCAATAGGGGCCGTGTGCCAGCCACAGGGGGCCATGGGCAGCAATAGGGCCGTGTGCCAGCCACAGGGGGCCATGGGAAGCAATAGGGGCCGTGTGCCAGCCACAGGGGGCCGTGTGCCAGCCATAGAGAACATGTGCCAGCAATAGGGGACATGTGGCATCACTGGGGGACGTGTGCCAGCACAAGGGAGCTATATTCAATATAAGGGGGCCATATCCAGATTAACGGGGCTATGAGGGACATATACCCTATATGATTTGTTAGACGGACACTTGATTATAAGACGGACCCCATTTATTAAAAAAAATTCTCTTTTCCTTCACCAAATTTGGGAGTGCGTCTTATAATGAGGTGCGTCTTATAAAGCGAAAAATACGGTATATATGAACATTTCTGTACAAATTGTAGAAAATTTCAATTATCAACTAATTAAAGCAGGGATGGCAACAATAGATATCAAAGCAGGAACAAATAGATTATGATGTAAGGCTACCAGGTCTTTTTCGTTTTTCACTTCACTGTTGAAGCCTTCTTCTCCATAGGCTCATGTTTTAACATGCTAGTCACTAGTCTTTTGTGAAATATGACATATTTATCCATATTAAGCAAATCATTTAGTGGATACTCATAAAAGTTCATAACGAGAAATCTAAGATAGTCTTCATTTTCGGTAGTGTTTGTCTCATATGCTTTCGGACAAGTACATCAAGTCTAGCAAAGAGTGGGGCAGAGGAATGAACAGTATAGTCACATACAAATAAGCCATGGATTTGGAGAATGTTTCCACATTTGACTTAAAACTATATTGGATTTTCACAGTCTTAAAACTAAAGTAAAAAATATTAGACTTAGTCATTTTTTTTAAATGAAGAAAATTATCCAATATCACATGGTTGTGAGTGTCAAAACTTTAGTAATAGCAGATAATTTGAAGGTGAAATCACCGTCTGGTGTTTTCAACCAATGTGATGACAAAGTGTGAGTGGACGAATATGGATCTATCCATAGCTAATCATCACAACACGTTTGTGGAAGTGTATCATGGTACAAATAAAGGAGAATCTTGGAGGACCTCAGAAGAGTTTTCAATGCTGAACAGGTATGGGGTGGAAGTTAATGGGTTAACTGCACTGCTGATATCCAATGGAGGTATCCAAGAGACCAAGTGTATTGTCAATGCGAAAGTGAAGAGAAAGTCCAGCTTCACATGTGCAGTTTTCTTTATTTGGTAGAAAATTCAAATAACGTTAAAACCATTGCTAAAATAATGGAAGCATCCTTCAACGAGTTTCATGTCAAACGCGTTGAAGGATGCATCTATTATTTTAACAATGGTTGATTCGAATTTTCTACCAAATAAAGAAAACTGCACCTGTAAAACTAGACTCTGTTCACATTCGCATTGACAATACACTTGGTCTCTTGGATACCTTCATTGGATAATATCAGCAGTGCAGTTAACTCATTACCTTCTACCCCGGTTTTGAATCTAGTCAGACAGACTATGTGCAAATAGAGGAAAATCAAAGATTCCTCCAAAAGCAAGGCATATAAGAGTGTGCAAGGTGACAAAGGAACCCAAGGTTACCTAAGGACTCTCTCACATTTGCGAGTGTTAATGTTCCTGAGTACACCATCAGGCGCACACTAATCAACAATGGTCTGCTTGGCAGGATTGCAATGAGAAAGCCACTACTCTTCAACAACATCATTGCTATGAATCTGCAGTTTGCCAAAGATCACGTGGACAAGCCAGAAAGCTATTCCTAACAATATTTTGTGGACTTACGACGAAAACAGAGATTTTTATTTTAAATGAAAAGAATTAGGTTTCTGAGAAAGGAAAACACCAGATTACAGCATAAAAACATCAAGCATCTGTGACACATGATTGTGGTGATATCTTGGCCAGGACAGCTTGTCATACTTGATGGAACAATGTATTCTGAACAACACTAGCAAATTCTAAAGAAAAATGTCAGGACATCAGTCCATAAACTCAATCTAAAAAGAAGCATGACAACGCAACAAAAAACATAAGTTCTTCTGTAAAAAATAGTTATAGACTAGAAGAAAAAAGTTAAAGCTTTGGAATAGACAAATCAAAGTCATGACCGTATCTTATAGAAATTTTATGTAAGGACCTGAAGCAAGCAGTTGATGCCCTCATCATCTCTGGCCTCTACTACTGCAACCTCCTGCTCTCTGGCCTCCCTTCCAACACTCTTACACCCCTCCAATCTATCCAAAACTCTGCCGCACGATTAATCCACCTCTCCCCCCGCTGTTCCCCGGCCTCTCCCCTCTGCCAATCCCTTCACTGGAGCTCCAGTTCAAAACCCTATCCATGACATACAAATCCATCCAGAACCTGTCTACGACATCTGTGACCTAGTCTCCCAGTACCTACCTGCACGCAACTTCCTATCCTCACAAGATCTCCTTCTCTACTCTCCTCTTATATACTCTCCACAATCACATACAAGATTTCTCCCGTGCCTCCCCCTTCCTCTGGATCACTCTACCCCAACATACCAGAGTGTAACCTACTGTGGAAAGGTTCAAAAGGAACCTGAAGACCAACTTCTTCCGATAAGCCTACAACCTACCTTAACCCTTAATCTGCTATAGCGCTGCATGACCATCTCCACACTCCATTACTGTATCCCTCACCCATCCACTGTAGACTGTGAGCCCTCGTGGGCAGGGTCCTCTCTCCTCCTGTAACAGTGTGTGTTTTGTATTGTTCATGAATATTGTTCTACTTATTGTTCTTTGATTGTATAAGTATGATACAATTGACCTAGTAGGACCTGTGTGTGGTCATACCCTGTGCTCACCACAGGTCTTGATAGAATTAGCATAAGTATGATACACTCGACCTAACAGTGGGAGGGGATAACTATGAATACCCCTCCCCCTCAGATATTACCTGATCCTCAGCTGCTGTCACTCAAGTAGCTGCCGATTTTATAAACTTTACTTTCTTGGATTTCAAAACCTAAATATCTGAGCTGACCACTAAAGGTATGTGTAGAATCAGCCTGATAGTGCAAGTATAGCACTGGCTTTAGGTTACAATACGAAAGTCCTGGTGATTTGTTCCCTTTAAATCACAGCCCTTTTTACACACTGCCCATGTAACATGCCAGTTGAATGTTTTAGTGAGGTCCTTAGAGTACCTCGCCAGAGTCTGTCAAGACAAGAATTAAACTTGACTATCTAGAGGAAGTCATAAAACGGTTTTTATATGTGAACCTTTGTAAGGATCACTAAAAGCACCCAGAATCGTGCCAGTGCACCAACTTTAGAGATGCGAAGTTGGAAGATGAATCCATGAAAAGTCTGCGCCCCCTTGAATACCCAATCCTTTTCTTTGTCACTAAGTCAAAAAGCCGAGGTCTCAATTTCCGCATGCACAGCTTCCGGTGTAATTTTCCTCAAGTCCATCACGTCTGTTGCAGGGAGATCAATGGCGTGTGCCCCTCCTCCCAGCATCGCACTACTGGTGCCACTGCCAGCTCCCTGTGAACTCAAGCCCCCGAAATAAGCTACATTTGGCCAATAAGACGGACCCCAATTGTAAAATAAAAAAATATTTTTTTCCTATTTCCCTTCTCTAAATTTGGGGTGTGTCTTTTGGTCCGGTGCAGCTTATAGTGTAAGGAATATGGCCCCTTTTATTTTTTTTTTTAACCAAAAATTCAACACATAGTTGCACAAGCAAGTAACTGAATAAAATATGTTACAGTTAGTGGTCACTACTCACCTGTGCAGTTATCTGTAGGAATCTCCTCTTTACACCGCTCATCACCCCTCACATATGTCTCTGTAGTATTAATATAGGCAAGACCTTCACCCTGAAATAAATACTGTAAAAGTCACAGACAAATGCAAAAGTCACCTGGTTTGATTTCAAAGAACACAAACGATCATAAATTTACATGACGACCAAAAATTACATGACAGCAGTAGCGATCACAAAGCTGAAGACCCACTGTATAAATACAGCCATAGAACTCCATAATTAGAAAATAAATAAGCTAGAACAGAGAAGCGCTGATAGGGTTTTACCAGATTAAACACACGGTTAGCAAATGGTAAATGCACTCACCGATTGAGGTTGTGAGAGGTCACAACCACCACAGATAGCATGAGATAATGGCAGCTGCTGCGGCCCCACGTGTTTCAGACTTCAAAGTGGAGAGGGAGAAGGGGTTAAACCCGCGCAATCCGCCAGTAATCCAGAAGGAGATGTTGATAAATTAAACAATCTTTTATTCCATGGGTCTACGCGTTTCAAGGTCTAAGATCTCTTCTTCAGGACCAGTAAATCAACACTCTTTTTTGATTTACTGGTCCTGAAGAAGAGGTCTTAGACCTTGAAACGCGTAGACCCATGGAATAAAAGATTGTTTAATTTATCAACATCTCCTTCTGGATTACTGGCGGATTGCGCGGGTTTAACCCCTTCTCCCTCTCCACTTTGAAGATAATTAGAAAATAGTGAGAAGATCTAGACATCTAATATTATAAGTCAACTTTAATTTTGTCATCTCCATCAACTATAAATCATACACTGAATGGGACACCTAATTACAGACACTCGTGTGGTACCACGTTGGACATTTTTTTGTCTATTTGGGCATGACAACTTTTTGCATTTGCCACAAATTACACTGAACAAAATATAAACACAACACTTCTGTTTTTGCTCCCATTTCACATGAGCTGTTGTCAAAGATCTAAGACTTTTTCTATGTACACACAAAGCCCTTTTCTCTCAAGTATTGTTTACAAATTTGTAAAAATCTGTGGTAGTGAGCGCTTCTCCTGAGATAATCCATCCACCTCACAGGTGTGGCATATCAAGATGCTGATTAGACAGCATGATTATTGCACAAGTGTCAAGAAGACTTTCGGACAGCGGGGAACCTGGGGTCATAAAATGACCCTCAATCTAGGCGACCCTATGCTATCCCTAATCTTAGGGATACTCCTGATGGTAGATGAGCCCGAGTCTCCATCTTGGCCCTGCTACTGACCAGTCCTGATCTGATTCCCTCTGCCCCCATAGAGAGATGGGACATGAGTGTGGTGAAAACCACAGATAAAGACAGACAAGGGAAAAACTAAAACTCTGTCACAAAGCACGCATATACAGAGGTAAAGACAATAAGAGATTCAGGAGGAAAAAGAAGAGAAAAAAGGAAGTACAAAACAACAGGTGTAAACTCCACAACCGGTCCAAGCAATAGGCACAACTTTCACCAGAGAGTCTGGAACACTATACCTCACAGACCAACATATAATAAACGATAGCTGGCATGGGTAGAAGGATTCACCAGCATAAATAGGAGGGGAGCAGATGTGATAGGTCTCCCCACAACATGTGATTATAGGAGCAAGCAGGCTAGCAGATATTAACTCTTGCTAGCATTTCTAGCATTCCTATGATCACCACACACCAGGTCCTCTCCTGAGTCTCCCTGTAGTGAAGAAATATTCTTTTTGACATGTTACTTGTAGCATCAGTGTTGCATTCAGTTGCAGAATGCATGAATGACTGTGCACCCATTGATCTTCAGAGTGATTTCTGATGAACTCCTCTGATTCCTTTCACTGATGAATCGCTTATGTCTACAGGATTTACTTTTGCTGGTGGTTTTCCCTCAATGACAATAATCTCATCACATTTTCAACATCACTGCAAGTAAAAAGGTTTAAAGTCACCTAGATCTTGTGATTGTTCTATTCTATTGTGAATTCACTCTGCAAGTGACCTAAAGAAAACTACTCCACATTCAGATGTTTCTAATTAATTGTCGGTTCAGAGAATAATATTGGTGGCTAAAACAAGACTGAACAGAAGGCTGTCTACACATCATAGAAGAGATTTCATAACACCTTCTCTCCATTTACCTGATCATCCTGAGGAACATTGGGATTTTCTTGTTTACAGTCCTGTGGAAGAAGACGAGGACATCTCTCTGGTGTTGTCCTCTCACTGGATAGAACTGTAGGAAACACACACAGGGGCTGAATTCAATCTTTATATACAGATAATTATTAGCCGTGTGTATTTAGTCCTGTCTATTACCTGTTGATGTGAGGGGCTGGGGAACCTCCATCATGACCTCCTTGTACAGATCTTTGTGTCCTTCTAAATACTCCCACTCCTCCATGGAGAAATAGATGGTGACGTCCTGACACCTTATAGGAACCTGACACATACAATGATACCGTCATCCCCTGATCCCTTCATAGCGTTACTGTATAATATCCCAGCATTCCCAGCAGTGTCACCTCTCCAGTCAGCAGCTCAATCATCTTGTAGGTGAGTTCTAGGATCTTCTGGTCATTGATGTCCTCATGTATCGGGGGGTGAGGTGGAGGCCCCGTGATTGGGCTCAGGGGTCTTCCCCATCCTTCAGACACAGGGTCCTGACAGCGCTCACTAGAGGTCTTCTTCACTACTGTGTAATCCTGGATATGGAGAGACACATTAATAAATCTCACTACAGACATTTCCAGAGTCCTCACCTCTCCAGTTCTGTTCATCTGTTATTCCCATAGATAAGAATGATGTAATGTGACGTCATCAGAATCTCTCACCTCTCCAGTAAGGCGGAAGAGGATCTCTAAGGTGAGGTGTAATATCCTCTCCGCCATCTTGTCCCTGTCCCTATCCATCCTTGATGGGTCAAATCAGGAAAATTCTCTTATATAGAAGGTCTGAGAAGATCCGATATTTTAGGTACCTGACTGGGGATAAGATGAAAACATCATAAAGAATCCCATGTAGAAAAAAAATAGGATAGGCGATTAAGGATTACCGCGTTGATGTAAAGGATAAGAGGTTTCACACTCCTGGTAGTTTTGAGTAGCATTTATTATGTATTTCTGGCTCGAACCAAGCCCTTTTTCAAATCAAACTACAGATAGGGTTATCTATTTGTAGATAGCTCATGATCTGTAGTTTGATTTGAAAAAGGGTAACTAGTTAGCAATGGAGTGGTATTGTTATGCATCTGGATTTGAACCCTTCAGTCTGTGCACTGTGGTCGTCTGTCGGCTTCTCTGTCTGCGGAACCACAGGAGATACAGCCTTGTTTGGGTGATTAGCTTCTGTTATCCTTGCTTTAGTTCTATTAGGGTGTATTAATTTAAAAAACACCAAAAAGGAGCCAAGACAAATGATATGTGCACACACAGAATGTGGTGAGCCTTCCTCATAAAGATGGCTGCAGCCAAGGTGCAAGATGCTGATGTCACAGCCACTCAACCTCCACACTAGAGGGGAGGGGCGGCTGCTTAGCATAAGACATGCACACTAATAAGGCTTGCACTGGGAGCCCATCATATGAGTGAAATGCACAGTGTCTGAACTGTAACCAATAAATACCGCCAGAAACCCAGGTCACAGTGTCTGAATTAAGGCCTATAAATGACGCACAACATTGCGTCATTTATAGGCCTTAATTCAGACACTGTGCGTCTCGTGTATCCATGCGAGATGCACCTATATAGTGCTATTTTGCCCACCTGACCTGGGTTTCTGGCGTCATTTATAGGTTACAGTTCAGACACTGCATTTCACTCATTATATGATGGGCTCCCAGTGCAAGCCTTATTAGTGTGCATGTCTTATGCTAAGCAGCCGCCCCTCCCCCCTAGTGTGGAGGTTGAGTGGCTGTGACATCAGCATCTTGCACCTCGGCTGCAGCCATCTTTATGAGGAAGGCTCACCACATTCTGTGTGTGCACATATCATTTGTCTTGGCTCCTTTTTGGTGATTTTTTGATATAGTTCTTTGTGGTTTTTCTAACTAATTCGGTGTATTAATTTACTCATTTGTCTGGCCAATCACTTTTCGGGTGATTCTTTAAATATTTCCCTGTCGCTATTTCCTCTTGGTGATATTCTCATTTGGATGTCCAGCCATGCTGCCATTTGTTTATGCCAGTCAGTGGAAGACCAGCTAGGGATCATCTCTCTGCTGTTTATGTTCGTTGCGCTGCACCTACCTTCTATTTGTTTCTAGAAAGTGGGCAGCATATTCTTTAAGGAGAATATACCTTATCTTGTATTTTGTTGTTTGTTTTACTCATTCTGGAATCACTATCTATCTCAGCACGCCTTTCCTTATTTAGGTGAATTGCATTCTGTTTTGCCCTGCAGTTCTTTAGGAGGAACGTGAAGTGCTCAACGGTTGATCAAGCAGAATAGGTCCAAGCTGCCATTGTTTAGTCTGTTGTTAGCCTATCCCAACACACGCAGGAACCATTAGGGATTACGGAAGCAGGATCTCTAGTCTGTACAAGAACTGGCAGGGTTAGTTGCAGTTTTTAGTGTTGCTTATCTCCCATGTGAGTTGCTACACAACCATTAAAGGTTTCTATCAGACACCCCCATTACTAACTCAGTAATCCAAATCAGAAATGACACACAGAAGAAAAAATAGTTTATTAAAGACTCAATACGATCACAGATTCTCCAATATATTATCAAATCTGTTCCCACAAAGTTCCGTTGTAGTCCCTGCTCCCCAAACCCCAAATGCAGCTCTGGCGACTGTGACTAGCAAGAAAGTAGAGCTACTAACAGGCAACGGATAGTGGGGACAACTCTCATCAGAGGCACTGGCTCAACGAGACGCAGCGACGCTGTTGAGTTGTTGTCACTACACGACGTTTGTGATAGTTGTACTTTACTGTTATACACAGTTGCCGAAGCTGCAATCGGGGATCGAGGACTATGATGGAACTTCGTGGGAACATTTTTGATAATAAATTGGTGAGCGGGAGATAACATGGGGGAATCTTTATTCAAATTAACTATTTTTTCCTCGTGTTTTGTTTTTCTTTTGGATTACAGGGTTAGTACTTGGGGGGGGGTCTGATAGACACCTCTCCATTACTAACCCCAGGGCTTGCGTCAGTTATTATTAAAACAAATTCTAGCTTCAGGAATAATATAGCTTATTCTATTACACTGTACATCCTGCAAATAACTGTCACTCACAAATCAATGCAACATCAAAGGAAAAGAACAAGGTTATGTCTCGTAAAAAGCACATAAAACAAAACCATCTATAGATTATTGATAATGAATGTCATTAATGCCCCCTGCGCCCAGTAATGGGGAATCTCCACATACCTCCTCCTGCAGAGCCGCGCACTGGATATATGGCTGCTCTGTGCTTACAGGACCTGTGATGATGTCACATGGAGGGGAGGAGTCAGGGGTCACATGATCAGCTCCTCAGTGTGTGCAGGACTCTGCTGTGCTGGTTGTCATGGGGCTGGATGAGGGGAAGTTTATGTGTGGGGTCAGGAGGGATTTACAGTGTGGAATATGTAGCAGAGCTGTGTGTGTACAACGTGTGCAGAGTGAAGGCATGTGTAGAGCGGAGCTGCGTGTTTGTAAGATATGTGTGGAGCGGAGCCATGTGTGTACGACGTGTGCAGAGCGAAGATGTGTATGGAGTGGAGCTGCGTGTTTGTACGACGTGTGTGGAGCAGAGCCGTGTGTTTGTACGACGTGTGTGGAGCGGAGCCGTGTTTGTACAACGTGTGTGGAGCGGAGCTGCGTGTTTGTAAGATATGTGTGGAGCGGAGCCATGTGTGTACGACGTGTGCAGAGCGAAGATGTGTATGGAGTGGAGCTGCGTGTTTGTACGACGTGTGTGGAGCAGAGCCGTGTGTTTGTACGACGTGTGTGGAGCGGAGCCGTGTTTGTACAACGTGTGTGGAGCGGAGCTGCGTGTTTGTAAGATATGTGTGGAGCGGAGCCATGTGTGTACAACGTGTGCAGTGCGAAGATGTGTATGGAGTGGAGCTGCGTGTTTATACGACGTGTGTGGAGCAGAGCCGTGTGTTTGTACGATGCGTGTGGACGTGTGTGGAGCGGAGCCGTGTGTTTGTACGACGTGTGTGGAGCAGAGCCGTGTGTTTGTACGATGCGTGTGGACGTGTGTGGAGCGGAGCCGTGTGTTTGTACGACGTGTGTGGAGCAGAGCCGTGTGTTTGTACGATGCGTGTGGACGTGTGTGGAGCGGAGCCGTGTTTGTACAACGTGTGTGGAGCGGAGCTGCGTGTTTGTAAGATATGTGTGGAGCGGAGCCATGTGTGTACGACGTGTGCAGTGCGAAGATGTGTATGGAGTGGAGCTGCGTGTTTATACGACGTGTGTGGAGCGGAGCCGTGTGTTTGTACGACGTGTGTGGAGCAGAGCCGTGTGTTTGTACGATGTGTGTGGACGTGTGTGGAGCAGAGCCGTGTGTTTGTACGATGTGTGTGGAGCGGAGCCGTGTGTTTGTACGACGTGTGTGGAGCGGAGCCGTGTTTGTACGACGTGTGTGGAGCCGTGTGTTTGTACAACGTGTGTGGAGCGGAGCCGTGTTTGTACGACGTGTGTGGAGCCGTGTGTTTGTACAACGTGTGTGGAGCGGAGCTGCATGTTTGTGCGACGTGTGTGAAGCGGAGCCAGGTGTGTACGACGTGTGCAGAGCGAAGTTGTGTGGGGAGCGGAGCTGCCTGTTTGTATGACACGTGTGGAGTGGAGCCGTAGGTTTGTATGGCGTGTGTGGAGTGGAGCCGTGTGTTTATACAACGTGTGTGGAGCGGAGATGCATGTTTGTACGACGTGTGTGGAGCGGAGCCAGGTGTGTACGACATGTGCAAAAGTGGAGTTGTGTGTGTGTGTACGATGTGTTCTGAGGGGAGCCTGTGTCTATGACTTGTGCGGCGCGGTGCCATGTGTGTACGGTGTGGAGGTCCGTTTATACAGAGCGGAGCCGCATGTGTACAACGTGTGCGGAGCAGTGTTTGGGCAATATGTGCAGAGCCATATATTTGACGTGAGGAGTAGAGATGGTGGTCCGGAGAGCAAGGCCCCACATGTGCAATGAAGGGCTTCATTTGTTCAATGGGTATGGAGGGGAGCCGCATGTGTGCGATATGGATGCAGCAGAGCCATTTATGTAAAGAGCTATATCTTATCTGGCAATGATTATTCTGGATAATAGATTATATTATCCATGGTCTCCTGGTGAAAGATCGATGGAGGAGCTATAAGAGTGCATAAAACATGCCTAATGAAGACACTTTGCTGTTTGCAGTATATGATTCCATGCAGCCTGAATGGAAAACATCTGAATATACTAACAGCACACACTCAGAGGAATCTGTGTCATGTGTCGCAGCACAAAGCAAATGGGACACTTTTATAAGCATCCTGAATAGGACCTTTGCACAATATTATACCCTTGTGAGAGAAGCCATTTTGTATTGTATAGAAACCGTCTTGTCTTATAACTGAATGATGTCATAGGGTTCAGATAACACTGATGGGCGGGACATTTTCACATATCTGCACACATCCCTGCAGCTCTTATTGGTGTATGGTTATTTCTTTGTGTGAGGTACTATATAAGCTGGTCACATGATGCAATAAAGAAGAAACTCTCAGTACGCTATAGATGGTGTGTGCTGTATTGATTTCTACAAGCGCTTGTAAAACAAATCTTAATAATTTGGCGTTCCAAGGGCATAGAAGCGGAGTATTTCGCTCACACCCTATGGGAATAAACAAGTTAGAAATAGCAGGAAATCACTATGGCTAAATAGAGCTGTAAGTGGCGCAATAAATAACAAAAAAATGTTTAGGGCATTAAGGGAAGGAAGTAGTGGGGACGAGGCATTAATAAATTAAAGAGAAAAAATAATTGTATAAGGGTACTTTCACACTTGCGTTGTTTTCCTTCAGTTGTAATCCGCTGTTTCCCATAGCCTTGTATGGACGACGGATTGCGAGTGAAGTACCTGCGTTGCTTCCGCTGGGCGACGCTGCGTTGCTTCCGCCGGGCGGAAGGAATGCAGCATGTAACGTTTTTTGAGCAGCGCAATCCGTAGGATTTCGCAGCGCATGCTCTCTATGGCTCCCTGCACTCGTAACCAGGGCACACATCAAGTTACTAAGCAATGAGCTTTGCCTAGTTACTCAATATTTACCCTGGCTACGGGTGCAAGGAGCCAGCGCTAAGCGGTGTACGCTGGTAACCAAGGTAAATATCGGGTAACCAAGCAAAGTGCTTTGCTTAGTTACCCGATATTTAACCTGGCTACGTGTGCAGGGAGCCCGACACTTCCCCGCTCGGCTCCGCCCCCTCTCGCAGTCCGCATGTACACACACACACACACCTGTCCCCAGCCATGCAGTCCCCGCGGCACTGACGTCCTCAGCGCCATGGCCCCGCTCTGCTCCACCCACCCCGCACTCCGCCCCCCCCACATTCTCGGCGGCCGAACGATCAGCTGATCACCCGGCGGCCGGCTGCTGTGAGCGATCAGCTGATCACCCAGCGGCCGGCTGCTGTGAGCGATCAGCTGATCACCCGGCGACCGGCTGCTGTGAGCGATCAGCTTATCACCTGGCGACCGGCTGCTGTGAGCGATCAGCTGATCACCCAGCGACCGGCTGCTGTGAGCAATCAGCTGATCGTTCACAATAGTCTGCCGCCGGTAAAACTGTAAAGAAGAATAAAAAAAAAAAGATTTTGTTGTTTTGTACGATCCGTTGCGCCACTAAATGCAACACATCCGTTGCATCCGTCACACAACGCAATGCAACGGATGCCATCCAACGCAAGTGTGAAACTAGCCTAAGAAGCAAGTCAAAGCAGTAAAGACAGAGACAGAAAGAATCATTGCCTGAGAAAGTAAAATTAATCTAAAAAATATTCTTCAATGCCATAAACAGAAAGAAACTCCAACATCATAGTGTTGCTTCCTTCAAAAATATTCTGTGAGAAATGGTGGAAGAGCATGAGCGAAAAGTAAATCTACAAAATGCCTTTTTCTCTACAGTATACAAGAAAATCCCATGACAGATGGTATAATCAGAGATACCAGAAATTCTACTGTATATTAAAATTCACCTGCTTCACCCAGCAGGAAGTACACGTCACCTCAAAAATATTCAAAAAGGGGACAAAATCTGGAAATTATTGACCGGTAAGTTTAACTTCTACTTGTTAAAATCCGTGAAGGTTTTCTAAAAGATGCTATCCTTGAGTATTTCAATAAGAATAGCCTCATGACCCAAAATAAACATTGGTTTATGAGTGATCGATGCTGTCAAACTGATCAGATCAGTTTCTTTGAAGAAATAATGCTGTGGATGTTGCTTACCTGAAATTTTTAACAGCGTTTCATACAGTTCCACAAAAAAAGTTAGTACAGAATATGAAAGTAGTAATATGTGTAACCGAGTTAACAACTGACTCAGTGATAGAAACTGTTATTGGAATGTTAGACTCGTATTAATAGCTGAATATTAGAAGCAATTTTAATTATTTCTACTCGTTAGTCTGTATTTACTGATGTATGAAGAGGAGGAGAGTAAGCTATACCCTCAGAATGTGTTTATCCATGCTTCTCCTGTCTGAACAATACTGCAAGAGATGAAAAATTTATTAAAGGGCAAACAATGTACTTTCTAAAGGCCGCTTTACACGCTGCGACATCGCTCAAGCGATCTCGTTGGGGTCACGGAATTTGTGACGCACATCCGGTCGCTTTAGCGATGTCTTTGCGTGTGACACCTATGAGCGATTTTGAATCGTCGCAAAAACGGTCAAAATCGCTCATCAGTGACATGCCCCCCTATTCTCGATTATCGCTGCTGCTCGGTGCACAAAGTAGTTAATTTCTCCTGCGGCAGCACACAATGCTATGTGTGACACCGCAGGAACGAGGAACCTCACCTTACCTGCGGCCGCCCGCAATGAAGAAGGAAGGAGGTGGGCGGGATGTTACGTCCCGTTCATCTCCGCCCCTCCGCTTCTATTGGGCGGTGGTTCGGTGATGCTGCTGTGACGTCGCTGTGATGCTGAACGAACCGCCCCCTTAGGATCGGTTTGCCGGTCACAGCGACGTCGCAGAGCAGGTATGTGTGTGTGACGCTGCCGTAGCGATAATGTTCGCTACGTCAGCGATCACACGATATTGCATGTACGAATAGAGCGGGTGCTTTCGCGCTCGACACTAGCGATGTCGTAGCGTGTAAAGCGGCCTTTACTTAGATTATAGTTATAAGTTCCTTATCTGGTGGGCTGGAAATTAAAAGATGTTTCGAAGATAAGATGGTACATGATTTTTGCAGCTGTTTTCTTTGAATGTATTGCTATAAAAAAACAACAACAGATTTAATCTCAAAAAGTCAGACACTCTTGTATTTTGCACCTGGAAAGTGTTTTTGAGTTTTCTCCTCATGTACGAAAATTAATTCTTCAATGAGAGCAGATGTCTTTGGCTTCCTTGATTGATAAATAAGAAATTCTCCTGTCAGAAACAGAGGGCGATTATTAATGGAACACATTCAGATTTGGTCACAAGTAAAGAGAACCTGTTAGCAAGATTTTGTAAAGTAAAGACATGGCTGTAATAGGGTTTGTAATTTTACAGCCCTTCCATTAGATATTCATAACAACAACATAGTTTTGCATCTATACAAGTCCCTAGTGCGACCACATTTAGAATACTGCACAATTTTGGGCTCCAGTGTATAAGAAGGACATAACTAAACAACAGTGTTTGAAGAGAAGAGCAATCAAGGTTGTTTAGGGACTGGGTGAACTGCAATACCAAGAGAAGTTATCAAACTTTGGTTTATTCAGTTTTGAAAAAGATTTTGGGATGATCTTATTAAAATGTACAAATATATGATGGGACAGTGCAGAGATCTTTCTAATGATCTTTTTACATGTAGGCCTGCAATGTTGACAAGGGTGCTACTCTACGTCTAGAGGAAAAAGGTTTAATTGGTGATTCTTTACTGTAAGAGTAGGGAGATTATTGAACTCTCTGCCACATGATGTTGTAATTTACAAAAGTACAAGGAGAGCCTGACCGCTCTTCTTAAAATATATATTTCAGGTCATCGGATTTTGTGATGAGACATTCATCCAGAGAACTAATCTGATAGCCATATGTGGAGATGGGAAGGCATTTCTCTCTTAATATGGGGCAAATAATGTATGCCTCATGAGGGTTTTGTTTTTCTTTGGTACAACATATTAGGCTATAGGTTAATAAGTCTATGGGGTTTTTAAGTCTATGGGGACCTGAATCAGGCGCTTTAAAATGGTGGTAGAAGGGATAGGGGGATTAGAGAAGGCAAGTTATACTTACCAGTCTCCCACACGATAAAACTAACAGTGACAGCTATGAACTGTCATTAACCCCTAATTACCCAGATTGCCACTGCACTAGGGCAACCGGGATGAGCTGCGTAAAGTGTCAGGATTGCCGCATCTAAGGAATGCGTCAATTCTTGGTGGCTGCAGGCTGCTATTTTTAGGCTGGGGGGAGGACCAATAACCATGGGCCTTCCCAGCCTGAGAATACCAGCCCCCAGCTATCAGCTTTATCATGGCTGGGTATCAAAATAAGGGGAGACAGCACGCCGTCTCTTAACATTCTTTAATAAAAAAAAAAAAAAGAGCTGCATGCAATTTCTCTTATATTGACAAAGCCAAGGTAAGCCCAAGGCTGGTTGTTTCAGGCTGTAGCCATATGCTTTATCTTTGCTGGGTATCATAATACAGAGGGACCCTACGCCAATTTTTTTATTTATTTTTATACCACTATAGACAGTGTGAGCGATTGCAAGGAGTCAGAAACGCTGTCACACAGGGTGGTGGTGTGGTCTGACTGCAAACAATCACAGATGCCGGGACTGCTGGTGGACGGGGGAAGCAGTGCATATGCATGAGGGTAATGAGCAGCCCCTGACGTACCATTACAGATGCGCGGAGACTGGTAAGTATAATGCGCTTGCATTATTTTTATTTTCTTTTTCCTCTTTTTTCTATTTTTTTTTTTAATTATCTGGGTGGCCGGATACGGATAGTATCTCGAATCTGCAAACTCCAGGCCCAGAATCGGTGCAGGGGTACTAGGTTACTCGCGCAGATCCGGACTATTACAGTCTGGGCTCGCCCACCACTACCTGCGATCATCTCATCTATTGTGCCTTAAATAGCAGTGCATAAGTAACGTTAGCTAAAATCATGATCTCCTATGAATGCCAGGCTTTCACATGAGATTCATAATGACAGGCACGGGAGTCATCAGCAAGCCTCCAGCTCTCATGACAAACCATCAGCGTCCCATGATCACGTCATGGGCTGGCCGATGAGCAAGTGGAATTACACACACCTTGCCGGCATGTGTTAAATACCGCTATCCGTGATTGACAGCACATTTCATAGGTTTACAGCCGCAAGTGGCGCTTCACTAGGTGTCATAAAACAGCAGTCATGTGTTTCTATTGCATCAACCAGTCACATGACTATGAAATTGGAAGTCACCAGCCCACTTAATGCAATAGGGGCCCATGACTGCTGTTTTAGGACACCCAATCAAATGACTATCGAACGGGGAGGGGGGGGTCACTAGCCCACGTGATACAATAGAGACCCATGACCTCTATGTAGTGATGTGCGATCACAAGATATTTCTATCAGAGCACCAGGCATATATAAGAGAAAGACAGAGCTGATAAATAGGACATGATCATGAATATAGTAACAAGATAACATGGCATTGCACATCCCCGATACAAGTAGGGAGAGTGTGTTGTTTTTAATTTATACGAGTGATTGCGCACCCTTTGGGCACGCGGTGGGTTGGGATTACGAACCACGCAATGGGATGTAACCATACATCAGACTGACCTCATAATAGGTTGTAACCATGCACCAGACTGGGTATGTGCAGATTAACAGAAAACATAAATACCTGGTGTATGTGTCTTGCCACTCTTACCTTGTGTATGAAAATGGGAATAGAAGTGGATATGTCATTGCATCACACTTTCTGTGAAGAAAGCTGATTTGAAGTGTTTGGTTTTCACCTTTGAGGTGAACTCTGATGCCCCTATTAAATGGGGGTTCACCCATTTCATTTTGATAAATTATAGCTACTTCATTGCACCTTGGTGCATTGTAGTGCCTCTGGTCATCATTGTAGTCATTTATAATTGACATTGTTATTTCGAGTGTATCGCGATTTTCTAATTTAGCAATCCTCTCTTCCTCTATTTCAAATTCCCTCATCATTGTGAAGACTCTTGCGAGTGGGTTAATTGCTTTCATTTTCTCTCCAAGAAATTACAGCAGTGCTGGGAGGCACTTTTCATTAGCTTGACCTCTTGTACTTAATGCTTCTTCACTGTCCAAGATATAAATCTGGGCAAACTTGGGAGTACTACACACAGCAGGATGCAATGGGGCAGTTCTGTGGTAAATTTGTCCATGAATTGGAAAACAGTATGGACCATGCCCAGGAGGTGGCGCTAATTGTGCTCCCATTGATGCCAAAGCAAGAGAGCTATTGTATTGCCTTATATTAGCCATAAAGTTATCGAAGTGCTGCTGCTCTCCTTTCATCAACTTTACTAATTAATTATTCATACAAATGGGACGTAATTGGATGCGCACTCTCTTGCAGCAGGAAGGGAATGTTTTGTACTGCGACATTTCGTCTTTGAAATGTTTCGATTGGCAGAACTGACATCGAAATGTCAGTTCACCAGCATAGTGCTCTTCAATACGTGTCTCATCAATTTGATTGAGAAGCCCTCTAGCGGCAAATGTAACTTGCCGTCATCAATTGGCTCTTGCTTTTGCGACACGTATTCTATCTTGTTCTCGTCTTTGTGAAATTTGTGTCTCAGTTTGTGCATTGCGTATTGCTTGTTGTAATGCAACATTAGATGTTCTATGTGATTCAGCTACTTAACTCGTTTCTATTGCTCTGGCCGTCCTTTTGTCAGGCTGCATCAGCAGTTCTTCGACAAATTTGTTCGTCTTCTATTTCATTAAGACGCAGGTTATGCATCCGTATCCGATTCGCTTCTCTACGTGCAGCAGCGCGATCAATTTGATCCATCTTTGCAATGTTGCCTCACACTGTTGCCTCAGTATTGCCTCACACCTTTGCCTCAGTGTTGCCTCACACTGTTGCCTCACAGTGTTGCCTCAGTGTTCCCTCAATATTGCCTCAAAATTTTGCCTCACAGTGTTGCCTCGGCATAGGGCTGTGGATGGTTGCCTTGGCAACATAGGGCTGTGGATGACTTATTGCGCACAGACAGACACATGGACACGTCCAAATTAGGTATATTGATTATGTTTTAACACAATGTCATTCAATTGTGCACAATTCCCTGATAACATGGGAGGGACCTGCGGGAGGAATCGGAAGGAGCATGCCAATGGTACCCAGATATAAAATGGCTATGTGTACTACATGTATGGTAGGTTGATCCGACATTTTGTTTATGTTTGAAAAAGCCGACTTGTTGGCCGAAACGTTCCTGCTATGATGCATTTTGGATGAATAAGGGAATAGAATCTTCTCTTTCGTACCTTGGAAACAATTTATCTCTGGATTTGTTGGTAACTCTGTGGGTATGGTATTAATGGCGGCTAGCCGTGATCTCAACACATCGGGATATCATCCAGCTTTGCATGTAGTGTAGAACCTGTTTGTACTGCTGCCCAGAAGCGATAAGTAGAATAATTTCTGGAGAAAGAACAGGTAAATCCACTGAAATAAAATCTTGATCCTTTATTGTGAAATGTTTAAAATATCTTTACAAGTCCATTTATAAAAATTCCTATATGTCTGTGTCGCCCAGGGTAGGGGTACTCAGAACCGGGCCAATGGGGTCGCTTCTAGAGGTATCACGGTGGCGTGACCCGGTCTGTGATCCCAGGCTCCACAACAAAGAAAAAGGGGAATATGTACAGGGGAGATTGTCTATGATGCTACCCGTGGGTTGCGGTGATGAGATGGTGGCACTGCCGCTGCCTCTGGGGACCGTGCCCGGGACTGATGGTGTGGGGCAGCAAGGTGGGATCCCCTCCACGGATAGGGGAATTGTAGTCCCGGGGCCCAATTGGGAGTTGTGGTGGTGGCAGGGCTTGCAGGGATCAGCACACTTACAGTTCGGTTGTCCTGGTGCTGGATGAGGCTGCTTTCATGTCTAGGGTCAGGAAACACAGAGTCTGTTTTGTCAACCAACTTGCCAAATGGCCGGTCATCTTTGGCGGGTGTCTTCGGGTCCCACACCCAGATGTACAGACAGGGCCCTTCTTTCCACACTCTCTGTCTGTCTCTTTCTTGTTTGGAGTAGTCTGTTTGCACGGCCTCCGGCCCGGGTCCCTCTCCCAGCACCGACGGGCTACAACCCTGTCTCGGTCGCCTCAGGATCCCCGCGACCGGATCTTCGTCACCTGTGGCCCTCTCTGCCACCTAGTCCGGTAGTCCAGGGCCCCAACCACCTCTACCACCTTCTCCCGGGGAGCTCGAAGCTTCCCCTGTCAGTGCTCCACTGACTACTGCACAACTGAAACCTGACTCCTCTCTCTGTCCCTTAGCTCCTCTCGCCCCCTCCCTTTTTCCTGGGGAGGGGGTGAGTAGGGCCTGATTGGCTGGTGTACATCTGTGTGGGGATTGTGTTGCTGCCAAGGAGGATTAACTCTTTCTGTGACTACCTGGTTTTGCCAGGGCGTCACACGTCCATGTGTGTCCTATCTGATGCATTTCCAGCAATGCACTGCACCCTTAAAGGGAACCAACCACCAGGATTTTCGTGTATAAGCTGCAGCCAGTGCAGTACTGGCACTATCAGGCACAGTGTGTACATACCATCAGGGGGCAGCTCGGGTGTTTAGGCAGCGAAATCCAACTTTATAAAGTTTGAAATTTCGTGCACTTTTTGATTGACGTGTGCACCTCTGCAGATAATGTCCGGGCGGGTTATGCAGGAGTTCCCCGCCCCCCACCAGCATGTTCCTCCCTCTCTCCGGGCTGGTTATGCACGTGTTCCCCGCCCCCCCGCGCCGCCTGTTCCTCCCTCCCTCCCTCTGGCTGTATGTAAATATCTAATCTTCAGAAACATGGCGCCGGAGTGGGCCTCTGTGCATAGCGCTTATCTCCGGCGCCATGTTTCTGAAGCCCCCCGCATTACACAACTTGGTGTCTGAGAGGGCGGCGCCACAGCGATGTCACACCGGCTGGTGTGTTGGCCCGGTGTCCTGGGGCGGCACGATACAGGAGCAGCAGGTAATCGCGTCCTCCGATCAGCTGTTCTGCAGTCCTGTTGTGATCGCGCTCGCTCCTGCGGTCACAACGGGATCTGAAGGAGCGAGGGCGCATGCGCCGCCCTCTAACACCAAGCTGTGTGATGCGGGCTTCAGAAACATGGCGCCGGAGATAAGCGCTATGCGCAGAGGCCCACTCCGGCGCCATGTTTCTGAAGATTAGATATTTACATACAGCCAGAGGGAGGGAGGGAGGAACAGGCGGCGCGGGGGGGCGGGGAACACGTGCATAACCCGCCCGGACATCAGGAGAGAGGGAGGAAGAGGCTGGTGGGGGGGCGGGGAACTCCTGCATAACTCGCCCGGACATTAGCAGAGAGGTGCACACGTCAATCAAAAAGTGCACGAAATTTCAAACTTTATAAAGTTGGATTTCACTGCCTAAATACCCGAGCTGCCCCCTGATGGTATGTACACACTGTGCCTGATAGTGCCAGTACTGCACTGGCTGCAGCTTATACACGAAAATCCTGGTGGTTGGTTCCCTTTAATCATAGAGATACCATCCAACGATATCACGTTATTTAAAACCAGAAACAGCCAATCGGATAAATTACATATTATTGAAATTCAATTACATCAATTAGAATAATTGAATATAGTAACAAGGTTTCATGAAAAGTCATCCCATTTGGTTTTTTTGTGTTTCATTTTAGGATCCAGTACATTTACCTTACAAACACTTTTTTTTCTTCCAGTTACAACCTCTAGTTCGGAATGTAACCCTTTTAATACCATAACATTGCATATTTTTCAAATCTCCCTTCAATAAAATATTTGCAAACACCTGAATATGTGTGATTACTTTTATTAATATTGTAAATGTGTTCAGAAATTCTTTTGTTCAGTTTTCTTGTAGTGCAACCAATGTAATGCAAGTTATAAAAAGTGCATTCTACACAAAAATAATATGGTCTGAATCACAATTAATAAAATCTTATTTATTGAACAGCTTATTGTTTGGTAACATGAAGGATTTATTTTTCTTACTAAGAACAAATTTTGCAAGTTTTGCCGCAATTGAAAAAAACCTGTGGTGGACAGCCAGGGAACCTGTCACCAGATTTGGCGACTATAAGCTGTGGCCACCACCACTGAACTCTTATATATAGTATTTTACAATACTATATATAAGAGTCCAGGTCACTCTGTATAACGTAAAAAACTGTTTTTTTTTGTTTTGTTTTTTAACACAAATTTTATTGCAGTTTTCAGAATCATTACAATATGTCTAACATTTGAACAAGAGTAAATTCACCTTACCAATTTACCCACCCTTGTCTTAACCCACCCTCTTTTATTCCCACTTTATCCCCCCCCAACACTTTTAATACACAAACACCAAGTATAAGTCGTGAAAGAACACACAGCTCCTCTATATTCTGATTCCCGTTTAAAGCCCTATTTCTCTGAAACCCTCATCTCGCCCTACTATCGTGTCTCTACTGCGTGTGTATTTTCAGCTTTCCCAATGTGCCTTGCAAGTCTCCCAGTATATACCATTCCGTATTAGTGAAAGGAGATACCACTTTCCGTATTTCTGCAACTCCATACTGTTGTACTATAAATCTCTTCCATTTTTTAAAAAAAGTTTCCTGTTAGTTCGTCCTTATTTCTTTCGGCTTCCAACTGTTCAATATTGAGCAGCTTTTTAATCTGATTGACCACCTCTTCCTCTGATGGAACAGATAACAGATTCCTCGAGCCATCTGCGTAGTAGGGCCTTTTTCCCTATCATAGCAATATTATGAAAGAGTCTTGGAATCGTGGTCCCCCGTGTATCTCCTCCTCCTTCCTTTTCTTTAGTCCTGTGGTGGAAAATCCATAACAATGGGTCTAGTTCCATTTCCACTTCCCATACTTTTTCTATAAGTGTCTTCATTTTTCCCCAAAATTTCTGACTTTCTGGGCACTGCTGTCACGCTCCCCGGCTCCCCTGTCATGCTCTCCGGCTCCCCTGCCACGCTCCCCGGGTCCCCTGCCACGCTCCCCGACTCCCCTGCCACGCTCCCCGGCTCCCCTGCCTCGCTCCCCGGCTCCTCTGCCAGGCGTCCCCCGCTCCACAGCCTCCATGCCCCAGCACCTGCGGTCCCCAGGCAGCCCGGTCCCCGCTCCCGGCGCCCGTCGGCAACTCTGCTCCAGCCCGGCTCTCCTGCCTCCTGTTCACCGCTCCCTGCTCTGGCTTCTGGCACCTGGGCCTCGCGCATGCGCATTAGGGCGCGCGCGCGGTCATTGACCCTCTCTTAAAGGGCCAGTGTCCTCCAACAGGATATTGAAGAATCAGGTACAGGGTATATAGGGAAATCCTTTCCAAGTGGGCGGGGCCTGTTCTTCGTATTTTGCTAAGCTAGGAGTCAGGTCTCCTTGTGTCTTGTGGTATACTTACCTATCTCTCTCCTAGAGCCGCTCCTGCCTCGCCAACCGGTCCTGACGATACCCGAACCCCGAACGGTGACGGTCTGCCATCCCGTCAGTTCATACCATCTCCGATCCCTGTGGTGACCCGTCTTCTCGCTCCGTTGGTTCCGGACTCTGCCTGACGTCATCTCGGCCTCCGAACCTGAGCTCCGTCACCCGGACTACCTTCAGTGACTCCGTGGTCCCAGGGACTTCTACACTCCACTCCTCTGAACGGACTGTCCTGCTACCCGTAGTGCTCCGGCTACCGGGCACCTTGCCTTCGGTGAGGTGTTCAGCCCAGTGGATCTACCTCCTGGGTCTGCCCGTCCACCTGGCCCTAACAGTAAGAACAGGCCATGGATCCCGCCGAAGCACTAGCGACCCAGCTGGGCACCTTGCAGCAGGAACTCGTACGACAGCGCGAGACCCAGTCCCGCATGCTGGCCTTCATGTCCTCGGTGGATACCCGCCTGAACACGCTGCAAGCAACTGCCACGTCCCTGGCATCTCAGGTTACTACTGCACAGTCCACGGCCACGGTTCCCGTGGCGGCTCCCTCGGAAGCATCTAAACTCCGCTTGGCCTCTCCACTCCGATATGCCGGAGATCCCAAGACCTGCAGAGGATTCTTAAACCAGTGCTCCCTCCATTTCAAGCTGCTTCCGCACCTGTTTGCCTCCGACCAAGCCAAGGTGGCGTTTGTGATGTCCCATCTAGAGGGTGAGGCACTGGCCTGGATGAACCCCTTATGGGAGAAGGAGGACCCTGTGACCACTAACATCCAGGACTTCCTGCAGGCGTTTAGAACCACCTTTGACGAACCCGGACGTGCAGCCGCATCCGCCTCATCACTCCTCAGGCTACGTCAGGGGACCATGACGGTGGGGCAGTATGCCATCCGCTTCCGCACTTTGGCCTCAGAATTGGGGTGGAACAATGAAGCCCTCACCGCCGCCTTCTGGGAAGGACTCTCCAGTCGTATTAAGGACGAGGTGGCAGGCCGCGATGTTCCTTCCACCCTGGATGCCCTGATCGCACTAGCCACCCGCGTGGACCTCAGATTCCAGGAACGATCCAAAGAGGTGTCCCGTGAGAGACGTCCGATACGGCATTCCTCTCCTCCGCAGAAGCCCGCCGTACTTCAGTCAGCGTCGTCTGGTGTCTCTGTCCACGAGCCCATGCAGATTGACCGTTTGCGGCAGTCCGAACAACGCCGAGCAGAACGGCTCGCCAAGGGCCTCTGCTTCTACTGCGGAGAGGGCACACACCTGCTACGTTCCTGTCCAGAGAGGCCGGGAAACTCCAAAGCCTAGGGTTGGTAGGAGAGGCCACCCTAGGTGCTGGGACTCTCTCAGACCCGGTTACGTGGACTGTTCAAGTAACAACGGGAGAGACGCGGTTCACGGCCGAGGCGTACCTCGATTCCGGGGCAGCAGGCAATTTCATCCAGCAGGCCACGGTGGACAAGTACCAGGTGCCTGTTACTCCACTCGACAAACCCCTCGTGATTGCCTCTGTAGATGGGAGACCCCTCTCTGACACCATCTCGTGGATCACCAAGCCGGTGGAACTACGTATCGGTGCCCTGCACACCGAGAACATCGCTCTCTACGTCCTCCCACACATGTCTCATCAAATCCTGCTGGGACTCCCCTGGTTACGGACACACGAACCATCAGTCAGCTGGTGTACTGGTGAAATCACCCGATGGGGCTCCTTTTGCCACGAGAACTGTCTGAAGACTATACAGCCCATCCGACGACCTCCGGTTCCGGAGTCCCTACCGGGACTGCCCTCGGCCTATTGGTCCTTCGCGGACGTCTTTGATAAAAAGGAGTCAGAGGTACTGCCGCCACATCATCCTTATGACTGTGCCATCGACCTACTCCCGGGAACTACACCACCTCGAGGACGGCTATATCCTCTGTCTCCTGCTGAAACAAGGGCCATGTCTGCCTACATCACGGAGAACCTGGCAAGGGGATTCATTCGGAGATCCTCCTCTCCTGCTGGAGCAGGCTTCTTCTTCGTTAAGAAGAAAGAGGGCGACCTACGCCCATGCATTGACTACCGGGGATTGAACCAAATCACCGTGAAAAATAAATACCCCCTGCCGCTCATCCCCGAATTGTTTGATCAGCTTAGAGGAGCTTGTGTGTTTACCAAGTTGGATCTTCGGGGTGCCTACAACCTGGTCCGCATCCGCTCTGGGGACGAATGGAAGACCGCATTCAATACTCGCGATGGGCACTATGAATACTGTGTGATGCCCTTCGGCCTGTGTAACGCACCAGCAGTCTTTCAGGAATTGGTGAACGACGTGTTCCGGGACCTTCTCTACGTCTGTGTGGTGGTGTATCTTGATGATATCCTGGTCTTCTCTCCGGACCTACAGACCCACAGAGAGAACGTGCAGCTGGTACTACAAAGACTGAGAGAGAATCGGCTGTACGCCAAGTACGAGAAGTGTTTCTTCGAGCAGTCTTCTCTTCCCTTCCTGGGTTACGTAATCTCCGATACCGGCCTGCAGATGGACCCGGAGAAGGTCTCTTCCATTCTCAACTGGCCCCCTCCTTCCGGACTGAAGGCAATCCAACGCTTTCTTGGATTCGCAAACTATTACCGTCAGTTCATCCCTCACTTCTCTGCCCTGACTGCACCTCTCTCCGCCTTGACCAAGAAGGAGGCTAATCCAAAGGACTGGTCACCTGCGGCTGACGCCGCGTTTGGCTCCCTGAAACAGGCATTTGCTTCCTCCCCTGTGCTCCACCGTCCTGAGTTAAACCGACAGTTCACCTTGGAGGTGGATGCCTCCTCCTCGGGAGCCGGAGCAGTGCTCATGCAGAAGTCCCCCTCCGGGAAGATGGTTACTTGCGGTTTCTACTCCAAGGGCTTCTCAGCGCCTGAACGCAACTACACAATCGGTGACCGAGAGCTATTAGCAGTCAAACTGGCTCTGGAGGAATGGCGCTACCTTCTGGAGGGAGCAGTGTACCCCGTGATCATTTACACGGACCACAAGAACCTGGAATACCTGCGGTCCGCTCAGCTACTGAACCCACGGCAAGCCAGGTGGTCCTTGTTCTTTGCCAGGTTCGATTTTCAGCTCCATTTTCGACCCGCGGACAAGAATGTGCGAGCAGATGCCTTGTCCAGGTCATTCATGCCCATGGAACAGGAGGAGGAGACATCCCAGCCCATCATCTGCCCAAGTAAAATCATTCCGGTGGCCCCTGTCACCCTGGCCCAGATACCGCCCGGGAAGACCTATGTCTCTGAGACTGACAGGCAAAAAGTGTTGCACTGGGGCCATGCCTCGAAAATAGCCGGCCATGCTGGTCAGAAGAAAACATGGAGTACAATTGTACGTCACTACTGGTGGCCATCTCTTCGCACGGACGTCGCTTCTTTTGTCTCAGCCTGCTCCTCTTGTGCCAGGAACAAGACGCCCAAACACCTGCCATATGGCCGTCTTCTGCCTCTGCCTATACCCTCTGTTCCATGGCAACACATTGCAATGGACTTTATTACCGACTTGCCCCTGTCCTCCGGACACACAGTCATATGGGTCGTGGTGGATCGGTTCTCCAAAATGGCTCATTGCGTCCCTATGGCTGGACTGCCCTCTGCCCAGGAACTCGCTGACGCCTACATACAGCACAACTTCCGGTTGCATGGCTTTCCATCACACATTGTGTCCGACAGAGGAACTCAGTTTACCTCCCGCTTCTGGAGGGCTCTCTGCAGACATCTGGGAGTGACTCTGGACTTTTCTTCAGCCTACCATCCTCAGTCGAATGGCCAAGTGGAACGAGTCAATCAGATCTTGACCTCCTTCTTACGTCACTACGTTAACGCTCATCACGACGACTGGTCCACGCTTCTTCCTTGGGCTGAATTCTCCCATAACCACCACGTCAGTGAGTCCTCCTCCAGCTCTCCCTTCCATGTCATTTATGGACTTCAGCCTTCCGTCCCTTTACCTGTATCCTCTTCCTCGGATGTCCCTGCTGCTGATGCTGTAGTCCGTGACTTTACAGCAATTTGGGACTCTGTCAAGACGTCCCTTGGACGTGCTTCCCTGCGGATGAAGAGACACGCAGACAAGAGGCGTCTGGATCCTCCGTGTTTCTCTCCAGGAGATCTGGTCTGGCTTGCTTCCAAGTACGTCCAATTGAAGCTACCATCATACAAGCTGGGTCCTCGCTACATCGGGCCGTTTAAAGTCCTCAGCAAAATAAATGAGGTCTCCTACAAGCTGCAGCTCCCGGCCACGATGAGAATACCCAACTCCTTCCACGTCTCCCTGCTCAAGCCGGTTGTCCTTGGTCCCTTCTCCGCTGCTGCCAGTTCTGCTCCTCCTCCTATTGCTGATGATGACATCTATGCGGTAAGGGATATCGTGGCCATGAAAACCGTACGGGGCCGACAGTTCTTCCTGGTGGACTGGGCAGGGTATGGTCCTGAGGATAGGTCCTGGGAACCCCGGGAGAATGTGGGTACTCCCCTGATACGTGCCTTCCTGTCCTGGTTGCGGGGAGGGGGCGTGGGGGAGGGGGTACTGTCACGCTCCCCGGCTCCCCTGTCACGCTCTCCGGCTCCCCTGCCACGCTCCCCGGCTCCCCTGCCACGCTCCCCGGCTCCCCTGCCTCGCTCCCCGGCTCCTCTGCCAGGCGTCCCCCGCTCCACAGCCTCCATGCCCCAGCATCTGCGGTCCCCAGGCAGCCCGGTCCCCGCTCCCGGCGCCCGTCGGCAACTCTGCTCCAGCCCGGCTCTCCTGCCTCCTGTTCACCGCTCCCTGCTCTGGCTTCTGGCACCCGGGCCTCGCGCATGCGCATTAGGGCGCGCGCGCGGTCATTGACCCTCTCTTAAAGGGCCAGTGTCCTCCAACAGGATATTGAAGAATCAGGTACAGGGTATATAGGGAGATCCTTTCCAAGTGGGCGGGGCCTGTTCTTCGTGTTTTGCTAAGCTAGGAGTCAGGTCTCCTTGTGTCTTGTGGTATACTTACCTATCTCTCTCCTACAGCCGCTCCTGCCTCGCCAACCGGTCCTGACGATACCCGAACCCCGAACGGTGACGGTCTGCCATCCCGTCAGTTCATACCATCTCCGAGCCCTGTGGTGACCCGTCTTCTCGCTCCGTCGGTTCCGGACTCTGCCTGACATCATCTCGGCCTCCGAACCTGAGCTCCGTCACCCGGACTACCTTCAGTGACTCCGTGGTCCCAGGGACTTCTACACTCCACTCCTCTGAACGGACTGTCCTGCTACCCGTAGTGCTCCGGCTACAGGGCACCTTGCCTTCGGTGAGGTGTTCAGCCCAGTGGATCTACCTCCTGGGTCTGCCCGTCCACCTGGCCCTAACAACTGCCAAATCCCGTGGTATAAGTCCGTTTTCGGCTGTTTACATTTGGGGCAATGTTCTATTTTATTCATAGTCTGCTTGGTGGGGATGTTAAAACCATAAATTGCTCTGTGCATTAATCTAAACTGTGTGTCCCTCCAGCCCTCATTAATCACCTCCTTCCTCATCCTCATTCATCCCTGCTGTATCTTTTCCCCTGCCTCTGTATCCTTTAGTTGTCGTGTCCATGCTCCCCAGACCTGGTCAGAGTGCAGTGGTACCAGTGCTGTTCTCAGATCTTTGTACAGGGAGGAGATAGTAATCTCCTGTTTATCCTTCATTATAAATTGGTCCATTTCATTCATTACCTGTTCTTTTCTGACATCCCTCAATAGTCCCATTATTCCCTTTTCCACCTGTTTGTATTGTATGATTTGGAATGGAGAAAGCCCGTACCTGTTCACCAACTCCTCAAGGGTCAACCACCTATGTTCCGTTTCATGGAGCAGATTTTTCACCCCACCGATCCCCTTATTTCTCCATTCTAGAAATAGTTTGTTTTCCCTCCCTGCTGGGAATTCCGGAAAATTCCAGATATTTAGGTATTTGGAGATTCGCCAGGACAGGTTAAACTTTTTCCTCACTGCTTTCCACGCCATTATCGTATCTCTACATACCAGGGAGTACTTAATTTTCCTCAGGATATTGGCCAATTGCGTGTGTAATATTGCCCCCAAGTCCCATGGTCTACAGTACTCACTTTCCATTTTTATGTTAGAATAGCTATTTGTCTTCCTCAGCCAGTCTATTACGTGCCTCATCAAGCATGCAAGGTTGTAGCCTCTCACATTTGGCATCTTGATTCCTCCCTTTTCCAGTGGTAGCATTAGTTTTTCCGCCCTAATTCTTGGTCTTTTTCTCTTCCATAGGAAGCTTGTAAATGCTTTATTCAGTCTATTTACATCCGCATGTTTTAATAATATAGGGATAGTCTGCATCGGGTATAACAACTTCGAGAAACTCATCATTTTTCATCATTTTTAAGAGGTGGTTTCTACCTAGCAGGGATAGCGGCAGCCCCTCCCACATCTTTAGCTCTCGTTCTATTTTCTGTATCAACGGTTTGAAGTTTAATTCATAAATCGAGGCAGGCTGGCGTCCCATCTGGATCCCCAGGTATTTAAAGTGAGTTTTTGCTATTGGTATCCCACATATGTTATCCCCTATTTCATAGGTTTTCAGGGATGACATGGTTCGCTCATTCAGAAACAGTATTTCACATTTTGTCTTGTTCAATTTAAAACCTGCCATAGACCCAAATCTCTCTATCTGTTGTATTGTTTTTAAAAGGTCATTCTGTGGTCTATTCATGAATAATATGATATCGTCCGCGAACAGAGCTTAATGTACTTTTTCCGTTCCAATGTTAATGCCCTCAAAGCAGTCTCCTCCATTGTTCAGTTTTGATAATGGCTCAATGGCTAGATTGAACAAGAGAGGAGACAGCGGGCACCCCTATCTCGTCCCCTTGGTCAAAGAGAAGGGTCGTGACAAAAATCCGGGTGTCGCCACTCTTGCCTGCGGGTTTGCATATAGTATACCTATAAATGTTCTGAATGCTCCCCTGAAGCCCATATTATCTAGGACTGTTTCCAGCCATGGCCACTGCACATTATCAAACGCTTTTTCAGCATCCAACGTGATCATGGCTGGAAATTCCCCTCCTTGTAGATCCCTGTGTCTGATGGCATCCATTACTATCATGGCCTTTCTTACGTTTGTCACGGCTGCTCTCCCCTTTACAAACCCCGATTGGGCGGGAGAAATTAGCCTTGGTAATACCTCTGCCAATCGATGGGCTATCAATTTGGCCACTAGTTTAAGATCTTGGTTGATTAGTGAGATTGGTCTATAATTCGTTGGATTGTCCAAATTTTTGTCTCCCTTGGGTAAAAGTTTTATATATGTAGTGTTAAGGTGGCTAGACATTCCCGTACCCCCTAACATTTTATTAAACATACGTGTCAGCGTCGGTGATATTTCCTCCTTTAGTACTTTATAGAATTCCCCATTGAACCAGTCAGGCCCCGGTGCTTTATTTATACTCAGTTCTCCTATTGTTGTTTGCACTTCCTCTATTGTGATGTCCGCGTTCAGTCTAGTCAGTTCGTCCTCTGTTATTTGTGTAAGTCCTAGTGTCTTTAGCCACTCCCTCCCTCCTTCTCCATTTTCATCCCCCTTACTATATAGTTTGGCATAGTATTCCCCCAAGATCTGGTTGATCTCCTGCGGATTCGTCGATTTGGTCCCATCCTGTCTTGTCATACTAGCTATTAACATCAACGGTCGTCTTCCCTTTGCCAGGTTAGCCAGCAGTTTACCTGCCTTATTGCCAAATCGGTGCAAGTCAACCTCCTGCTGAGACCTTACTAGTTCTTCTCATTTTCCTACCCACATGTCAAACTCTTGTTTTGCTTCCTTCCACTCTTCTTTTGCTTTTTGGGATTTGTTTTCTAGGTACCTTGTGTATTTCTCTCAAACTAGTGCTTGCCTCCTGGTAATGTTTTTGCGTCTGTTTCCTGATTTTGGCTACATGCCCCATCAGTCTCCCCCTTAATACTACTTTCGCTGTTTCCCAGAATAGCATTGCCTCTTCCTCGTGCCCACTGTTAGTGCCGCAATATTCCTCCCACGACTCCTTTAATGTTTTAATAAAATCTTTATCTTTCAGTAAGAATGATGGAAATCTCCATATATAATCCGAGCCCCTCTGTATTTTGTCAGTTAAGTCTAAGGTCACCAGGTTTTGGTCGGATATAACCATGTTCTCTATGTCTACATCCTTGACCCTGTGCCAGAGTCTTTGGTCTACTAACATAAAGTCAATCCTTGACCATGCTTCGTGTGGGTGTGAGTAGTGTATAAATTCACGTTCATATGGGTGTTGCGTTCTCCAACTGTCCTGCAGATTTGTGTCTTCCAGTAATTTGGCCATCAAACCCTTTGTATTCCTACTCTGCCTACCTTGTTCCTTGCCATACCTCCTATCCTCCTCTTTCGAAACTACTGCATTAAAATCTCCCCCCACTATCTTATTTGGTTCTACATCCACTCCCAATTTGTTGGTGATAAAGTCAAAGAAGGCGTTTTGTTCGTTATTAGGGGCGTATATATTGTGTATGCTAAACTCTCCCTGTGGGCTAGTTAATTTGATATGTATGTACCTCCCACCATCATCACTGTCTTGGGACACTATTTCGTGAGTAAAGTGTTTGTTTATTAAGATCATTACCCCTGCCTTCCTCCCCTGGGATCCCGACCTGACTACCGCCCCCACCCATAATTTTTGCATACGAAAAAAATCCCCTTTTTGCAGGTGGGTCTCCTGCAGTAGAGCGATATCTACCTTCAGTCTTTTAAGGTGTCGTAATATCATCATGCGCTAATGTGGAGACTTCAAACCTCTTACGTTACAAATGACTAATTTAACGATTATCCCAACATCTCGGGACATTTATGTCGCTATATGTTCTCACTTGTGTGTGTCTTGGCGCCTTTCCCTGGTCTTTTCCCTGCCTTAACTCCGCTGTGTGCTGACAACTATGTATTGCCTGGGCGTAACCTTGTGTCCCCTTCTTGGCATTAACTATAAACCTGTTGGCTACCACCCCAACTGCCCTCAGTTTTCTTTCGGCGTGCTTATAGCGTTGCTTTCCCTGAACCCAACTATTCAACCTAAATCTATTGTTAACTAACAACCCCTCAACTGTCCCCCCCTTTACAATCAATCGTCTCATCACTTCCATTTTTTCTGTGATGCTCCTGGCTCCGCAATCCCCTCTCAGCCAACTGATTCACATTTACATATAGCCTGTCCCCCATTGTTCTGTTATCTAATACACCAGAGCAGGGCCTTCCTGGTCACTAGCCGTGCCAGCATACAATACTCCCTCCCTCATTGCCCATACCTATTATTTGTTGCCTCTGATCTCAATGTCACTTCACCTCCCATCAGCATAAGTGACCTGGCTACCAGAAGAGAGATTTATCAGTAGATACTAAAGAGAGAGAAACCCGGTCCCCCATAAATGTTAGGATCCCCCTACACCCCCGAGGGGGCAGGGCACCTTGGTCCATATAGATTGAAGAGGCGAGGGGAACTGAAGAGAAAGATAAAAGAAAGGAAAAGCCTACAAGAAGAGAAAAAAAGGAGGAAAAGAAAAAGAAAGCACAAGGGAGATGGGAAATGAAAGTGGAAAAGGAAGTGGGAAATATAAAGGTAAGTGGGAGAGGAAGTGGAAAAAGAAGTGGAAGAGGACGTGGAAGTAGGAAGTGGAAAAGGAAGTGGAAGAGGAAGTAGGAAGTGGAAGAGGAAGTGGAAAAGGAAGTAGAAAGTGAAAGAGGAAGTGGGACAGGAAGTGGGAGTAGGAAGTGGAAGAGGAAGCAGGAAGTGGAAGAGGAAGTAGGAAGTGGAAGAGGAAGTAGGAAGTGGAAAAGGAAGTAGGAAGTGAAAAAGGAAGTGGGACAGGAAGTGGAAGAGGAAGCAGGAAGTGGAAGAGGAAGCAGGAAGTGGAAGAGGAAGTAGGAAGCAAAATAAGAAGTGGAAGTGGAAGTAGGAAGTGGAAAGTGAAAGAGGAAGTAGGAAGTGGAAGTAGGAGGTGGAAGAGGAAGTGGAAGTAGGAAGTGGAAGAGGAAGTAGGAATTAGAAGAGGAAGTGGAAAAGGAAGTAGGAAGAGGTAGATGGGGTGGAAGTGGAAGTGGAAGAGAAGTGGAAGAGGCAGTATGAAGTGGAAGAAGAAGTAGGAAGTGGAAGAGGTAGTGGAAGAGGAAGTAGGAAGTGGAAGAAATAGGAAGTGGCCGAGGAAGTGGAGTAGGAAGTGGAAGAGGAAGTATGAAGTGAAAGAGGTAGTGAAAGTGGAAGGGGAGGTGGAAGAGGAAGTAGGAAGTGGAAGCAGAAAGTAAAAATGCAATAATAAACAGTAGATGTTACTCATCCCCTACATTCCGTCAGTCCCCTCTCTCTTGGGCCCCTCAGTTCAGTTCAAAATATCAATTCTTCTCCTTGCAGCCTCTCTCATGGCGCTCCCTTCTTCTGGTTTCCAGGCCAACGCGACGGCGACCTCCTTGCTTTTGGACTT
This sequence comes from Anomaloglossus baeobatrachus, assembly GCF_048569485.1. Taxonomy (NCBI): domain Eukaryota; kingdom Metazoa; phylum Chordata; class Amphibia; order Anura; family Aromobatidae; genus Anomaloglossus; species Anomaloglossus baeobatrachus. Next base: position 501,036,789 of record NC_134357.1, read on the forward strand.
CCTGCATGTATCTCCTTCCCCTCCATCCAGTCGTTCCGGCCCGATGCCCGGCTCTCCTCCTCTCTTCCTTGCCGATCATGTTGCCTCTCCGGGAAGTCCTCCGTCTGGTTTCTGTTCTCCATCTCCTCCATCCATGTCTCCGCCTCACTCAAGTCTTTTGTCACAAAAAGGGATCCATCACGTCTTGTTACTCTCAGTATAGCAGGATAGAGCAGTTGGAATTTTATGCCTTTACGATACAGCGCGGTACAAATCTTACTAAAGGCTTTCCTTTTGCGTGTAACCTCCGCCGAGTAGTCCCCGAAGATCAGCACTTTATGCCCTTGTAAAGACAGTGGGGTCCTCCTTCCTCTAAACGTTCGCAGTATCTCTTCTTTGTCTTTGTATTCCAAGTATTTTATTATCACTTGGCGTGGCCTGGCTGGTCCCGTCACTCCCGTGCTGTCTTCCTTCCCATTTTTTTCTCCTGTGCCTGGACGCTCTCTTACAGGGCCCACCCTGTGCGCTCTTTCCACCCTGCATTTGTGCGTCAGACCTAGCGCCTTGGGGAGCTCTGCTTCACATATGTTGTCCAATTGCCGCATGCTTATGGATTCCGGCAGTCCCACCAGCCTTAAATTGCTTCTTCTGGAGCGGTTTTCCAAATCCTCTAGTTTGTCTCTCATGGCCTGGGATCCCTCCACCATCTCCTGCAGCTGCCCTTTTAATGCTGTCACCTCGTCCTCTGTGTCAGAGATTCTTTGCTCCATCTCTGACATCCTGGCTCCTTGCTGTGTGATCTGTTCCTTTAAGGGTGCTAGCGCTGCCCCCACCATGGCCTCTAGAGAGTCTTTGATCTTGTCTGCCAGGTGCACTGCCACTGCTCCAGCCAGACGGTCATAATCAATTTGCAGGCCTGGGAACTGGTTGTGCTGCTGGGCTGTCTGCTGCTCGTGCTGCTGGGCTGTCTGCTGCTCGTGCTGCTGGGCTGTCTGCTGCTCGTGCTGCTGGGCTGTCTGCTGTGCGTGTTGCTGATTTCTCAGCTGCTCCCCCTCCTCCTCCTCCATCCGTCCCCGCTCACCTCCCTGCATACCGCCGTGGCCCGCGGCTGCCATTTTGTGCTCCATGTGCTATGCTCTCTCTGCAGCACCCTGCTTCAGCTGTCTGCCGCTGCTCCGGAGGAGGTACCGCTCCATGCACGGTCACCTCTTGCTCCTCACCTCCCGTTCTCCGCCTCCTCCCGTGGCCGTGGGGCTTTTGTAGTCGGTGTGTGGGGCTGAGGAACATGCGGAGCTCTGTCTCCCGCGTCCTCACATCACAGCGCCGGAACCGGAAGTAAAAAAACTGTTTTATAATACTCACCTAGGGACCAGTCCTGTCCGATGGGTGTCACTGCTCTAAGGTCCAGCACCTCCTCTCTGCTGCGATCTCCGTCCTCCTTCTACCAAGCTCAGTGTGCATGACACATCCTACGTCATCCACACTTGCCGGCATTGGGGTCTGCTTAGGGCAGATCAAAGTACTCTAATGTGCAGGTGTGAGGAAAAGTTAAAGACCGCCAGCGCATGCGCACTACAATACTTTGCTCACCTGCGCAGGACCTCAATGCCGGCTAGTGTGGATGACATAGAACACATCATGCACACGGGCCTCAGAAGAAGGAATACGGTGATCACCGCAGAGAGGAGGCGCCGGACTGGAGAGCAGCGACACCCATCGGACCAGACCGTCCCCTATCTGAGTATCATCAAAGTGATTATTATGTTCTACAGAGCGGCCTGGGCTCTTATATACAGCATTCCAGAACGCTGTAGATAACAGCTCAGTGGTGGTGGCCACAGCTTATAGTCGCCAAGTCTGTTGACAGGATCCCTTTCAAGGGTTTTTCACCAGTAAGCCCTTATATACAGCCTTCCAGAATACTGTATATAACTGCCCAGGCCAATCTGTGTAACCTAAAAAACATTTTATTATACTCACCTGCGGGGCGGTACAATCCGATGGGCATCACTGATCTCAGTCTGGTGCCTCCTCTCTTCCTTCCATTGCCGTCCTCCTTTCCCGCTATGTGTGGATGACGTGTCCTTTGTCATCCACACAGAGGCCTCCATTGCAGTTCTGCACAGGTGCACTTCTCTTTGATCTGCTCTCAGCAGGGCAAAGTATTCTAGTGTGCATGCAAAGGTGGTCTTTCACTTTCTCCGAGCCTGCATGGTACAGTAATTTGCCCTCAGTAGTTTAGATCAAAGTGCGCTTGCAATGGCGGCCTCTGTGTGGATGATGTAGGACACGTCATCCACAAGGAGCAGGGAAGGAAGATGGCGATGTAAGGAAGAGGAGGCACCGGACCATGATAGAAATGCCCATATGACCCGACCAGCCCTCAGGTGAGAATAATAAAATTTTTTTTAGATTGTCTAGATCAGCCTGGAATACAGAATACAGTATTCTAGAATACAGAATACAGTATTTTAGAATGCTGTATATCAGGGCTGACTGATGCTGGCCGCAGCTTGTAAGGGAAAATCTTGGTGACAGGTTCCCTTTAAGCCTGAAAACTCCTGCACATCGGGGTGAACGGGATGGTTGCTATACTGCAGTTGGAGGGTATTCTAAGTGTGTACTAAATGGGATGTAGTATCGGGGAGGAGTGTTGCTGCCGGGGAAGGGGGCGAGAGGGGGAGGGAAAGGGGTAATAGATATGATAAACTTAATTTGGATGCCGATTTGTTATTCTGTTGTATGTATTCTGTTTTAATAAAAAAGTATCTGACTTTTAAAAAAAAATAAAAAAGCCTGAAATAACTGGGAACAAAGATATTACCAAGCAAATTCCTTCTCCTCGCTACTATTTTATGACCATTGTAAAAAAACGTATTTAAAAGTACCATTTTGATACAGTATTTGTATATTCTTATTAATGATCTTCTTAATTTGATTGTGCTGACCGCTGTATGGAGTACTAAAAATGAAAAGTTTTCATGTTTTATTTTTGTTTTGTTTACAATTTTCAAGCAATTTTTGGCGTAGAGTGTTTTTTACTATACTAAATGAGTTTGAATGTTTTTATTAGTGTACCCTCTGTTATTTAATCTTTTTTTGATCAATTTGATTTTCTTTTATAAAGTCACTTTCCTTAGAATAAATCTGGCTCTCAAAAATTCTTTGTATGGTATGGCTGTAATAGTGTGGTATAGATGGCAGTAGTTAGCATGCAGAACTGCATTGCCACTTATTGATTTACAAAACATAGAGGTGTGTACACTCTACAATATATTAGGGCCTCCACTTAGCTCAATGTCTTAAAAATGTATACTTGTCTGAGAATATGAGGCAGTAAATTTGCCTTCTTTGGCCTTGTGGTATGATTGTCGCTTGGGGTGCAAGAGATCGTGGGTATGAATCCCGTGCAGAGCTCATGGACTGTGACAGCCCATTGGGCTGCTACCAATGTTTTGTTCCAAAGCTGGAAAATAAATCTAGACATTAGGAAAAACCTTCTGACAGTGAGGGCAATTAGAGTGTGGAACAGATAGTAGTGAAGTAGTGAGCTCTCTATCATTGGAAATTTTTAAGTGAAAACTGGATAAACATATGGCTGAGATGATTTAAGAAAAGCTGCACTCGCTAGGGGCTTGACTTGATGGCTCTTGAGGTTCCTTCCAACTTTACTATTCTATAATTCTATGAATTTTAAGTTGAATTCATTGCTATTTAAATAATTTATGAAGCCTGGTATGGCTGCTATGTCACCTTTCCAGATGATAAGGATATCATCCACGTAGTGGCCATACCAGACCAATTCATTCATGAAAGGATTAGAATCATACAAAAATAACTTATCCTACCACGAAACAAAAAGTAGGGTAAAAATCGCAACCCTCATTGGGGCTCCTTCAATCTTTAGAAAACAATTCATCATTGAATACAAAAAACTTGGTGGGTAGTTTCCCCAAGGAAGCACAGAGCCTAAGGAGTGATGCAGAGGGAACTACCGTCACATTCCAAGACATATTTTCTAGCTATCAGACTCCAATTTGTACTATCTAGCAGGGCAGTAACATAACATTATGTCATGGTTTCAATCCTTCTCTATGCCAGTGGCTGATTTTTTTTTTATTTGTTTTTTTATAACTGAATGTTTTATTACATTTTTTAAACGGACACGGAAAAAGTACATGAATGCATAGATATGTCTGACAAGCATATGAGCAATAACTGTAAACCGAGAATCAGTGTACATATCATACTATCCACTAATACAAAAAAAAACAGGGAATGTGACAAGACAAACAAATCAATACTAAACAAGGAGATATAAGGAGGAGGGGGATGAAGTAGTGAGGGTGGATATATCAGGCTTCCATCAAAACCATACCTTACTATTATTCTTTATTGGCCCAATAGGTGTCCCAAAGTGACCAAACGCTCTCAACATGATCTACCGTGTTATTTGACAGGGCAGATAGATACTCCATCCTTCTCACATCTTGGATCCGAGAATGGAGATCTGTAAGTGAGGGTGGATGGGTCGATCTCCAGTTACGGGCAATCAGACATCTAGCTGCTGTAGTTATATGTAACAATAACCGCTTCACTCTTTTCCCCAGTTGAACAAGTGGTATATTTAATATATAGAATTTAGGATCCAGGGGAACCCGAAGGCCAGTTACTTTATATATAAAGGGATTGCACCAACCCCCAGAAGCACTGGATAATGGGGCATTCCCAGAATATGTGTGGTATGTCTCCTCCTGTAGCTTATGTAGTTTAGTTTATTAGTTGGGTTTAGTTTATGTAGTAGTGATGGGGTGTGATACCAATACATGAGTAATTTATACTGATTTACCTTATAGACATAGCATGAGGATGTCTTCGAGGCAGTATCCCAGATCCGTTTCCACATACCCAAGGGAATGGTCTCAACAAGGAAATCTTCCCATTTCCTCATATATGTATTATCTGGCTTATCTTCTGGGTAAGGGGTAATTAAAATACGGTATATATCTGAGATGAGGCCTTTAGTAGAGACCCCAACTCTACATAATCTCTCAAAAAGTGTAGGGATAGAGACTTCTAAAGAGGTAAAAGGGAGTGCATCAGGTGTCTAATTTGTAAATACCGATATTGGGAATTGCCAGGGAGATTAAATTTAGCAGCTATGGTGGCGTAGGGGAGAAGGACTCTAGAGTGTGCGTCTACTATGTCAGCAAAGCAAAAGAGTTTCCTGTCAAACCATGTTTTAGTCGCTGTACCCTGCATACCATCTGGCATTCTGGGATTAAAAAGAAAAGAGTGGCTGATTATTTTTTAACTACCAGAGTGCTTAGTTTTCTGAAGTGACCTTTCTATATAGTCACACATCCTTGTGTGTTGCCATGCGAGAGAAATGGACCTATTTTTGTTTTCTTAGGTGTCATCATAGTTTTTTTCTTATCCCTTATATTTCTCCACTGAATCAGGTTGACTGTCTGAACTGTTAAATCCATTGACTCTTAAAAGGAAGGTGTCGTCCAAAAAAAAAATAAATAAATAATTCAGTAACTGAAAAAATGTAAAGTATTAATGTTTTATTTAAATATTATTTGTTTTTAATTGAGCAAAATATAAAATTTTTTTAAAAGTTTGATATTTTCCACTGTTAAACACTAGGGGGGGGGGCAGCTGCTGAAATCCTACAGAAATCGTACTGTAGAAATAGCCTGGATTACAGCTGCAGTAAAGTGGGCAGAATCTGCTCTCCTGTGTGTGATGTAACCTCCCCCTCCCAATCTGGATGTTTCCAAGGGATAACAGAGAATGAAATGTAGGGACACAGTGCGGAGCCATTTTGTTGGTGACCAGAAAAGTCTAAAGTGTCACCAAGGACAGCTGGAGTATCACGCAGGATAGGATTAGATACACAGCTCAGCAGACAGTATCACACAGGCTAGGATTAGATACACAGCTCAGCAGACAGTATCACATGGGCTATGATTAGATACACAGCTCAGCAGACAGTATCACACAGGATAGGATTAGATACACAGCTCAGCAGACAGTATCACAGGATAGAATTAGATACACAGCTCAGCAGACAGTATCACCGGTACACACACAGGCCGACAGGTGGCAGGCGGAAGGGGGGAGGGGGGAGGGATCGGGGAGTGGTGTTTTTGGAGATGGTAGCAGCGGCGGTGGTGGGGGGAGGGGTGCCGGTACTAAATTGCAGAGGCACACACACAGCATCGTTGGCGGGGAGCAGAGCGGCGGCTGGGTAGAGCGGAGGGAGGGGGTGTCATTGGAGACGGTAACAGCGGGGGGGAGGGGCGGCGGTGGCAGCAGTAGCAGAGCGGGGGCTGGGTAGAGCGGAGGGAGGGGGTGTCATTGGAGACGGTAACGGTGGGGGGAGGGCGGCGGCAGCAGCGGGGTCATAGCGGGCGCTGGGTAGAGCGGTGGGAGGGGGTGTCATTGGAGACGGTAACGGCGGAGGGAGTGGCGGCGGCAGCAGTAATGGGGGCTGGGTAGAGCGGAGGGAAGGGGTGTCATTGGAAATGGTAATGGCGGGGGGAGGGGAGGGTAGGTGGCCCGTACTTACACATCCTGGTGGTTGACAGGGGTAAAGTGAAGCAAACAGCATAGGCTGTGAGCTCCACAATGATGGCGCCGATCTCCTCCCTCTGCTGTGATCTGGATAGCCCAGTGGGCGCGTCCAGGTCACAGCAGACACCTACTCTAACATTACTAAATGGGGTCGGATTCCGACCACTGTGCTCTATGCACAGGGGCTGCCATAAAGCAGTAACTGTCGTTACACACAGCAAATCCAGCATGGCAGCCCCCAGTGCCTTCAGTAAAATTATAATTAAATAAAAACTAAATAAGCAGTGATTTTAATTTTGTATTAAAAATACTTGATTTCATAATCACTATTTTTAATACAAAAATAAAAACCTGCGACACCTTCCCTTTAATGTATCAGTTAAAAAATAATGAATTTATGATGGAACTCTGAAGTACATTGTCTGTTTTCAGACTTTACTTCCATCTCAAGGATCCTCATAAACTTTAATGACGACTCTGATTAGAATAGGTCTTCCTCTCAGTCTTCTGGACCAAACACAGAAACCCATTATTTTTTTAAATGATACATGTATGGCTTAATAAAACTCTACGGGTCAGTGTGCTGTCCAAGTAAAAAGACGGCCATCAATAGTCATTGTCACACGGATTTATGAATGTAGCCTAATTGTAATCTCCTACCTATTCACAAATTGGGTCTTCAGGTTTGGCGGGATTCTAAAATGCTACAATTTTTTTTTTTATTATTCTATTGCCTTTGACCTTCCCCTTTTGAACCATCCAGTCTATTTCTAATAATAGTTCCAGATTCTCATTTATGAATTGCCCTGGGGGTTCGGAGTTGTCAGTGTACAGTAATAATTTACTTTGCGTTTTTGCAGGAGACCTTTGGTATCCCTGACGCGTACATTTTTAGGTAATTGCTTCAGAGAAGTGCCTTGAACACACAGTTCACTACACCTACCATCTTTAGCTCACCCTACCCCCTCGTTGGTATTTTTAGGTCCCATGGCCCTAGAGGGCTGATCTCTATACACATGCTTAGTCAGCCAAGGTTTGTTCCTCCCCGATGCCAGTGGAGGCGTGATGGAGAGACCTAAATCCCTCATTGTCAGCAGAAGACTAGCAGGATGTGATTTTTTTGCATCTCGTAGCCTCACCGGCAATTAACAATAAACTGACACAGCTTTCTTTCAAACCTATCATGTTCTTCTACACAAGATGGGCAACACCTCTTCTGCAGAATGCCATCATAACCATTCCCTAAAAGCTGACTTTTAGCATATGATATAGTCTTGCTCCAATAATGCCTTTTTGGCTTACTTTTAGGTTGCTGACCTCTCCATTTTCAATCCCCATATTGTGTGAACCAAAGCTGGAATTATTTGGATTGTTAGACAAAGACCAGTGCCAGCATCACTCTCATAACTTTCTCAAGGAAACTTTATTATTGTCAGAATAACAATTGGTCCCCACTGATGTCTGGCAAACCCCCCACAATTAGGAGATAGAAGTCCCTGGTTACTACTACAATTTTATTCACGAAAACTATCATTCAAAATTGCGAATGTCTAGCTCAATTTCAAAACATCTGAGATCTTTGGGTGGATAGTCTCCTGACCTTTGATTCCCAACTATTGCAAAACTAAGAATTAATTTGTGTTGTGTGTGGGTTTTTTTTTTATACATGTTCTGTTTTTTATTTCCTCTTCTCAGTCTGAAGTGTTGCGGATCTAATCACTGCACTCGTCTGACATTTTGACCATGGATTTGGTTTCTGATAATCACTCCTGATGTCTTATCTAGCCGGAGAGTCCTTTATATCTTTCTGCTCCATGGATATGTTCTCCAAGGTTCAAATTATATGACTACTGTTTTTTATAACATACACTATACTGAAAAAAATTCTTACCTGGAGTAATATATGGACTCACTCCTCTGAAAAAGCTCTGTTCGAAACATACGTCGGGGTCTGTGGGCCTTTCTTTGGTGGAAGCTTTAGATTATATGGTATGTGACACGTTATTATAATCTAAATTGTCGTATCATGGTTTTATACCCTATACTGTTTATGTGATATTAAAACGTTATTGCACCATTATCTATATGTATGATTTAATTACCATTACTATGCCCTAATCCAGATTTGTTCCTTTCCTTGTAGTTTGCTTGTACATATACTCTCCACCATTTTACTATATATTTTTAACAATGTATTTAATAAACAACATTTATTTTATATACTTATGTGATCTTTCATCATTTTTTTGTGTAGTCCTACTGTTTTGTTTACTGTATGTTCCCAGTTGCATATCTGTTTTTTTTTACTAATGCATTGCTGCTTCTTTTCCTGCATATTACATTAAACAAATAAAAAAAGAACTTTGTGGAAGGTCTATGGTAGCAAGGATGTGAACATGCTGATGCCTAATTGAGTGGACAGATATCTTTTTTCTCGACCCAAAGTATGCTACCGGGACAGGATGATAGTCATTATCATTCTGTATCATTCTGTTCTAGCAGCATACTTTGGATTATTTATTTATGGAATCTTCACTGTATGATTTCTAAAATTGATTTGTAAAGCATTTCTTATATTGTGAAAATGAAAATGGTTAATTCCCGAGGTAAATTATCTGATGTTTAAAAAAAATTGATTTGTGAGTAAAATAGTTTCCATATTCTCGACACACATTGGTTTCTCCCCTGTATGAATTTTTTGATGTCTAATAAGAACTGATTTATCTGTAAAACATTTACTACATTCTGGACATGTAAATGGCTTTTCCCCAGTATGAGTTATCTGATGTCTAACAAGTTTTGAATTAGCTGTAAAACATTTCCCACATTGTAAACATGGAAATGACCTTTTCTTTCCATGAGTTCTCTGATGTTTAACAAGCTCTGATTTCTGTGTAAAACGTTTCTCACATTCTGAACAAAAAAACGGCTTCTCCCCAGTGTGAATTCTCTGATGTGCCACAAGATGTGATATTTGTGTAAAACAACTCTGACATTCTGAACATGAAAATTGTTTTCTTGAGTGAGTTTTCTGATGTTTAAAAAAATTTGATTCGTGTGAAAAATATTTTCCACATTCTAGACAAAGATATGGCTTCTCCCCTGTGTGAATTCTCAGATGTTTAAGATAATTTGATTTGAGGGTAAAATGTTTTCCACATTCTGGACATACAAATGGCTTCTCCCCTGTATGAATTTTTTTATGTCTAATCAGAACTGATTTATCTGTAAAACATTTCCTACATTCTGAACATGAGAATGGCTTCTCCCCACTATGAATTATCCGATGTCTAACAAGTTTTGAGTTAGCTGTAAAACCTTTCCCACATTCTGGACATGAAAATGGCTTTTCCTCTGTGTGAGTTCTTTGATGTTTATCAAGATGTGATTTCTCTGTAAAACATTTCTGACATTCTGAACAAGAAAATGGCTGCTCCTCTGGCTTTGTTGAGTGAGTGTCCTGATGTATAAACAAATCTGACTTGTGGGTAAAACACTGTCCACATTCTAGACATAAAATGGGCTTCTCTTCTGTGTGAGCTCCTTGATGGTCAAAATTTCTTTTAGAATTGTTAATTTTCTTAACAGACTGTGATGAATCAAAACATTGGAACTGTTCAAAAGTATCAGATGATAGATTTTCACTGTGAAGAGATGGAGGTACCTTTTCTATACTGGCATGCTCTCCATATGTAGCTGGTGTGCTACCATGATCATCTGCTTGAAAATCTGAAGATATGTGTTCTTCTGAGCTCCTGGAACAGTCAACTGCCAAGAATAAAGCTAATAATATTATGATTGAAAACTGCCTTGAAATCATAGTATTAATTATATTATTAATAGCGTTAGTTAAAAAGATTTACAAGACGCTGGTCCAACCGCCACTTTGAGAGTCCATGTCCGCAAGACCACCACACTGCAAACCTCGCACAACCTGGAAGCATTCCCAGCTCTTCCGTTGATTAACTGGCTCAGCGACAAGTCAGGCCTGAGTTGTACCACAATGATAACGTTGCACCAGGACGACTCATGAAATTAAAAGCAAGGACTGCCAGCAGGTAGAGTGAGTATGAAACGATTATTCCTGGCTCACTGCGTAATATAGTAGGTGCTCAGAAAAAATAGCAAGTCTGATAGAGAACGATTCTGGCACACTTAGAGGGTATATGAAAAAAAGAAACTCTTGGAATGCTTAAATGGTTTTATTTGTGCATAAGTCAAAAAAATGATGATAATTCATCCATCCAACGTTTCGACCTTTTGTAGGTCTTTGTCAAGGACAAATTTATCTATATGAACAACTGTGCAGTGTATGTTGTATAATATGAGGACATCACCATGGAAAAATGAATAGAAATGCAATCATGTATATGCCTTTCTCCGTTTATACCTTATGCACTGAAGAGGATAGGTGGTAAATGGTAGAGACCTTTTCCAATGGGAATATGTTGTGAAATATGGACAATTCTGAAAAAACTGTTTAGCTGTCAAAGGTGGGTACCTCAAGACATAGAAGGAAGTATCGTGTTTTCCTTCACTGATAGTTTCTCAGTTGCCTCAGAGGAGAAAAAAAATGTTCTGAAAATGCAGAAAGTTTTTTCAGAATTGGTCGAAACGTTGGATGGATGAATTATCATCATTTTTTTGACTTATGCACAAACAAAACCATTTAAGCATTCCAAGAGTTTCTTTTTTTCATATACCCTCTAAGTGTGCCAGAATCGTTCTCTATCAGCAGGTAGAGTGAAGCACACATGGCCGTGGTGTGGTTGCAGTGGTGAATATTTTTCACCAACTGTAATTATGTATAAACTTTTTTATACAAATTGTAGTAAAAATCAAATGATTAAGGCACCATTCATATATTGTTTTTTTTGTCTCATACACAAAAAAGGACTGATTGTCATCAAAGTTTAATTCTAAACAGCAGTTTTTCATGTGTGAAAATACCAAATTTTAAAGATTAATTGGTAAAAATTGTAAAAAACACAGATGATACACGACTTGTATCCATGTACTTTTATAATCGAACCAATGGTTGGAATGGGCAAGTTTGGTCCCAAACTCAAATGAAAAATGGACGTTTCCTCTCTTTTTTGTGGATACTCAGTACACCTAAAAAAAACGTGAAAAGCAGCATAAACTATAATGCATTTGTGTTCTGTACATGGAAAACACGGAGAAAACACAATTGTTAACAATGGGATGCTGAATGAGGCCTAAGACAATATTATGGACAGCAGAGACTAAAGGCTACTTTACACACTGTGATATCGGTCCCGATATCGCTAGTGTGGGTACCCGCCCCCATCTGTTGCGCGACACGGGCAAATCGCTGCCCGTGCCGCACAACATTGCCCAGACCCGTCACACATACTTACCTGCCCGGCGACGTCGCTGTAACCGGTGAACCGCCTCCTTTCTAAGGGGGCGGTCCGTGCGGCGTCACAGCGACGTCACTGAGCGGCCGCCCAATAGCAGCGGAGGGGAGGAGATGAGCGGGACGTAACATCCCACCCACCTCCTTCCTTCCTCATAGCGGCCGGGAGGCAGGTAGGGGAGCTTCCTCGTTCCTGCGGCGTCACACATAGCGATGTGTGCTGCCGCAGGAGCGACGAACTAAATCGTTACTGCTGCAGTAACGATAATCGAGAATGGACCCCCATGTCACCGATGCGCGATTTTGCACGTTTTTGCAACGATGCAAAATCGCTCATCGGTGTCACACACAGCAACATTGCTAATGCGGCCGGATGTGCGTCACAAATTCCGTGACCCCAACGACTCCGCATTAGCGATGTCGCAGCGTGTAAAGCCCCCTTAAAAGTCTATCATTTACATTATGAGGTTTCATTTTTAACATCTCTGCTAAATGCATTTTTTTCTCATGTTCACCTTTCGTGTGCCTGCCAATTCTTTCTAGTTATACGTTAAGTGTAACGACTTTTGCAATATCAGACACTTTGTGACATGTGTCTTTAGTACTCAGTGGAGTCATAACCTGCTACAAATGTGATGTGTATAGCCAGATACCAGCTAATGGCAGCATTTCTGTGCAATCTTAGCTAATTTCTCATATGAAATGGTCTTCAGTTCCCTAATTTGCTTGAAATATGAGTGCACACATGATGCCAGCGACCCAAACTGTCAATCAAGCAGAAACTTCCCTGGTCAATACAGAACCCGAGAGTAAGGCTGGGGCCACACGGGGACTACTGCGATCCCCTTGCATGACACTCGGCTCATGCTGGCAGTACAGCAGAGCCGAGTGTCATGCGTGTGTGCTTGCAACTGAGGTCCGTTCGTGCGAGCATTCCTCAGCTGCGGGGGGCGGGCCGGCACTCAGGAGGGGAGGGAGGGATTTATCTCCCTCTCTCCTGCATAGCCGGCTATTGCCATTCTCGCACTGCACTAGCGGTACACCGGTGTACCGCGAGTGCAGTGCGATTTTTCTCTCACCCCATTCACTTGAATGGGTGCGAGAGAAAGAGTCTCAGCTTACAATCGCAGCATGCTGCGATTGTTTTCTCGGTCCGATTAGGGCTGAGAAAATAATCGCTCATGTGTGCTGTCACACAGGCTAGAATTGGTCCGAGTGGAATGCGATGTTTTATCGCACTCCACTCGCACTGTTTTTCTCGCCATGTGGCTTAGGCCTAATTGGGACAGTATGTTTCATCTGAACAAGGTGACCTAACCCCTTTAATGCATTTTTACAATTGTGTTTCTCAGTATTTTGGATGGCTGAGGTCCTCTATACCTTGGACCTGCTCAGCTGATAAGTTACTAAACCAAGGTTGAAATTCTCATCTAGAATCTAGTATTGGGGATCTGAAGTCAAAATGGTGGAGTTTGTAAAAATATCCCAACCACGGAACAGCTTAAAAAAAAATACCGTATGTTCAGGAATTAAAATTGTAAAATTAATTGACTACGTTTGACAGGGATTTATAAGAGTTTAGAAAAAAACAAAAATATATTTTATGTTCTAACAATTTTATATGCTGCATATATACAGTAATAAATATATATATATATATATATATACACACATACTGTGCCTACAAGTAGTATTCAACCCCCTGCAGATTTAGCAGGTTTGATAAGATGCAAATAAGTTAGAGCCTGCAAACTTCAAACAAGAGCAGGATTTATTAACAGATGCATAAATCTTACAAACCAACAAGTTATGTTGCTCAGTTAAATTTTAATAAATTTTCAACATAAAAGTGTGGGTCAATTATTATTCAACCCCTAGGTTTAATATTTTGTGGAATAACCCTTGTTTGCAATTACAGCTAATAATCGTCTTTTATAAGACCTGATCAGGCCGGCACAGGTCTCTGGATTATCTTGGCCCACTCCTCTATGCAGATCTTCTCCAAGTTATCTAGGTTCTTTGGGTGTCTCATGTGGACTTTAATCTTGAGCTCCTTCCACAAGTTTTCAATTGGGTTAAGGTCAGGAGACTGACTAGGCCACTGCAACACCTTGATTTTTTCCCTCTTGAACCAGGCCTTGGTTTTCTTGGCTGTGTGCTTTGGGTCGTTGTCTTGTTGGAAGATGAAATGCCACCACCATGCTTGACTGTAGAGATGGTATTCTTGGGGTCGTATGCATTGCCATCCAGTCTCCAAACGTCACGTGTGTGGTTGGCACCAAAGATCTCGATCTTGGTCTCATCAGACCAGAGAACCTTGAACCAGTCTGTCTCAGAGTCCTCCAAGTGATCATGAGCAAACTGTAGACGAGCTTTGACATGACGCTTTGAAAGTAAAGGTACCTTACGGGCTCGTCTGGAACGGAGACCGTTGCGGTGGAGTACGTTACTTATGGTATTGACTGAAACCAATGTCCCCACTGCCATGAGATCTTCCCGTAGCTCCTTCCTTGTTGTCCTTGGGTTAGCCTTGACTCTTCGAACAAGCCTGGCCTCGGCACGGGTGGAAACTTTGAAAGGCTGTCCAGGCCGTGGAAGGCTAACAGTAGTTCCATAAGCCTTCCACTTCCGGATGATGCTCCCAACAGTGGAGACAGGTAGGCCCAACTCCTTGGAAAGGGTTTTGTACCCCTTGCCAGCCTTGTGACCCTCCACGATCTTGTCTCTGATGGCCTTGGAATGCTCCTTTGTCTTTCCCATGTTGACCAAGTATGAGTGCTGTTCACAAGTTTGGGGAGGGTCTTAATTAGTCAGAAAAGGCTGGCAAAAGAGATAATTAATCCAAACATGTGAAGCTCATTGTTCTTTGTGCCTGAAATACTTCTTAATACTTTAGGGGAACCAAACAGAATTCTGGTGGTTTGAGGGGTTGAATAATAATAGACCCTCTGAATAAACTTTTCACAATTTAAAAAAAAAAAAAAAAGAAATAACATTCTTTTTTGCTGCAGTGCATTTCACACTTCCAGGCTGATCTACAGTCCAAATGTCACAATGCCAAGTTAATTCCGAATGTGTAAACCTGCTAAATCTGCAGGGGGTTGAATACTACTTGTAGGCACTGTATATATATGCACTGTGATAACCGTTGTGCTTTTGTGGTGATAGGAAATCAGTTATCACCTCTCATGAGTTCACTCCTGGACCCTAGGGCTCCTTTAGACATCCATTAATGGCATACAAGTGCTATCCATGTTTTCCACGACTAGTACTCATATCTAGTATAGTCTCTGGGGCTGTTCACAGATCTTTTTTTTTGTGGGCCAAGTTGTCCACTTAAAATCATGAAGACATGATCCGAATGTTGGATTAAATTGCCAACACAAGCCAATAGGTCCGTGAGAAAACAAGGACAGTACTTGGATGCCATCTGAGTGCTGTACGATTTTCACAAAATGCTAGTTAGAAGGTTGAGACACTTAAAGAGGTACTGTTGAAACTCGTCCTAAACTGGGATGACAATGTGATGAAAATGTGAATAAAATCCCTGATGAAACTGCGACCACTTTTTCCACGTTTAAACACTTCTGATGTTGCTCTCTGGTAATTTATATATTATTTGATAGGCAGCAGAGCAAAATCAAAGAATCTGGTAATATAAGAAGAAAGAAGCCGACAAATGTGTTCTATGGGGCTTTACCTTAAAGGAATAGGTTGGCCACTACTTTAAATGACGCTTTCATGCAAATTAACAGCCATATATAAGCATTTAACTAAATATTTTGCCAAATTCTGCTGTAATCTGAGCTGTTTTTGTGGTCATGATCTTGAGTTGAGAATCTCCTGGCTTCCTGTGAAGTCATGTCAGGTTCTACCTCAGTAGCACTGCTCCTAGAATTATACTCATCTACCGCTGCCTTCATCCTTTTCCAGTGGTCAGTCTGCGGCGAAAATGGACCTGTCAGCAGATCCAATGTTGCATGTAGCATGATGCAAGTTACTTTTCAATACATCTCTATGAGAGCCTCATTTTGCTCTCAAATAGATGCAGTGAGTGCTTGTGACACAACTTCTGACTTCTGGCCTGGGAGAAGTTATGGGCACAAGAAGGCGCCGCGGGCCCGGAGCAGCACCAAAAATGGATGAAAACGCTAGAGAGTGACTATAAGACTAGGGGCGAGGGGCTTAAGGGTACTTTACACGCTGCAATCTCGCTAGCGTCACAGCGACGTCACACGGCAGGAGTCCAATAGAAGCGGAGGGGCGGAGATGAGCGGGACACAACATCCTGGCCACCTCCTTCCTTCCGCATTTCCGGTGGAGTTCGTCGATGTGTGGTGCCGCAGGAACGAGGAACAACATCGCTAAAAAGCAGAGAACGATTTTTGGTTTCAGGACGACCTCTGCGCGGCAAACGATTTTGACCGCTTTTGCGATAGTTTAAGGTCGCTCGTACTTGTCACACACTGCGATATCGTTAATGACGCCGGATGTGCGTCACAAACACCGTGACCCCGATGATAATTCACTAACGACATCGCAGCGTGTAAAGCCCCCTTTACACCACTCCAGTGCAGAAAAAAACCAAAACACTGTAGTGGAGCTTTACTTCAAGAGATAAGTCGTGGATGTCTACCAAGAGTAATAGGTGGAAAGTTTCTTCTACTGAATTTGAAAGCATGTATTTAGGCCTATACAGGATTACTGAAATCATTAATCCAGCTACTCTCCATCTCCAACATCCTAATTCTTTCAAGATTTGCAATATATTTCACGATGCTTTGATTAAACTACATCGCTCCTCTGTACAACCAGCAAACACTTCTCCAGTTATTGTTGATGATCATCACGAATATGATACTCAACAGATTATTGATTTACTGTAAAGGTTGAGGACTGCCAATACTGCCCCTGTAAACCCTGATGCTGCTTATACCAGGCGGATCCAAGCCACGTTACATGGTCGGTGTCTACATCTAATTGCAGAAATATGAAGTGACTGGAGAGACAATAAAAGCACAAAATAGTGTCTTATCCGGAGGATAAATGGGGGTGAACACACTCGAGAAGCTCACCTTGTAGAGTTGTGAGAGTCACAACCAACTGTAATCGCACATGTGACATGGCTGCTGCAGTGCCACATCCAATGCAGAAGATAGGCATTGTGAAGACAGGGTAATGCCACACTGCCGTGATAAAAGACAACCCAGGAGGATAGATGGTAATTTCTTTCTCTACACGTTTCGGATAAGGCTCTCTCCTTCTTCAGGAAAATCACATACCCACCTCAAGGAGAGAGTCTTTTCCAAAACATGTAGAGAAATAAACCACAATCATCCTGTATTGTCTTTTATCATAGCAGCACAGCATTACCCTGTCTTCACCAAGCCTATCTTCTACCCCTAACTGCAAAATCCAGAGCTTGCTCCAGTCACTGCAGTTTAACCATTCAATTGCCGCTGTTAATTTTTAACAGTAGCATTTAAATCACATCATTACTAAAGCATGAGGACCCATTAAATTACAATTTCAATATATACTGCGGTATTACTGTGTATATAGTATAAGCAAGCAGATGATCGCAGGTCCAAATCCCCTAAAAAGAATAACTGCAAAAAATATATAAAAAAGAAAACCCTCAAAAAAACCAACAAAAAAAACCTGTAACACCGTGGGTGTCCCTGCACTCCACCCGCCAGGGACGCCTATGTGTTCCATGCCCCAGCCATGAAGCTGCTCCTAGTCCAGTCCCCTCTGCGTCTCTTTGAAACCATGGCCTGCGCATGCAACTCCGGTCTCCTGGGAGCACGCTATTGTTGCAAGCTTGCGCACTCGCCGCATCTTAACACTAGAAGTCCCAGAGAGGGGTCATTTAACATTTCTACCATTGGAAACCTATGGAGCTCGAAATTCCTGGGACTTCTAGTGTTAAAGGGGAAGTGTGTGCACTCTAGATGTGTCCCCAACCAATGGAAAGGGATCACTAGGCATTTAAGGCATTCTCCCCTTTGACAGGTGCCTGAGCAATATAATTTAGTGTCTTGATTATACTATTTCTACATTGTCAAGGCCCCTGAACCCGCGACTTTCCAGAACCTGTGTCTGTACCCTCCCTGCACCGGTACGTGTGTTTGTACTAGTCCGTGTGACCCTGTTCCCTTTCCAGTAACCTTCATCTTTCCTGTATACCTGTACCCTGTATCTTGGAATACTAATATGTTCTACAATTGGTTGTTTTTTTAAAAATCATAACATGTTCCTGTACTAAGATAATCTTATATATGTGTCCCTGCTATGTACTGTGTAATGGCTGTGTCTGACCATACAGTGACATGGTCTGGTCATACCACATGAGCCAGCGGAGGAAGTAAAAAAGTATACAGACATTACAGCACAGGATAGCAAAAAATTCTTTCTTTGAGGTAAAACAAATTTTAAAACAGGCACCTCACAAAAATAATCAGCTATGATCTCATCCAGTAATGTGTTTATACTCTCTTGGTTCCTCTCCTGCCCAGGAGATGTGGTATGATCAGACCATGTCGCTGTATGGTCAGACACGGCCATTACACAGTACATAGCATGGGCACATATATAAAAGATTATCTCAGCACAGGAACATTTTAATAAAACACATCCAATGTAAAAGCAGTGAAACTATGGAACTCTCTGCCACAAAATGCTGTAATGCTTAATTCCCTACTAAAATTTAGGAGAGGCCCAGATGCCTTTCTTGAAAAATACAATATTACTGGTTATGTGCACTAGATTCTGCGATGGGGCGTTGATCCAGGGAACTTGTCTGATTGTCGGGAAGTATTTTTTGCCCCTAATGTGGCACTTACTGTCTGTCACACGTTTTTTTTTTGCCTTTCTCTGGATCAACATGTTAGGTTAAGTCCTGGGTTAAACTTGATGGACTTGCATCTACCTTCCACCTTAAACCTTATGAATTGGGGAAAGATCTACTGATTAAAATGAATGTTAAAATTAACTTTGTTCATGGGGGTTTGTCATTTCGATCTTTGGACTGAAGAGCATGTGTCCGCTATAGCCAATCATTGATCACAGCGGTGACCCAGAAGTCTGTTCTATGGCCATTTACTGACAGCAGCAATTTCATGCCTATAATAAACTCAGCACAGAATGTATGAACCCTGTTTTTTCTGTAGGGACAAAAAACCTTCTTTTTAATTTGGCTAATTGAAACTTTACAATTCCCACATCAAATGTTTCTGCTAGAATAGATCTACACCCCAAAATGTTTGTCTAATGTACTATAAAAAAAATTCATCACATTATTGCACCATTCAGTGACTACTACTCACCTGGATAGCCATCTGTAAGAGCCTCCCCTTTACACCACTCATCAATCCTCTCATATGTTCCTGCTGTATTAATATAAGTCAGGTTTTCACCTTTGGTCCGATCTTCATCCTGAATCAAATATTGTAAAAGTCACATAAAGATGGAAAACTCATAAGAAATAAATTTATAACAGAAAAAATTCAATTAGTATGATGACCATAAATGACACATCAGTAAATATCACATATCTGCTGGTCTCCTGTATAAATCCAACATGTCGAGTCCTAATTCTATTCAGCAGTCTCCAGAAAAAATTGTGAGAAGATCCAGACATTAATGTCTAAAGGGGGCTTAGCGATATCGCTGGTGAAAGCACCCGCCCCCGTCGTTTGTGCGTCACGGGCAAATCGCTGCCCGTGGCGCACAAAATCGTTAGGAGCCGTCACATGGACTTACCTGCCTAGCGACGTCGCTGTTGCCGGCGAACCGCCTCCTTTCTAAGGGGGCGGTTCGTGCGTTGTCACAGCGGCGTCACTAAGCTGCCTTTCAATAGAAGCGGAGGGGCGGGGATGAGCGGCCGTAACATCCCGCCCACCTCCTTCCTTCCTCATTGCCAGCGGCCGCAGGTAAGCTGTAGTTCGTCGTTCCCGAGGTGTCACACGTAGCGATGTATGCTGCCTCGGGAACGACAAACAACCTCCGTCCTGCAACAATCAACGATTTTTAGAAAATGAACGACGTGTCAACGACCAAGTGAGTATTTTTGATTGTTAACGGCCGTTCGTTGGTGTCACACGCAACGACGTCGCTAACGATGTCGGATGTGCGTCACGGAATCCGTGACCCCAGCAATATATCGTTAGATACGTCGTTGCGTGTAATGGGGCCTTAAGATCAGCTTTATCCTGTCATCATGTGATTTATTCTTCCCCCCAAAATCTTCTTTCTGGCTTACTTTTAGGTTGCTGACTTCTGTATTGTCAAGTGTGTGAACCGAAGCTGGGATTATTTGGGTTGTTAGACAAAGACCAGTGGCAGCATCACAGTCGAATATTTCTCAAGGAAATTTTATTATTAGTAGGAATAACAACTGGTCTTCACTGATGGCTGGCAAAGCCCTGGTTAACATTACTATTTCATACCAGAAAAGTGTTTTCTAAAATAGAGAATGAATAGTTAAATTTCAAAAGGTCTTAGGACTTTGGGCGGATAATCTCTTGACTGTTGACCCTTGTATCGCAAAAGTAAAATTTCATTCTTGTGGGGTTTTTTTATACATGTTCTGTTTTTTTTCCTCCCCTCTTCTCCATCTAAAGTGTTGCGAACGAAATAACTTCTCAAATCTTTTGACGTTTTGCCCATGGATTGAGTCTCTGATAATATGACAATCTCTTTCCTAGTCGGTGAGTCCTTTATATTTTTCTGCTCTATATTTTCTCCCAGTATGAGGATGAAATAATATGAATTTTGTTTTGTTTATGTAGCCAGTAGAGATGAGCGGACCCGTTGAAGTTCGGTTTGATGGCTTCATCTGGACTTCAGATAAAGTTCAGTTTGGGACCCGGACTTTACCTGAACCCCAATGGAAGTCAATAATTGGGCAGTTCGGGTCTCCGATCACATACAGCCAACAATAAACAGAAGACTTGGGGAGCGCGGATGGGCAGGGTTTTTCCAAACCTGCAAGTGGCTTGCATTGGGTTGAGCATCGAGCACAGCGAGCCTTGCATGAGTGGTGTTCATATGTAAAGAATCCAAACTCCAAACCCTGTTTTTTTTTGTAAATTCTGCATTTGGTACAAACACTGAACATGGAACCTTGGGTTTGCTCATTTCTAGTAGCCAGTTATTTGATTGCATATCTGTTGCTTACTAATGAATTTTTACTTTTTTTTATATTTTTTCACATGTTTAATAAAGCAAATAAAAAGAATTTGGTGGAAGGTCTAGGGTAGCAAGGAGACCCAAAATATACTACTGGGACAGGTTGATCGTCATTATCATTCTGTTCCAGCAGTATACTTTGGATTATGAATCCACAGAAATGGAATCTACACTGTATGAATTCTCTGATGTTTAAAATAATTTGTAGAAGACTTCTCATATTGTGAACATGATAATGGCTTCTTCCCCATGTAAATTATCTGGTGTTTTAAGAAAAATTGATTTGTGAGGAAAATAGTTTCCATATTCTCAATATACATTGGTGTCTCCCCTGTATGAATTTTTTGATGTCTAACAAGAACTGATTTATCTGTAAAACATATGGCTTCTCCCCAGTATGAGTTATCTGATGTCTAACAAGTTTTATGTTAGCTGTAAAACGTTTCCCATATTCTGAACATGGAAATGGCCTTTTCTTTCCATGAATTCTCTGATGTGTAACAAGCTCTGATTTCTGTGTAAAACATTTCCTACAAATTGAACAAAAAAATGGCTTCTCTCCAATGTTAATTCTCTGATATGCCACAAGATGTGATATCTGTGTAAAATGTTTCTGGCATTTTGAATATAAAAATAGTTTCTTTTTTGAGTTTTTTACAAAGTTGATTTGTGGGAAAAACATTTTCTACATTATAGAAGTAAAAATACTCCCCGTATGAATCTTTTTTATGTCTAATCAGAACTAATTTATGTGTAAAACATTTCCTACATTCTAGACATGAAGTGAGAAACTGTGGAAAAAAGAAGCGCAATAGGGTCTTACCCGAGTAATGTTAGGGTGAAATAATAAATATCACTCACCCAGAGAGTTGTCACAGTCACAACTACTATGCAGGCAAAAGATTCCAGGCCAAAGGCAGCAGCACCCAAGATGGCTGATAACAGAGAATGATGAAGTAGGGCTTGCACGGCCGCGCCAGTGACCACTCTGACCATAGAGAGTTAATGTTCCTTTATTTCATCTTAGGTCGACGCGTTTCTGGAGTCTCTGCTCCCTTCCTCAGGACACACAGGAAAAAGGTACATCAAATCGAGATTTGATGTACCTTTTTCCTGTGTGTCCTGAGGAAGGGAGCAGAGACTCCAGAAACGCGTCGACCTAAGATGAAATAAAGGAACATTAACTCTCTATGGTCAGAGTGGTCACTGGCGCGGCCGTGCAAGCCCTACTTCATCATTCTCTGTTAACATTCTAGACATGAAAATAGTTTCTCCCCAGTATGATTTATCAGATGTCTAACAAGTTTTGAGTAAAACTGTAAAACATTTCCCACATTCTGAACAAGAAAATAGCTTCTTTGTTGAGTAAGTGTTCTGATGTATAAGAAAATGGGTAAAACATTTTCCACATTCTAGACATAAATCGGGCTTCTCCTCTGTGTGAGTTATTTGATGGTAAGCAAAATTGCAGAAGAAATGCTGAACAGTCTGTGATGAATGAAAAGATAGGAGCTGCTCGAAAGTATTAGATAATAGATCTTTACTTTGAAGAGATGGAGGTACCTCTACGATAATGTCATGCTCTCCATATGTGGCTGGTGTGCTACCATGATCATCTGTTAGATGTTCCTCTGAGCTCCTGGAACAGTCATCTGCCAAGAATAAAGCTGATTTTATTATGTTTCGATAACACTGCCTTGAAATTATGGTATTAATTATATTATTATTAGTTTCAGTTAAAAATAAATTGCAGGACGCTGATCCAGCAGCCACTTTCTAGTCCATGGCTGCCTGACCACCACATTGCAAATCTCGCACTACCTGCCAGCATTCAATTGATTAAGTGACTCGGCCAGAAGTCAGGTCTACGTTGTGCCACAACGATGACGTTGCAAAAGAACGACTCATGAAATGAAAAGCAAGGAATGCCAGCAGGTAGAATAAAGAACACTTGTCCGTGGTGGGGTGGTAGTGGTGAATATTTTTGACCAACTGTAATTATCTATAAACATTTTTATACTATTATTTGCAATAAAAATCAAATTATTACAGCACCATTCAGACATTTATCTCGTACACAAAAAAGGGCCATTTGTCATCCGTGTTTAATCAGTATGTTCGTTTTATACATCAGCGTGTCAACCATTTTTCTCATGTGAAAATACTAATTTAAAAGCTTCTCCTATTCATTCATTAGTAAAAATTGGCAAAACACGGATGGTACGCAAATGGCATCCATGTACTTTTATAATGAACCCAATAGTTGGAATAGACAAGTTTGGTCCCAAACACAAATGGACATGTTTCCTCTCTTATTTGCGGACACTCAGTAAACCTTAAAAAAACAAAACAGTGACATATAAAAAGCACCATAAACTACAATGGGTTTGTGTTCTGTACATGGAAAACATGGATAGAACACAAATGTTAAAAATGCTGAATGAGGCCTAAGACAATATTGTAGAATTAATTTGCTAACTTTCACAGGGATTTATAAAAGTGTAGAAATTATAAAAAAAATATATTTTATGTTCTAACAATTTTTCTTCTTGCAGGGAAATCCCCAGTCCTGGGTCTTCTCTCTGCCGACCAACTCTCAGTCGTTACGGTCAGTGGACAAGTTTTTTTTTACAGATTTGGCCCTGGCATATTGTGACCCTGATGGCGTTTCCTCTGCAGAGTCTAAACTTTGTATGCTCCAGCAGGGGGTGCGACCGGCTGCGGAGTACTGTTCGGAGTGCCGGAGATGGGCCACTGACATCCAATGGAATGATCCTGCGCTTAGGAGTCATTTCTGTCATGGGTTGTCAGGCAGGTTTAAGGACTCTTTGGCTCAATATTCTGCTCTAAATTTGTTGGAATCCACCATAGTCCATGCTATTAGGGTCGATAGACACCTCAGGGAGAGTTCTACAAAGACCATGCCCCCTGTTGTTCTCCCTAGGGAGAAAATCTCACAGGTACAGTTTGATGAACCCATGAAGTTGGGGAGTGCCTCCACTCAGACTTGGTCACTTGCGGTTTGCCATGGGATGGGGATATGCTTCTACTGTGGTCTTAAGGGTTATTACATGTAACACATTCTAAAGTGCCGCGTCACCTAGGTCAGGAGGAGAAAGGCAACTTGGGTGTGTACATTTCCTCCGTATTCCCCTCCTTTCCGGTTAAAATGCTTTCATGATGAAGAAGGGAAATAATACCCACTATTCAGGGTAATACCAGGCCTCAGGGTCACCCCAGTAGAGGTGATTGAGGGGGGGGGGATCGTCCCTACCGAGTGCCCTATTCCTGAATACAAGGTTGAGAATTTGTTTTTTTATGGGTGTGTACACTTCCTTTGTATTTCCCTCCTTTACAGCCAAGGTGCTGTGGGAGAGAAGTGGTGCAATTTCACCCTCATTAGAGGTTCATTAGACGTTCATTCTAGACTAGTCTCCAGGACTGTTGGTGGAGTGTGGAGGTGAAAGAATCTCATTCAGTTCAGCCACCTGGGTGGAAGGAGCTGTTGGAGCACTGACAGGTGCCTAGCTGTCTGCAGCCTAGATTCAGCATTTGCTTCACCTCTTTGAAGATTAACTCCCGCTGGGCCTCAGGAATTCGGTATGGCTTCAAGTTCACCCGCACATGGGGTTCCATGAAAACCTAGTCTTCTATAATCTCTGTACACCAAGGCAATTACGAGAACAGGTCCCTGTTCAGCTGGAGCAACTCTCAGCACTGCTGGTTTTGGGCTTTCGACAGTGACTGCACCATAGTGACATCTTCAATGTCAGCTTCTGGCTTGATAAGATTGATGTAGTAGACTTGGTAGGGCTTCCAGGTTTATGAGCCTTGTAGTTCACCTCTCCAAATTTTTCCACCACTTCATAGGGGCCCTGCCATTTGGCCAGAAACATACTCTCAAGTGGGAATTAGCATGAGCATTTGGTTCCCGGGGCTCAATTGCCTCTTCCTGGTTGTAGACCTTACTTGACCTTCTTGCGCCTGGAGGAGATGCTCCTTTACGATGTGCATTACCTTAACAATTATCTCCTGCAGCTGAACGATGTGCTCAATTATGCTCCTGTGGGGAGTAACTTCAGCTTCCCAGGTCTCCTTTGCTATGTCTAAGAGATCTTGCGGATGTTAATCGAACAGGAGTTCAAATGGAAAAAAGTCAATAGAGGCTTGTGGAACCTCCCGAACAGAAAAGAGTAGATATGCTAGAAGACAGTCCCAGTTTCGGCCATACTTTTCAATAACCATCTTAAGCATACACTTTAAAAACTCCAAAAGGATGGCCATCTACGGGTGGTAAATTCACATCTTCAATCTGTTAATCTGGAGTGCCTTACACAATTCTCTCATCACCTTGTTAATAAAAGGTGTCCCGTGGCCAGTCAGGAACTCTCTTAGTAGTCCCGTCTAGGCAGAGATGTGGACCAACTCACAGGCTATTCTTTTCATGTATGAGTTTCTCAGGGGAACTGCTTTTGGGTACAGAGCTTAATCGAGGACAACCAATATATACTGATGCCCTTAAGCAGACTTAATGAGTGGACTCACCAAGTCCATGGCAATTCGATCAAATGCCACGTCTATGATGGGTAATGGCACTAGGGGACTGCAGAAGTAAAACGGAGCGGTTAGCTGGCAGGTGGGTTACAACCTACAATAATTCAAGATCTCATGGTGGCATCCGGGCCAATAGAACCTTCGAATGATCTGCTCTTGAGTTTTGTCAAGGCCCAGATGGCAACCCAAGACATGTGAGTGGACCAAGTCCAACACCCTCCACCTATAGGGCCCTGGTACTAACAGCTGCTCAATTGTTTCTTCTATTACCTTTGTATGGAATATGGAAACCTAGTGCTGGCTCCTGAGCTATGCCATTTATGACTGTTACATTACTGAATGCCTCCCTTAGAGTTAGGTCCTTAAGGTGGGCAGACCCAAAACTTAACTCGGTCACCCCTAGCTCAGGAATGTCTGCCTCTGGGTTAGTTAAATGATCACTCTGGCTACAGGTTAGTCTTTAGCATCCCCGTAGATATAGCAGACGCTGATCTTCTTTCCGGGGATCAATTGAAGAGGGAATGTGGCCCTCACCAGGGTCACCAAACTCCCAGAGTCTAGTAGTCCAGTCATATGCACTCCATTTACCTTCATGGGACATGCTTGTGGCCCCTCGCTGGATGGACAGTCCACACTGCAGGCTGGATATGCGTAGTATGAACATCGCCATCCCAGGTGGTAAGGAGACAACGGGCAACTATATGACCTGGGCCGTGACATCTCCAGCAAATTATGTCTACAGTTGAGGCCTTCGGCACTACCTCAGCTGCCCCTTTGGACCTTGGACGCCCCGCCACCTTTTAAGTATTCGCCCCTGTTGGGAACCCAAATATGGAGATAGTAAGTTCTGTTGCCTCCCCTAGGAACCCTCTACCACCTGGTATCGTTCAACCAATCCGACTAGGTGGTCAGCGTTGCGTGGATCTCCCTCGGAAACCCATGTCTTTACCGGCCTCGGAAAGGAGTGGACAAACTGGTCCATAAGAAGTCATTCTACCACCTGTGCTGCTGTAGAGGGACTTTTGGACCTGGTGTAACATTTGGGAGATGGGTGGTTTGTCACGGTGATATGCCCAATGTCATCGCCCAGGCGCGCCAAGATTTCAGTTTTTATTTTCTCCTATTATTTAGAGTTTTCGAGGGCTAAGTCATTGTAGGCCTTCTGTGGCTCCCTCGTTATGTATGACCATTCTAACAGAAGTCTCTCCCGTTCGGCAACCCTTTTGAACACAGTTAGAAGGGCCTCTATATCATTTATGTCATCACCTAGGGTCATTTACTGCACGTCTCTCCTTACTGCTTCCGGACATACAAGTCATCACCTGGCTCCTGAGTTGTATCTGCTGCCTTTGCAAGAAGATCTATCTGCCACTGCTGACACTCCGTTTGCTGCTGCTGCCCAAATGCTTGTTGTTGTTTTTTTTTTTTTAATCCAATCAATTTTTATTGTAGGAAGTTACATTACAAAAAGAAGAAATTCAGGTATCATTGGCAATAATACACAAAGAAAACAACGCTGTATCATGTGGTAGTATCACCTTTGATTATGATTCACATTTCCTCTCACACCACCACCAATCATGTCTGATGCAAGTTGCAACTTTTTTTAGGTTAATCAATACCCAATACGTATAGAGTCAACCTACTCTTTAATCCTCAAAACGAGGGATCCAAACAACCAGAACCAGAGAGTAAGAAAGGAAGATAAGAAAGGGGAGGGGAGAGAGAAGGTGGGGGAGAGGGGGAGAACCATGGATGGTTGCAAGGAAGCAACCAGGGAGGGGGAGGGGGGAGGGAGGGACTTGGATGGCGTTTCGGGTTAGCCCGAGCAGTAACAACAACAGAGATTTAAACACCTTGAATATTGACATGTGGTATGGGTGAACTCCCTGCGTAACACTCTCTTTGACCCTATTTGACCCATTTTTAATTATCAACAGTTTGCCCTGGAGACAGATGCCTGACAGGGGATGCATATACAGAGTTTAGCCACGTGTCCCAAATCTGACGTATTTTGTTTTTGGCGCGGCTGGAGTGAGCCAGACAGAACTCGTATTGGCATTGGAGATTAATTCAGTTATATAGTTCAACTAATGTAGGCGTCTTTGGGGATTTCCAGTGCAAACTTGTGCAATATCTGGCAGCTACTAGAATGTGAACTAATAAACCCCTGGATTCCCAAGAGAACTCCTCTATACCCACGTTTAGCACTGCCAGACCTGGATTCGGATTAATAGGATTGCCTGTCAGCTCACCCATCAGGCCAAACACCTCCAACCAGAACGAGAAAACCTTGGGACAAGCCCACCAGCAGTGACCAAGAGTACCCCTTTGGAGGCAGCCCTTCCAACAATGTGGCGAATAATTTGGGAGGAACTGTGCTAAGTTGGCTGGGGACCGATACCATCGCAGGTGTACTTTTTTCAGTTGCTCCAGATGATTTATACACTTGGAATATTTTTGGATATTTGCTGATGCCGAGTGCCAGTTTGAAGGAGAGGTAGAGACACTCAACTCCACGTCCCATTTATTCATATAAGGAGATTTTTGCTCTTCGGGGGGGTTATTGAGCCATTTGTATGTCGAGGAGATACCTTTGGATTTAATTATCTTTTTAAATACCAAAGCCTTTGTTGTAGGTAACAGAGGATTCGACTTTGGAGGAAATTTAGAGGCCAGAAAATGACTAATTTGGATGTGTTGATAGAAACAGCCCTTTAAAGAGGGGTGTTCCCGTACTATTTCATTAAAGGGGTTAACACCCAAATCAGAGTATAGATCCGCCAGCACTGTAATGCCCGATCCCTCCCACCTGGCCAGATTCAAAAAGGGGATTTGAGATTCCAACGACTTGAGGGAAATCTCTGAAAGAGGAATCTGAATCTTATGAATCAAGTCATTTCGCCAGA
This sequence comes from Anomaloglossus baeobatrachus, assembly GCF_048569485.1. NCBI lineage: Eukaryota > Metazoa > Chordata > Amphibia > Anura > Aromobatidae > Anomaloglossus > Anomaloglossus baeobatrachus. Next base: position 501,065,385 of record NC_134357.1, read on the forward strand.
CCTCCAGGGAGGCTGACATGGTGGGAACACACGGGGAGAACCGTGAACGGCTCAAATATTCTGCTTCCATCATTCTTCTGACCGAGCCCTGGCGGGACAGGAAATTTTCAATCTGAGCCCATCTATGTGAATTACCTGGACGCCACCATTCCTTTAGTGATTCAATTAGTAAGGCTTTATAATATGCCGATATGTTTGGGGTGCCCAATCCCCCTAAGTCATATGGGGGGTATAACACTTTACCTGCGACCCTAGCCCTTTTATTACCCCAGACAAATTTGTTAGTCAACGATTGAAGTTTCATCAGGGTTTTGTGAGAAATTTTGATGGGAAGGCATCTGAGCACATACCCAAAATATTGTAAGAAAACCATTTTAAAGGACTGTATCCTGGCCATCCAGGACAATGATATTTTTTCATACCTTCCCAATTCCTTTTCTAAATTTTGGATCAGAGGTTCCAAATTTTCTTTAATTAACATCTGCGATGGTGTCAGCTTAATACCCAAATAAGGTATCCCCCTGTCGCACCATTTGAATTGAAAGGCCCCCTCCAGCGCACTCCTGGCCTCCGCCGGTACATTAAACGGCAGTATCAAAGACTTTGCCGCATTAAGCTTATAACACGACACTTTAGAAAAGTTTGATAATGTGTTCACCACTGCTGGAATCGACACTGCAAGGTTAGAACAGGAAATTATCACATCGTCTGCGTATAAACCAAGTTTATGTTCAAATTCCCCAACTCTTATACCAGAAATGGCTATGTTTTTTCGTATAGCTTCCGCCAGAGGTTCTACCACTAAAGCAAAAATAGCGGGAGACAATGGACACCCCTGGCGGGTGCCATTACTTATTTGAAATTTAGATGACAGAAACCCCGATGCCAACACTGACGCATTTGGGTAAGAGTAGAGGGCTAGAATGGATGACTTGATTTTCCCCAAGAACCCGAATTTTGTTAGAACTCTCTCCAGGTATCCCCAAGTGCACCCTGTCAAAGGCTTTTTCAGCATCAAGAGACAGGAATGCACTGGGTTCACCCGATATCTCCACCAGTCCAATCAAGTCAAGCATCCGTCTGGTGCCATCCTTAGATTGCCTCCCTGTCACAAACCCAACTTGGTCTGGAGCCACTAAGGTCGGGATCCCTTTATGAAGTCTATCTGCCACTAGTTTGGCATAAATTTTAACATCACAATTTAGGAGTGAAATGGGCCTAAAATTACCCGGGGTGTCTGCAGGTTTCCCTGGCTTGGGTAGCGTGATAATAATCGCTTCTAAGTTGTCTGGGGAAATTGACCCTTTATTTTGCCAAAAATTGAAGGTTTTTGACATAAAGGGGGACAGAGTGGATGTAAATTGTTTGTAATATTCGTATGGCAGCCCATCGGGGCCCGGGGCAGAGTTAGACTTAGTCATTTTGATGGCACCTAGGATTTCATGTGTAGTAAAGAGAAGATTAAGTTCCTCTAATTGCTCATCTGAGACCCGGGGAAGATCCATGGTGTCTAGGAAACCCTGTATATCCACTTGAGTCGGCTGTGACGTATTGGAATCATATTTTAGATTATACAGGGCCTCATAGTATTTCGCAAATGCTTCTGCTATTTCAATGGGATGTCTAGTGATTGTTCCGTTCGGGTCCCTCAGGAATTCTATTTTAGATTGGATCTCACGTTTTTTCGTCCTTCTTGCCAATAAGGACCCCGCTCTATCCCCCATAGCATAAAATGTCGATCTATTTTTTTTAAGATTATGTTCGTATTTTTGCAGGAGTAGGGATCTTAATTGGAATCTATGGGTTACAATTTCTTTAGTCAAGTTAGGGGATGCTTTGGCTTTATTCAGGGATTCAAGGTGATGAATACGGGTTAATATATATTTAATATCTGCGTCTTTTTGCCTCTTTTGGATGGAGGCTATTTTTATGAGCTGCCCTCTGACTACTGCTTTATGAGCAGCCCACAGGGTCTCGTCAGAAATTTCCCCATTATTATTAAGTTTAAAATATTCTGTTAACACTGACTCTACTTCATCATGTACCTTCTGCCTACCAAGCAAGCTGGTATTCAGTCTCCACCTAGGGGAATTTTGAACATTAAAGCTACCCTGAACAGACAAAGAGATCGGCGCATGATCTGTCCAAGTAATTAAACCAATATCAGCTGCCACACAATTACTTATAGATTTGCTGTCGACCAAAAAGAAATCAATTCTACTGTATGAGCGATGCCTGGAAGAGAAGAATGTATAGTCTCTTTCTGATGCGTGCAAATATCTCCAGATGTCATGAAAATGGAATTCATTGATGAGATGCTTAAGTTCCTTAGCATGTGGGATGCTGGTGTTGGAGCAATCCATGGAGCGTATTACAGGTATATTAAAGTCTCCACAGATGATTTCCGCCCCTGTGGCAGTATCTTTGAATGCTTGGAAAAATTTCCTAGCAAAGGTCAATTGTGATGAATTTGGGGAGTAGACCGTTGCCAAGGTATAAGGGACGCTGTTGATATAACAAGACAAAATAATATATCTTCCATCCGCTCCATAACTGACATTTATCAATTTAAAGGCCACTGAGTTCTTTATTAAAATGGCCACTCCTCCTCTTTTTTTTGAGTCATTAGCAAAAAAGGTGTGTTGGAACCTTGGATGAAGTAGCCGTTTATTATCTGTGGAAAGAAGGTGGGTCTCCTGAATGCACGCTATATCACAGTTAGATGCTTTCACCTCTCTCCACATCATTGACCTTTTTGCTGGGGAGTTGAGTCCGTTCACATTAATAGACAATATCTTAATTCTCATATTGGAGCCGCAGGGGGGTTTGAATTCCTAGGAACGCCATCAGGGATGAGAGGGGCTAGACCAGCAAGGAATTGAGAGAAATTTCCAGAAAAAATTAAGGAACATTTGTGAGAAGAGGAACAAAAACAAAAAAATTCCAACAACACCGGTTTGCCCCGAGTAGGGTGCCCGGTGTATAACCGCTCGCCATAGGCGAGAACATCAGGGGGGCTACGTGACATCCCGTGTCACAGGAGCAGGGACAGCAGGTGCAATAAGCAGGAAGGAGTCCCAGCTAAGCTACTGACCATTCAGGGTTAATCCTGTCTGGAGGGCCTCTATGATTCTCTTGCCCACCAGGGTTTGGTGGGTGGGCTATTCCCCAGTCATCCAGCAATTTGCCCAGCTGAGAAGGAGTATGACATATGTGAGTGCCTCCATCTTTGAAAATTATCATCTTCACCGGAAAACCCCACTTGTACTTGATGTCTTGATCTCTAAGGAGTTTAGAAAGGTGGGCAAATTCTTTTCTTTTATTAAGAGTTGCAGCAGAAAGATCTGGGAAGATTTTTAGTCCCATGAAAGTGTCTGGCAGGGCTGGATTTCCCCTCAGTGTGTGCAGCACAGCTTCTTTTGTTTTATAGAAATGAAGTCTAGCCAGGACATCTTTAGACAGAGCTGGATCTATGCCTTTGGATTTAGGGACTCTATGAATCCTGTCCACTATCAGGTCTCTGGTGTCCCATCCAGGGAGTATAAGCTGCAGAAACTTGTGGAAGTATTCCTGGAGGTCTTTATCTGCTACTGATGAGGGAATCCCTCTGATTTTTAGGTTATTTCTTCGGGATCTGTCCTCTATATCACTGATTTTAAGTTTTAGTGCCTCCACCTCCTTTTCCAAAGCTGTGTTAGCATCTATCAGATTGTTATGTGATGTTGCAAGTTCAGCCATTTTAGTTTCTACATGCTCTGTGCGATCACCTTTCTCTTCCGATCTCTTCCTTCAGCTCTCTTACTATTTCTCCGAGATCAGCCTGCAGGGAAGCCCTCAGCGTTTTCAGCAGAGCTTGCATTGTTTCCTCTGTCAGAGGAATGGCTGTGCAGCCTCTCAAGCAGCCTGTATCTCCTTGTGAGGAGTGGGAAGAAGCTGAGTGAGAAGCCAGCGCCATCTTGCTTGGTGAGGAGAGATCCCTATCCCGGGGGTAGAAGTCTGTCAGTTTGGCTGGAGTGCCAGTTTTTTTTAGGTCTCCCCTTAGGCATAGCTGGGGGCTGGGGTTACTCACACCTTCTGTAGCTGGTAATCCTGTTATCTGTGAGCTGATAAGAGCCGGTTTATCCTGCTGTCAGCACAGAGCTCTCCTTCAAGCAGCCGTCGCCATCAGCGTGCAGGCCACGCCCCCCCAAATGCTTGTTGTTGTTGTCGCTCCTGCTTCTGTTGTATAAGCAGCCTAGTCGTCTCCTGCTGGGCCTGTTACTGCTGGGCCAGCACCAGGTGTTTAATCACTTTCTCCAATTTGTCTGAATGCGCTTTGCGACTTATAGCTGCCTTCACCCAGGACATGTAGCACCCCTGCAGCCATTACAGATATTCCCTGGGAACGATGACCGCAATCTAGCACCAAATGTGACGATGCTACTCATTCAGCTGCTGGTTAAGGTAACCTAGCCTAGCGTCATCATCAGCGGTGACATGTGTATCTGTCCATTATGACCGCTTCAGAATGCAGACTTAAGGGTTAGTGCGCATGATCACAATGCCCCGCACTCCCAGTTATGCACGCTATGAAGCTGGGAGTTCAGAGAGGGCCAGTGCGCATGACTTCTGATCAAGTTCACTACCCGGCGTCTGATGCGATGACAATGGACACAAGTATGAGGGTCACCGCCTCTGACGCTGGGCAATGGGCATTGAATAGCATGTTAGCACGCCCCTGTGGGGCCAGGATGGTCCCAAGATGAGGAACATATATTATATATATATATATATATATATATATATATATATATATATATATATATATACATACAAAGATGGGGGAACAAATATACCAGTATTACCAGTATGTGCCCAGAATGAGGAACATACATAAAAGGATGGAGGACATTTATACCAGGATGTTCCCAAGATGAGAGACATACATATTATATCTCAAGATATGGGGAATGGGGAAGGGGGGGGTGGGCAACTCATATGTCCTTCTAGGATTTAGGAGACTACAAGTGCCTATACATCTAACCAACATGTGATGGGAAGGGGGGGGCAAAGTCCAAATTTTGCACCCGGCCCATTGGTCTCTAGATATTTCTCTGCTTCCAAGCACTATCCTCCATATAGTTAGTAAAAGCTCATTTGCATAAAGTGATAAAAGATGATTTATCAACAACAAGGCATTTGATATGAGGCACACAGGTATGACTTCTTCAGCATTCTATAACCTGTATGCCCATATAGATAGATTTAAATCATATCATTACTAGGGCTGATCGAATACCTCAGATATTGGGCTTCGCGAATATTTTCCGAATAGGCTGCCGATATGAGAATATTTGATGCGCAATGTAAGTCTATGGGAAGCCCGAATAGTTCCGAATAGTTGTTATTCGGGTTCCTCATAGACTTACATTGCGCATTGAATATTCGCGAATAGTCAAAAAGCGGCAACCTATTCGGAAAATATTCGCGAAGCCGAATATTTGAGGTATTCGATCATCCTTAATCATTACTGATGCACGAGCACCAATCAGCCCCCTGCTAAGGAATCAAGGAAAACCAACTGGTTACAATGGCAGCCATGGGCATGTTAAAAGCCCCAAAGAGACTACTTCAACTATATACTGCGCTATTAAAGTGTATATAATATAAGTGAGCACATTATCGCAGGCTCAAGTCCCATAAAAGGACTACATAAAAAATAACTAAAAAATTTTTTTTAAAAAAATCTAAAAATAAAATTATTTAAACCGTACAGTTAAGCACTGAAAATAATAACAATAAATAGATGGGAAAGTGTAAATTGCCATCTTTCAGTCACCACACTTCCCGCAAAAAAATTAAATGGGAACATCATATGAACCCAAAAATACAATCAATTAAAAAGTTAGCTTAAGTTGCCTATAATAAACCCAGCACAGGATGTATCAACCCAGGAGTTTTTCATCTGTATAGAAAAAAAGCTTCTTTTTAATTTGGCTAATCGAAACTTTACAATATCCACATAAAATGTGTCTGCTTGCATAATCCATAACCCAAACGTTTTGTGTAGTATACTATAAAATTCACCACATAATTGCACCATCCAGTGACTACTACTCACCTGGATATCCGTATGTAGGAGCCTCCTCTTTACACCACTCATACCCCCTCACATATGTCTCTGTAGTATTAATATTAGTCAGATCTTCATCCTGAAACAAATATTGTATAAATCACATAAAGATGGAGAAGTCATAAGAAATCATTTCAAACAGAAAAAAAAAATAATCAATAAGCATGCCGCTCACAAATGACACATCAGTAAATATCACTTATCTGTAGGTCTCCCGTATAAATCCAACCTGTCAGGTCCTAATTCTAACCAACAGTCTCCATAACCAGAAAATGGTGAGAAGAACCAGACATCTAATGTCTAAGATCAGCTTTATCCTGTCATCTCCACCAAGTATTAAACATACATTATATCACGAAAGTGAGTACACCCCTCACGTTAGTAAATAGTTTATTATATCTTTTCATAGGACAACACTGTAGATATGACACTTTGATACAATGTAAAGTAGTCAGTGTCCAGCTTGTTTAACAGTGTACATTACGAGTGCCCGCTAAATAACTCAACACATAGCAATTATTGTCTAAACTACTGGAAACAAAAGTGAGTACACCCCATACGTGAAAAAGGACAAATTGTGCCCAAAGTGACAATGTTTTGTGTGGCCACTATTATTTTCAAGCACTGCCTTCATTCTCTTGGACACGAAGTTCACTAGAGCTTCACAGGAGCTACTAGAACCCTCATCCATCCTCTATGATGACATCATCGACCTGGTGTATGTTAAGAGACCTTGTGCTCCTCCACCTTCCATTTAAGGATGCCCTACATATGCTCAATAGGGTTTAGATCTACAGTAGCTCCTTTATCCTCAGTTTCTTTAGCAAGGCACTGGTCATTTTGCAGGTGTGTTTGGGGTCATTATCATGATGGAATAGTGCCCTGTAGCCCAGTTTCCAAAGGGAAGGATGAGTCTCTGCTTCTTTATGTCACAGTACATGTTGGCATTCATGGTTCCCTCAATGAACTGTAGCTCCCACAGCCTGCAGCACTTATGCAGCCCAAAACCATGACACCTCCACCACCATGCTTGACTGTAGGCAGGACACACTTGTCTTTGCACTCCTCACCTGGTGCTACCACACGTGACACCATCTGTCCCAAATGAGTCTATCTTGGTCTCATCAGACCACAGGACACGATTCCAGTCATACACTTCCTTATTCTGTTTGTCAGCACACTGTTTCTGGGCTTTCTGGAGCATCATCTTTAGAAGAGGCTTCCTTCTGAGACAAGAGCTATGCAGACAAATTTGATGCAGTATGCAGTGTATAGTCTGAGCACTGACAGGCGGAGCCCACACCCCTTTAAATCTCTACAGAAATGCTGGCAGCACTCATATGTCTATTTTGAGAAAACAACCTCTGGATATGACGCTGAGCACACTCACTCAACTCCTTTGGTTGACCATGGAGAGACCTGTTCTGAGTGGATCCTGTCTTGTTAAACTGTTGTATGGTCTTGGACACGGGGTTGGACCTCAATTTCAGCATGTTGGTAATCTTGTTATAACTTAGGCCATCTTTAGGTAGAGCAACAATTCTTTTTTTTCAAACCCTTAGATAATTGAACTTCAAATGACCAGTATGAGAGAGTGTGTCAGCGATAATTCCAAATTTAACACACGTGTTCCCAAATCACATTTGAGGCCTTGTAACACTAATGAGTCACATGACACCGGGGAGGGAATATGGCAAATTGGGAAAAATTTGGCAATTTTCACTTAGGAGTCCCTTTTGTTGCCTGTGGTTTAGACAGTAATAGAGGTGTGATATTTAGAGAGCACATCAAGTTTACACTGTTATACAAGCTGAACACTGACTACTTTACATTGTATCAAAGTGGCATATCTTCAGTGTTGTCGCATGAAAAGATATAATAAAACATTTACAAAAATGTGAGGAGCGTCACTTTTTTGATCTACTGAACGCTCAATGGCCACTAAATTAGTCATGCATCCAATAGCACATTGGACCTTTTAGGCCTTCAAAACTCCAGCAATTCCTAAATTCATATGCTTCACCTGGTGTTGAGATCATTTTGCAGAAATATTGACCCATGCTGACAGGATAGCTTTTCGCATTTACTGTAAATTAGATGGAGGTATTTAGTTATTTTGAACAGCTCATTCTACCTGACAAGTGGCCTAGTAATGGCAAGTAGCGCTCAAATTGCTGGCATTTGAGTGCTAGCTGAGGAAGTTAGCACCTGCCTTGGTCTGAGTACTGAGGTAAACGCTGTACTAAAGACCTACAATTTCTTTTGCTCAACTCTACTTACGGGTCTAGGTTTCATACATGGAAGCTCTAATCATTAAAGGTGTTTCTAATAAATTGTCTGGTCACTATATAATACTGGTGAATAAAACAAGACATAAACAGTCGTCTACACATCATAGGGAGATTTCATGGCACCTTCTCTCCACCTACCTGATCATCTTGAGGAAAATTGGAATTTTCTTGTCTACAGTCCTGTGGGAGTAGAGGCAGGTGACATCTCTCTGGTGTTGTCCTCTCACTGGATAGATCTATACGAGACACATACAGGGACTGAATTCATTGTTTATATACAGATAATTATAGGCCGTGTGTACTTAGTCCTGTCTATTACCTGGTGATGTGAGGGGCTGGGGAACCTCCATCATGACGTCCTTGTACAGATCTTTGTGTCCTTCTAAATACTCCCACTCCTCCATGGAGAAATAGACGGTGACATCCCGACACCTTATAGGAACCTGACACATACAATGATACCGTCATTACCTCCAATCCCTTCATAGCGTTACTGTATAATGTCCCAGCATTCCCTGCAGTGTCACCTCTCCAGTCAGCAGCTCAATCATCTTGTAGGTGAGTTCTAGGATCTTCTGGTCATTGATGTCCTCATGTATCAGGGGGTGAGGTGGAGGCCCCGTGATTGGGCTCAGGGGTCTTCCCCATCCCTCAGACACAGGGGCCTGACAGCGCTCACTGGAGGTCCTCACTACTATGTAATCCTGGTTAAGGAGAGACACATTAATAAATCTCACTACAGACATTTCCAGAGTCCTCACCTCTCCAGTTCTGTCCATCTGTTATTCCCATAGATAAGAATGATGTAATGTGATGTCATCAGAATCTCTCACCTTTCCAATAAGCCGGAATAGGATTTCTAGGGTGAGGTGTAATATCCTCTCCACCATCTTGTCCCTGTCCCTATCCATCCTTGACGGGTCAATCAGGAGAATTCTCTTATATAGAAGATCTGAGAGGATCCGATATTGTAGGGACCTGAATGGGGAGAAGATGATGATGTAACATCAGAAAGATACCCTTGTTATTGTAGTTACTAGATTTAGTAAGGGGAATATGAGCACATAAAGTGTAGATGTTGTATTTTCTCTTTCGATGGACTGTAAGACAGCTTCTCTGTCACTGATACTAGAAGCCGAAGACAGTGAAGAAGCAGAGAGTGGGATATGTGCCATAAAGATGGAGCGCGGCATGGACCTCATCTGCTTTATGTCCATCCCCCAGAATCTGCCATTTACAAGGACAGTGGGGGAGATTATCACTACAGGAGCTGCTCAGGTCACAAGGACTCCACAATTATGGAGGAGACCAGCAAAAACACTAATAGAGATGACACTGGTAGGGTCCCGGGGAGCAGCCATGAGGAGGATTTATAGAAGTCATCTAATATATAACGCTGCGTGTATGTGTGTGTGTCCGCTAAAGGAATCCGCATCGTCACATTTACAATCACAAAATTTTGCATAGACACCTCATTTGACTCAGGGAACGTCATAGACTATATTTTGATGGGAAAATTTAACCCCACGCTTTACAGTCACTCTCCAAAACACCTGCCTCAATTAAAGTCAATGGAGCTGGGAGCTACGGTTATTAATAGTAGTGCTGATTGGTTGCTATAGGAACAAAGGACATTCTTAGTATAATAAGCTTATGTATGAGGTAATATGATGTCGGTGGAGAGACGGACACACACAGAGACAGAGAGCGACAGAGAGAGAGACAGACAGAGAGATAGAGAAATAGACAGACAAGGAAAGAGACAGAAAGACACAGAGAGAGACTGATACAGAGCGAGACAGAGACAGACAGGGAAAGAGACAGACAGACAGGCCAGGAGACACAGAGACAGACAGATAAACAGACAGACACAGAGATACAGACAGAGAGAGAGAGATACAGACACAGGGAAAAAGACAAACAAAGACAGACAGGGCAAGAGACAGAGAGATACAGGGAAAGAGACAGATAGACAGAGACTGGGAGAGAAGCAGTTCCTATCCCGGGCAACGCCGGGTACTACAGCTAGTTCATTATAACTGCAACAATAATAAATGTCGCCTGAAGAAACCGCGACAGACATAAGTCCGGTATATACAACCGCAGAGAGGTTTCCCCCGGAGACGTGTGCGCTTGTAGGGGGTGGGCAGACCCCCTACAAAGGGAGCATAGTTAACCCGGAAATGTTATTAATAAAAATGTTTTATTTGTTTATACATGTGTATTGTGTTAGGGCACCCCTAGTGGCCGGGTGGGACGCCTGTCACCACAGTGGGGAGGAGGAGCCGGCAGAAACAAGGGGCGGGGTTAGCAAGGGTGAGTAGGAAAAGAAAAGATCAGGAGAGCAGTTTTGTCTCGGGGACGGGAGCGGAGCAGCAGAGGCGGGGCAGAGTGTGGGAGCTGGAAATCAAGGAAGCCGGAGAGACCAGGAGCGGGGTGGAACCTCAGAGAGTGAAGCAGTCCGGTGTGGGTCCGGGCTGTGGGTAGCCAGAAGTGGGAGCCGGGCGAAGAGGAGTAGTCAGGCACATCCCCACGGGAGGGGACGCAAGGGCAGGCTTCCCCCAGCTAAAGAAGCGTATCATCACCTTTATTGCCTTGTTGGGAACTCTGTGAAGAATAAAAGAATGTTTGTTCATTGCATTGAACCCTGCCTGAAGAGTGTTTGTGCGCCGGACAACATCTGCACCACCATCACACTCTGCCCCACCATGACATCTCTTGTCCCCATAGTGACGGCGGGGCCAGGGGTAAACCTGATAGCAAGGGCCACGACTACAGGGCCGGAGGCGCCCCTGGCACCCCGTTACATGTGGCGTAGTCGGCAGGATCCGGATTTTATGCAAGGGGACCCACAGGAAGATGGAGACCAAGTGGAGCCTAGGGCACAGGATCCGGATTTTATACAAAGGGTCCCACAAGAAGATGGAGATCAAGTGGTGCCTAGGGCCCAAGATCTGGACTATTGGAGAAGGTTCCCGGTCCCATGGTGGGAAGAAGAAGCAGTGCCTGCAGTGTTGGACCAGGCACAAGATGGCGGCAAGATGGCCGTCGTCTGTGAAGATGCAGAAAGCGCGCAAAAAGTTGGCGCCAAAAGAAGAGCCTGGGGCTGGCCGGTGCCGAAAAAGAAGTTCGGAGTACTCCGCCCAAAGAGGGGAGGTGCCGGTCCCAGGGCACGTACGAAGATATGTGAAGTGGGCGGTGTTGTGAGAAGAAAGAAGTGCCGCCGCGGAAGGGTCGACCTGAGGTGTGAGACTGGGGGTGGAATATGCCCAAGAGCGGGAAAAGCAAGCCCGCCTCCATTTCCTCCAGCTTCTCCACCGACCCTGACGCCTTTACCTGAGACTTATTCCCCAAGCAAGATGGAAAATGCCGAGGGACTACACCCTGCGCCTGGCTTGGAGAAGAGCGACCTGACGCAGATTGCGGCTGCGGAGGGATTCCCCGCTTATCTGCCAGCCGTACCCGGAGGACCGGGAAAAGCCACGAAAGTGACTTGGGTGACCACATGGGACGCCCTGACCGGAGCGACTACCACAGAGGTCCGGGCGACCTATACCGCCCAACTACCGTCGGGGAGCCGGATGCTGGGAGCCCCATACCCTTGCCCGGAGGTACCCCCGCCAGCCGCGGTGGGATCTGCGACGCCCGGTCGAGCTCTGGCTCCGGAGGAAATCTACGCCCGGACACTGGAGAAAGACGAGTGGGGCTTCTACTGGGACCCCGTCCAGCCTGCGACATTACCGGCCCGAAGGTCCCCGTCACCTGAGCCGGACCCAGTACAAGAGCGGCTACTCGCCGAGACCATCGCCAGGGAGATGATGGTGGGTCCCCGGAGCGAGGAAATTGAGCACCAGTACACCACCGGAGTGGTGGTGAAATTCAATCAGAAAGAGGGGTACGGCTTCATCCGGGATGGCGAGACCGGAGATGACTACTTCTACAACCGGGTCCATCTAGACACAGAAGGCCTCCCACGGCGCCTTCACACCCTGTACCAAGGCGAGAAGGTCCGGTTCCTGAGGGAAGTGGGTTGCCGTGGCCTGTTTGCGGTCGGGGTAACCCGAATGCCCACCGCACAAGAAGCTGCTCGGTGGCAGCAGGAAGTAGAATGGGAGGAATATCAGAACCAACGAGCACAGCGACGACCGGTATTAGCCGAGACCTCCCATCCACAACGTACCTTGGCTGTAGCTCCGGCAGTCATGCCCGGGCAGAGTACCGATCCGGAGAAGGGAACCCCGCCGGTGCTGACGATCAACCAGCACATCACTACCCATCCGGTCATTGTTATGGGCAGCCCGCCGTCGTCCCGAGCAGCGACCCCATCACCCCCATCGGGGACTGAGGAGCCAAAGCCGGAGGCCGAAACCGCGGAACAGCCCAGCAGCTATGAGCCGTTCCGGAGGCTGCGCCGGCTGCCGGGGCAGTCCTTGTCCGAGTACATACAAGCCCAGCGAGAGGAGTGGCAACGGGCCTACCATCCGGAATAATCACCAAGGCCGGAAGATGGTGGGCTTGTTTTTTGTTTGCAGACCGGTATTGTTTTAGACCGGCAGAAGTTTCATTGTTGATCATCGTTCCAGCTGTCCAGCCCGGAGAGAGAGCCTGCTGCTGGACTGAGCCAGGGGCTCCTCCGCGCCGCAGAAAAGAAGAAGTTTTTATTTGCGTTCCTGCTGTTAACAACCAAGACCGGGAGTGCTGCCAAGCCTCCGGGCACAACCAAGACCGGGAGCTTCCGGGAGGAACTCCGGGCACTGGACTGAGGCACCCTCTTTCGGGCACCCTCCTGTGGACAGGTTCGCAGTTTGATTGAACATGTTTTGCCTAGTTTTAAAAAAATGTGATTTTTAGATGGGAGCCTTTCCGGGAGGCTCGGGTTTTAAGAGGGGAGGTATGTAGGGGGTGGGCAGACCCCCTACAAAGGGAGCATAGTTAACCCGGAAATGTTATTAATAAAAATGTTTTATTTGTTTATACATGTGTATTGTGTTAGGGCACCCCTAGTGGCCGGGTGGGACGCCTGTCACCACAGTGGGGAGGAGGAGCCGGCAGAAACAAGGGGCGGGGTGAGCAAGGGTGAGTAGGAAAAGAAAAGATCAGTTTTGTCTCGGGGACGGGAGCGGAGCAGCAGAGCCGGGGCAGAGTGTGGGAGCTGGAAATCAAGGAAGCCGGAGAGACCAGGAGCGGGGCGGAACCTCAGAGAGTGAAGCAGTCCGGTGTGGGTCCGGGCTGTGGGTAGCCAGAAGTGGGAGCCGGGCGAAGAGGAGTAGTCAGGCACATCCCCACGGGAGGGGACGCAAGGGCAGGCTTCCCCCAGCTAAAGAAGCGTATCATCACCTTTATTGCCTTGTTGGGAACTCTGTGAAGAATAAAAGAATGTTTGTTCATTGCATTGAACCCTGCCTGAAGAGTGTTTGTGCGCCGGACAACATCTGCACCACCACCACACTCTGCCCCACCATGACATCTCTTGTCCCCATAGTGACGGCGGGGCCAGGGGTAAGCCTGATAGCAAGGGCCACGACTACAGGGCCGGAGGCGCCCCTGGCACCCCGTTACACGCTTCTCTCTACTCATCGTCTATGGGATGGCGGAGACCGAGCGCGGCTGTAATGGGAGACAATGGAGGAGGCGACTTATAGGGAGAAGAAAGAAACCTCATTAATAATTTAAATGTTCCCAGAAGCATCTATTAAATATGACCCATAAATATCCCACAAACGGCGACATCAGCGGGAAATAACAGGAGCTCTAGAGAAAGAGAAGAGACGTCCATCAGTTAGTTATATGGGAGCGAGATGAGAAATATCACCGGCACTGAGGGGGTTAATGCCCCCTGCGCCCAGTAATGGGGAATCTCCACATACCTCCTCCTGCAGAGCGCACACTAGATATATGGCTGCTCTGTGCTTCCAGGACCTGTGATGATGTCACATGGAGGGGAGGAGTCAGGGTCACATGATCTGCTCCTCAGTGTGTGCAGGACTCTGCTGTGCTGGATGAGGGGAAGTTTATGTGTGGGGTGAGGAGCCGTGTGTGTACGAAGAGGAGCCGTGTGTGTACGAAGAGGAGCCGTGTGTGTACGAAGAGGAGCCGTGTGTGTACGAAGAGGAGCCGTGTGTGTACGAAGAGGAGCCGTGTGTGTACGAAGAGGAGCCGTGTGTGTACGAAGAGGCGCCGTTTGTGTACGAAGAGGAGCCGTGTGTGTACGAAGAGGAGCCGTGTGTGTACGAAGAGGAGCCGTGTGTGTACGAAGAGGAGCCGTGTGTGTACGAAGAGGAGCCGTGTGTGTACGAAGAGGAGCCGTTTGTGTACGAAGAGGAGCCGTGTGTGTACGAAGAGGAGCCGTGTGTGTACGAAGAGGCGCCGTGTGTGTACGAAGAGGAGCCGTGTGTGTACGAAGAGGAGCCGTGTGTGTACGAAGAGGAGCCGTGTGTGTACGAAGAGGCGCCGTGTGTGTACGAAGAGGAGCCGTGTGTGTACGAAGAGGAGCCGTGTGTGTACGAAGAGGAGCCGTGTGTGTACGAAGAGGAGCCGTGTGTGTACGAAGAGGCGCCGTGTGTGTACGAAGAGGAGCCGTGTGTGTACGAAGAGGAGCCGTGTGTGTACGAAGTACGAAGAGGAGCCGTGTGTGTACGAAGAGGCGCCGTGTGTGTACGAAGAGGAGCCGTGTGTGTACGAAGAGGAGCCGTGTGTGTGTGTACAAAGAGGAGCCGTGTGTGTACAAAGAGGAGCCGTGTGTGTACGAAGCGGAGCCGTGTGTGTACGAAGAGGAGCCGTGTGTGTACGAAGCGGAGCCGTGTGTGTACGAAGCGGAGCCGTGTGTGTACGAAGAGGAGCCGTGTGTACGAAGAGGAGCCGTGTGTGTACGAAGCGGAGCGGTGTGTGTACGAAGCGGAGCCGTGTGTGTACGATGTGTACGAAGCGGAGCCGTGTGTGTACGAAGCGGAGCCGTGTGTGTACGAAGCGGAGCCGTGTGTGTGTGACGTGTACGAAGCGGAGCTGTGTGTGTGTGACGTATACTGAGTAGAGCCATGTGTGTACGATGTGTAGGGAGCGGAGCTGTGTGTGTGTGACGTGTACTGAGCAGAGCCATGTGTGTACGACATGTACAGAGAAGAGCCATGTGTGCATTACATACATAGTTCAAATGCTGTGGGCAAACATGCCAAATAGGGTCTGCAAGATGGCTGCTGGACATGTAGTTTATGGCAGGTATGTGTCGCAGACGTGGTTATCCTCTGTGATGTAAGCCCGGGATGCAAGCTCTGGTACACATTGTACTAAGAGAGTTAGGCTGGCTTTGCACACTACGACATCGCAGGTGCGATGTCGGTGGGGTCAAAATGAAAGTGACGCACATCCGGCATCGCATGCGACATCGTAGTGTGTAAAGCCTAGATGATACGATTAACGAGCGCAAAAGCGTCGTAATCGTATCATCGGTGCAGCGTCGGCGTAATCCATAATTACGCTGACGCGACGGTCCGATGTTGTTCCTCGCTCCTGCGGCAGCACACATCGCTGTGTGTGAAGTCGCAGGAGCGAGGAACATCTCCTACCGACGTCACCGCGGCTTCCGTAGGATATGCAGAAGGAAGGAGGTGGGCGGGATGTTTACATCCCGCTCATCTCCGCCCCTCCGTTCCTATTGGCTGCCTGCTGTGTGACGTCGCAGTGACGCCGCACGACCCGCCCCCTTAATAAGGAGGCGGGTCGCCGGCCAGAGCGACGTCGCAGGGCGGGTGAGTCCATGTGAAGCTGCCGTAGCGATAATGTTCGCTACGGCAGCTATCACCATGATATCGCAGCTGGGGCGGGGACTATCGCGCTCGGCATCGCAGCATCGGCCTGTGATGTCGCAGCGTGCAAAGTACCCCTTAGTCGGACATATCAGGGCTCGGTGTTACAAGCAGCCGGAGAAATGGGAGTGGTAAATGGTGTAAAATTGAATCTGTTACATATGGTTTGTGTGTGAGGAGGTTGAAACCTCCTGTGGGACCTTGAGATTGTGTGAAACCCCGTGCTGGAGAACCCCACAGACTTTTGTTAAAAACTTGTTATTTTTGCTTTTGTTTATTTTGTGCCAGAAAAGGCTGTTCTGCTTTGTTATTTTCCCTGAAGACTACATAAACCTGCTGGACTTAAAAGGCTATGGACCGGATTCTGGCTCCACATAAAAGTTACGCAGCAGCCTATCTGGATGACATTGTGATCTTCACCTCGGATTGGGGAAGTCACCTGACAAAGGTATTTTCAATAAACCCAAAGAAGTGTGCCATAGCGAAAGAAGAGGCCAAGTACCTGGGATATGTTGTGGGTGGAGGTGAAATCAAGCCCCAAACAATAAAGTAGACACCATCCAAAATTGACCGAGGCCACTATTGAAGAAGAAGGAAAGGGCATTTCTTGGAATCGTGGGTTACTACAAGAGATTCAAACCAAACTTTGCCTTGGTTGCCGCACCCTTAACAGACCTTCTGAAAGGTACAAAGTCAGCAATGGGGAAATGGACTTTAGAGGCACAGACGGCCTTTCTTGATTTGAAGGTAGCCCTATGCAAACAACCGGTTTTGGTGGCACCCGACTTCCAGATGCTTCAGAGGTCGGCATAGGAGCAGCTCTCTCGCAGGCAATCAATGGAGAAGACAATTCGATCCTCTACTTGAGTAGGAATCTGTCAGCCTGTGAGAAAAACTATTCTATTGTGGAAAAGGAATGCCTGGCCATTAAGTGGGCGGTTCACACATTACGGTACTATCTTTTGGGCAAAAAGTTTAGACTAGTATCAGACCATGCCCCGCTCAGGTGGATGGGGGAAAAGGGAGAGAAAAATGCCCAGTTTACTCGTTGGTTCTTAGCTCTTTAGGATTTCAGCTTCCAGGTAGAATATAGACCTGGGAAGCTGCATGGAAATGCGGATGTGCTGTCAAGACTCCATTGTTGCCACACTCCCGGTCCGACCGCACCGTCCATCACCTGTTGCTCCAACCCCTGGGGTCCTCGCTTCCCGCCGAGCCTGCTGTCCTGCTACCTTGTCCATACCTTTTTCCCTTTGGTCCTGGCTCCGCGCCGCACACTGACTGCAGCCACCTGCGCTCCAGCGTCCGGCCTCTTCTCCTGTGGCCTAAGCTCTGACTTCCGGGTTGCGGGCCGCACACATGCACACTAGAGGGTGCACGCGTGCATTCACCTAGACTTAAAGGGCCAGCACAGCTGTCCGGGGTATGACTACTAATTACCTTGGGTATTTAAGACTTCCTATTCCCCATGGCCAGTGCTTGTTCAACTCGTCCCTGTAGCTTGTCTCTTCTACCAGTTGTTCAGGTCCCCCTATGCCTGTGCTTGCAGATCCTGAGTACCGTGCTGAGCACACACTTAAGCCTGATCCCTGTAACCTGCACCAGCCTTCGGTTCTGGACTTCAGCCTAATGCCTGTGACCTACACCAGTCTTCGTTTTTTTTGGACTTCTGCCTGATCCCGTTAACCTGTACCTGGTTCAGATCGGATCCTGTATCTATTAGACTTTATCCTGTGAATCCTGCTGATCACAGCTTCCGTGCATCTAGGCCTTCTGGGGTTACGCCCGACAGTTCCTGTGTAGGAGTTCGCTCAAGGCAGCGCCACAGGGGAGTCCAGTGCACGTTCCAGTGGGTCCACTCCCAGGACTATCATCACAGTTTGAACAAGCCATGGACTCCGCCGGCTCACACACTGCCCAACTTGTGGGTGTACAGCAGGAACTGGTACGTCAACGCGAGACTCAGACTTGTATGCTGTCCTTCGTATCATCTGTGGATACCCGTTTGAATAGCCTGCAAACCATGGCTACGGCCGCTACGGAGACCACCACCACTACAGACACAGTGACTACCCCTGTCTCGGCCTCCAAGCTCCGCCTTGCTGCTCCCTCTCGTTATGATGGGAACCCCAAGCTCTGCAAAGGGTTCTTGAACCAGTGTTCCTTGCACTTCAAGTTGCTTCCTCATCTCTTCTTCTCAGATCAAGTTAAGGTAGCCTTCCTTATGTCCCACCTGGAGGGAGAAGCCCTAGCATGGATAAACCCGTTATGCGAGTGATACGATCCAATAGACTGATATACAGGTCTTCATGCAGACCTTACGCAAGGTCTTTGATGAGCCAGGTCGCACCACTTCTGCCGCCTCTTCGCTTCTCAAGTTACGCCAAGGCTCCCAAACAGTTAGAAAGTATGCCATCCGTTTCCGGATTCTTGCCTCTGAGCTTGGATGGAACAATGAAGCATTAGTTACAGCTTTCTGGGAGGGTCTCTCAGGCCGCATTAAAGATGAACTTGCCGGTCGTGATGTTCCCTCTTCTGTGGACGACCTGATCTCTCTTGCTTCGTGGATTGACCTCTTTTTTAGGAACGCAGCAAAGAATCCACCCGACTGAAGAGATCGACACGGCCTGCTCCATCCTTCGCGCTCTGGTCAGCTTCCCTAGGTCCCCCCGAACCCATGCAAACAGACCGGCTTGCATTGACAGAGCAACGGCGAGCAGAACGGTTAGCCAAGGGACTCTGTTTATATTGTGGAGGCACTATGCGTCACATCCGGGACTGTCCAGAAAGACCAGGAAACTCCAAAGCCTAGGGTTGATTGGAGAAGCCACCTTAGGTCAGGAGGTCAACTCTTTTCAATTAACTCTAACTGTCTAAGTGGCAGTAGGGGATACTTGCTTTACGGACCAGGCATATATAGACTCCGGGTCCGCGGGGAACTTTATTCTAGAGGCCCTGGTAGACCAATATCGGATACCCCTCAAGCCGCTTGAAAGGCCTTTCCTGCTTTCTTCTGTGGACGGAAGACCTCTTTCTGCACCTGTGCTAACTGCTACTGAGCCACTAGAACTCCGTATAGGAGCTCTGCACACAGAGAACATCGTTCTTTACGTCCTTCCTGTTATGGCCCATTCACTACTACTGGGTCTACCCTAGCTACGTACCCATGAGCCGATGCTCAACTGGCAATCTGGAGAGGTTCTTCGGTGTGATCACTCTTGTCATGAGAGATGTCTGCGACCAGTCAGGCCTGAGCATCAGCCCCGAAAACCGGATTCTCTTCCGGAACTGCCTTCTGCTTACTGGTCCTATGCTGATGTGTTTGACAAATGGGAGGCCGAGGTCCTACCACCCCACCGACCTTACAATTGTCCCATAGATCTGCAACCCGGAACCACTTCACCTTGAGGTCGTATTTACCCCTTGTCCCCAGCAGAGACACAGGCCATATCCGAATATATCACGGATAACCTTGCCATAGGATTCATCCGGAGGTCCTCTTCGCCTGTAGGAGCTGGGTTCTTCTTCGTCAAGAAGAAAGAGGGGACTCTCCACCCGTGCATCGATTACAGGGGGCTGAACCAGATAACGATCAAGAACAAATATCCTCTACCACTCATTCTGGATTTGTTCGATCGACTCAGAGGAGCCCGTATCTTCAACAAGCTCTACCTCCGTGGAGCGTACAACCTAGTTTGCATCCGCCCAGGAGACGAATGGAAGACCGCGTTCAATACGCGTGATGGCCACTATGAATACTGTGTCATGCCATTTGCTCTTTGCAATGCTCCGGCGGTGTTACAAGAGCTAGTAAATGATGTGTTCCGCAATCTCCTGTATGGGTGTGTGTAGTGGTCTACCTGGACGATATTTTGATCTATTCCTCGAATCTACCGACCCACAGAAAAGACGTTCATCTAGTCATGCAAAGACTAAGAGAGAATAGCCTGTATGCCAAATATGAGAAATGCCTGTTCGAACGGACGTCCATGCCATTTCTTGGATACATCATTTCTGACACAGGCCTGGAGATAGCAGACTACAGCTTTTCGGGATGTCTCGTCAACTGGCCCCTTCCCTCCGGACTTAAAGCCATCCAACACTTCTTGGGCTTTGCCAACTACTACCAGCAGTTTGTTCCCAACTTCTCTGCCCGGACAGCCCTTATCTCGGCCATAAACTCGAAAGGGGGCCAGAGACACTTTCCTTGTTTTAAAACAGGTGTTCTCCACCGCAATAAGCAATTCACTCTAGAGGTAGATGCCTCAATCTCTGGTGCCAGAGCTGTCCTCATGCAAAAATCCTCCACTGGACGACTGGTCACCTGTGGGTTCTTCTCTAAGGCCTTCACTGCTCCAGAACGCAATTATGCCATTGGAGACCGGGAACTCCTTGCCATTAAGCTGGCCTTAGAGGAGTGGCGCTATTTTCTCTCTTTTCATCTTCTCTCAAAAGCGCACCTCACTACATGCGCACTTGACCCCATCCCATCCCACCTCCTCCCCAACCTCACCACTATCCTTATTCCAGCCTTATCCCATCTCTTCAACCTATCTCTAACAACTGGTACCTTCCCTTCTTCCTTTAAGCATGCAACAGTCACACCTATCCTAAAGAAACCTTCCCTCGACCCAACCTCTACTACCAGCTATCGACCCATATCGCTACTCCCACTTGCCTCAAAACTCCTGGAACAGCACGTCCATGCTGAAGTTTCCTCCCACCTCTCCTCTAACTCTCTCTTTGACAACCTACAGTCCGGCTTCCGTCCACATCATTCCACTGAAACTGCCCTGACTAAAATCACAAATGACTTACTTACCGCCAAAGCTAACAGCCACTTCTCTGTACTCCTACTTCTAGACCTATCCTCAGCCTTTGACACTGTTGACCACTCCCTGCTACTACAGATCCTCTCTTCCCTTGGTGTCAGAGACCTCGCCCTCTCTTGGATCTCTTCATACCTCTCCAACCGCACTTTTAGTATCTCCCATTCCCACACAACCTCTTCATCCCGTTCTCTCTCTGTTGGTGTCCCTCAAGGCTCTGTCCTGGGACCCTTACTTTTTTCTATCTATACATTTGGCCTGGGACAACTCATAAAGTCCCATGGCTTTCAGTACCACCTATACCACCTATATGCCGATGACACTCAGATCTACCTCTCTGGTCCAGATGTCACATCTCTGCTGTCCAGAATCCCAGAGTGCCTACATCTGCTATATCTCCCTTCTTTTCCTCTCGCTTCCTAAAGCTCAATGTGGCCAAAACTTAACTGATCATCTTTCCTCCATCTCCCCTGCACTCTCCACCTGATCTATCCATTACAATTAATAACATCACGCTCTCCCCAGCACCCAAAGTTCGGTGCCTCGGAGTGACCTTTGACTCTGCTCTGTCCTTCATACCGCACATCCAATCCCTCACCACCTCCTGCCGTTTTCAACTCAAAAATATCTCCAGAATCCGCCCTTTCCTCAATCCCCAATCTACAAAAATGCTAGTGCATGCCCTCATAATCTCCCGCATCGACTACTGCAACATCCTCCTCTGTGGTCTCCCTGCTAACACACTCGCCCCTCTCCAGTCCATCCTTAACTCTGCTGCCCGACTGATCCACCTCTCTCCTCAATACCACCCCGCTTCTCCTCTCTGCAAGTCCCTCCACTGGCTCCCAATCTTCTATCGTATCCAATTCAAACTACTAACCCTGACCTACAAAGCTATCCATAATCTGTCTCCTCCATATATCTCTGAACTAATCTCTCGCTACACTCCAAAACGTAACCTCCGGTCCTCCCAAGATCTCCTTCTCTCCTCCTCTCTCATTCGCTCCTCATGCAACCGACTCCAAGACTTCTCCCGAGCATCCCCAGTCTCCTGGAACTCACTGCCTCAACACGTCAGACTATCTACTACACTTGCAAACTTCAAACGGACCCTGAAAACTCATCTGTTCAGAAATGCCTATAATCTACAATGACCTCACTGCCCCACCACCGTGCGGAGCTGCCGCCCCACCACCATGCGGAGCTGCCGCCCAACCTACACCCCACCTACTGTCTCCTCCCCAAAATCCTTTAGGATGTAAGCCCGCAAGGGCAGGGCCCTCTTCCCTCTGTGCTAGTCTGTCTATTGTAACGTGTATATGTATTCTGTATGTAACCCCCTCATGTACAGCACCATGGAATCAATGGTGCTCTATAAATAAACAATAATAATAATAATAATTTGCTGGAGGGAGCCGTGTACCCTATTGTGATTTATACGGATCACAAAGACCTGGCATATTTACAATCGGCCCAAAGACTCAACCCTCATCAAGCCTGGTGGTCTATGTTTTTTGCCCGTTTTGACTACACTTCCGACCAGCAGACAAGAATGTCAGGGCTGATGCTCTGTCCCAGTCCTTCCTCCCAGCGGACCAGGAGGAGGAGGTCCAGTTCATCATACCCCCTAGTAAAATCATCCCTGTGGCTCCCGTCTCTTTGAATCAAATACCTCCTGCCAAGACCTTCGTCGCAGAGACTGACAGACAAAGGGTTCTCCAGTGGGGCCACTCTTCCAACGTGGCAGGACATGCAGGCCAGAAGAAGACGTTTTTACTCCTTAACTGATATTATTGGTGGCCGTCTCTTCGCAAGGATGTAGTGACTTCGTTGCATCCTGCCCCTCATGTGCCTGCAACAAGACGCCTAAACAGCTACCCTCTGGTCGCTTGCTACCCTTGCCTATTCCTTCTGTTCCTTGGCAACACATTGCCATGGACTTCATCACGGATCTACCCTTGTCCGCTGGTTGTTCCATTATCTGGGTTGTCGTTGATCGCTTTTCCAAGATAGCTCACTTCGTTCCGATGTCCGGTCTTCCCTCTGCTCCAGAACTTGCGGACGCCTTCATTCAACACATCTTCCGGCTCCATGGCTTTCCATCACACATAGTATCTGTCAGGGGGACTCAGTTTACATCACGGTTCTGGAGCGCTCTATGTAAGATGCTTGGGGTGTCCTTGGAGTTTACATCAGCCTACCACCCTCAATCTAATGGACAAGTCGAACGAGTGAATCAGATCCTGACCTCGTTCCTTAGACACTTCATCAACGCCCATCATAGCGACTGGTCCAACCTGCTTCTTGGGCTGAATTTTCATATAACCATCACATAAGTGAGTCTTCCGCTAGTTCTCCGTTTCATATAGTTTATGGTTGACAACCTTATGTTCCCTTGCTACCTCTGGTGTTCCTGCAGCGGATGATCTATCTAGAGACTTTGGCAAGATCTGGAGTGACGTCAACGATTCCCTGTCTTGTGCTGCCAGTCGAATGAAACGAAATGCGGACAAGAAACTCCTCAATTCTCCGTTTCGGCCTGGTGATATGGTGTGGCATTCCTCGAAGTATGTCCGGTTGAAGATGCCTTCCTGTAAGTTGGGACCTCTGTACATCGGGCCGTTCAAGATCATCAAGTGACTCAATGAGGTTTCCCATAAGTTGCAACTCCCGGCTACTCTACGTATTCCCAACTCCTTTCATGTCTCCCTGCTCAAGCCAGTGGTCCTCAGCTCCTTCTTCCCTGATTCTGGTACGTCTCAACCGCCTCTGGGTGCTGATGTCTTTGAGGTAAGAGAGATTTTGGCCATGAAGAAGGTGAGGGGTAGGACTTTGTTTCATGTGGACTGGAAAGGGTTTAGCTCTGAGGAACGCTCTTGGGAGCCCCAAGAAAATATTGATGCCCCTGTTCTCTGCCAGTTCCTGTCCCGGGGTCGGGGGCGTAGGGAAGGGAGTACTGTCACGCTCCCGGTCCGACCGTGCCGCCCACCACCCGTCGCTCCAACCCCTGGGGTCCCCGCTCCTCGCCGAGTCCACTCTTCTGCTACCTCGTCCATTCCTTTTCCCCATCGTTCCCGGCTCCGCGCCGCACACTCACTGCAGCCACCTGCGCTCCAGCGTCCTGCCTCTCCTCCTATGGTCTCAGCTCTGACTTCCGAGTTGCGGGCCTCACACATGCATATTAGAGGGCGCGCGCGTGCACTCACCTAGACTTAAAGGGCCAGCACAGCTGTCCGGGATATGACTACTAATTAACCTTGGGTATTTAAGACTTCCTATTCCCCATGGCCAGTGCTTGTTCAACGCGTCCCTGTAGCTTGTCTCTTGTACCAGTTGTTCAGGTCTCCCTATGCCTGTGCTTGGTGTAACTCTGTCTCTGCTTGAAGATCCTGAGTACCGTGCTGAGCACACACTCCAGCCTGATCCCTGCAACCTCTGCAGCAGCCTTCGGTTCTGGACTTCAGCCTTATCCCGTTAACCCACACCAGTCTCCGCTTCTGGACTTCAGCCTGATCCTGTTAACCTGCACCAGTCTTCGGTTCTGGACTTCTGCCTGATCCCGTTAACCTGTACCTGGTTCAGATCGGATCCTGTATCTATAAGACTTTATCCTGTGAATCCTGCTGATCCCGGTTTCCATGCATCTAGGCCCTCTGGGGTTACGCCCAATAGTCCCTGTATAGGGGTTCGCTCAAGGCGGCGCCACAGGAGAGTCCAGTGCACGGTCCAGTGGGTCCACTAACAGGACTATCGTTACAATTGTTTGTTAGTGGAAGGTGCCAAGCCCCATGGCTTTAGGCAGGGGGGTTGTATGCAAGATGGCTGCCAGACATATAGTTGATGGCAGGTATGTGTCACAGAGGTGGTTATCCTCTGTGATGTAAGACCAGGATGCAAGCTCTGGTACACATTGTACTAAGTTACTAGAGCATATCAGGGCTAAGTTTTACGAGCAACTGGAGAGATGGGTGGGTCTGGCTGCTCACATACCGCCACCCATGGGTGTGGTAAATGGTTAAAATGGAGTCTGTTTCTTACACATGTGATCTGTGTGTGAGGAGGTTGGAGCCTCCTGTGGGACCTTGATATCGTGTGAAACCCTGTGCTGGCGAACCCAGTTGACTTTTTTAAAGGACATGTAATTCTTTCTTTTGTTTATTTTGTGCCAGGAAAGGCTGTTCTGTTTTGTTATTTCCCCTGGAGGTTTATGAAGACTACATAAGCCTGCTGGACTTAAACGGAAACAGTTCCTGTTTTGCCTCTACCCGCAGCCAAGTAAGCATTCAGATTAGGTCTTATCAAAACATAAGGGTGGTACTATGCTAGTAAGGTGCTCACCTAGTATGGTTGTGACACCCACAAACAGTAGTTCAAGTGTAATCAGCTGCTGCAAGGTCCTCAAGCCCAGAGGCTGAAGCAGTATGGAGAAACAAAGAAAAAACTTGGATTAAACTGTGCTGCTGTAAGGAAAGTTCCAAACCGAATGAAAGGTGATACAGGTGCTTTATTCAATGTGTTCAAAATTGAATCCCCACTTCTTCATCAGTAAATGCATTTGGTGCATTCAAATGGCGCTTCTTCCCAGCCCTGCCATGCGTCTAAACAATAGGTTGCCACCACATATGGAGTATCGGCTTACTCAGGAGAGAATGCACAGCAAAATGCAAGACACATTTTCTCTTGCTGCTTTTGTGAAGATGAAAAAATTGAGGTTAAAGTAACATTTTTGTGGGAAAAAGTGAAATTTATTTTTTTTTCCTTTCACGTTGCTTTAGTTCTATCACACAGATATTTTATCTAACTTCGTCGCCTATCATGGTGGCTACTGTTTAGATTGACTCTGACACTGCCTGAGATTCTCTGGTGTCAGGGAGCAACGCATGATGGCTCGGGCGTCGACCTGCTATGTGCTGATTCATAGGCAGGCTACCAAGAGTTAATTTCTGCTAGTCTGCTTGTTTTCTCTCTAAAGCGGGCTTTACACGCTGCGATCTCTCACTAGCGATCGTACCCGCCCCCGTCGGTTGTGCGACACAGGAAAATCGCTGCCCATGCCGCACAACCTCGCTTAACCCCGTCAACACTACTTACCTGCCCTACGATGTCACTCTGGCCGGCGAACCGCCTCCTTTCTAAGGGGGCGGTTCGTGCGACGTAACATGGCATGCGTCCAATAGAAGCGGAGGGCGGAGATGAGCGGGACGTAACATCCCGCCCACCTCCCTCCTTCCGCATTGCCGGTGGAGGCAGGTAAGGAGATGTTCGTCGCTCCTGCAGTGTCACACACAGCCATGTGTGGTGCCGCAGGAACGACGAACAACATCGCTAATAAGCAGAAAACGATTTTTTGTTTCAGGATGACCTCTCCACAGCAAACGATTTTGCCAGCTTTTGCGATCGTTTAAGGTCGCTCATAAATGTCACACACTGCGATATCATTAATGACTCCGGATGTGCGTCACAACCACCGTGACCCTGACGATAATTCATTAACGATATCGTAGCGTGTAAAGCCCGCTTTAGGCTCCTCAGAACAGGTGATCAATCTCATCTGCTCCCCGCATATACAGTCTACATCTATGTTTCAAAAAAGAAGATGGAGGAAAGGTTTAACAACTCGCGCTGCCGTGAAGAATCCAAAAGACTTGTAAAGTTGACCAGTGATTTTATTTGCAGTCTCCATCAAGAAGATCACAGATGTACATCTGTGATTTTGTTCAGTGTGTACAGCTGCTGAAACTCCGTATAGGGGTACTTCATTTGGCGCTCATAACTTATGTTCTTAAGGGGCTCCCTGCACAAATAGTATTGGGGCTCCCCTTGTTAGCTTTACATAACCCCACTGTTGATTTGAAAACCCAAGAAATAGTAAAGTGGAGCACATATTGTAAAGACCACTGTCAAAGAACCTGTATTTCGGCAGTTACCACATGTCTTCCCGATCCTCTCTCTGATTTTATTGATGTGTTCTCAGGAGTTGTGTCACAAAGGCCTTATGACTGCACCATAAGGTGCAGACTGTATAACTTGTTGGCTCCTTAGAGATCAGCTCTCAAAGAGTACATAATGGAGAGTTTAAGTGAAGGGCACATTAGGTCATCTTCGTTGTCATTGGCTGCTAGATTCTTCTTTGTTAAAAAAAAGAATGGGGGCTTGTGGCCGTGCTTGGACTTCCGTGAGCTCAACCAAATAACAGTTCATGACCCCTATTCCCTGCCACTAATTCCTGACCTATTTAATCAGATTGTCGGTGCAAAATGATTCTCTAAACTTGACCTTTAGAAGGGGCCTATAATCTGACATTGGTCAAACAGTGGGATGAGTGGAAAATGGTTTTTAATACGCCGGAGGGACACTTTGAAAATCTGGTGATGCCATTCCGTCTTACCAACATGCCTGCTGTATTCCACCATTTTGTTAATGATGTGTTTTCTCACTTTTTAGCGAAATCTGTAATCATTTACCTTGATGACATTCTCATATATTCATGGGATTATGGGTCTCATACGGAACATGTCAGACAGGAATTGCAAATTCTCAGAAGTAATAAGTTGTATAAGTTGGAAAATGTGTATTTTTGTCCTTCAGGAACTTTTGTTTTTGGGGTATAAAATTTCCGTTTCCTGTTTTAGGATGGCTCCCACTAAATTATAGGCTATGTTGAAATTGGACCATCCTGAAAACCTTAAAGCTTTGCAATGTTTATTAGGTTTTGCGAATTATTACAGGAAGTTTAAGAATTTCTCTGCCATCGCAAGATCTCTCACTGACATGACTAAAAAAGGTACGGACCTCTCTAGATGGTCTGAAGACGCTTTGTACGCATTTGACTGTCTTTAAAAAGATGCTTCTCATCGGCATCTGTATTGAAACAGCCTGATGTAGCGAAGCCTTTTACGGTGAAGATTGATGCGTCAGAAGTGGGTGTGGAAGCTGCATTGTCTCTGAAATAACTGGGCACAGTTACTTTATTGTGGTGTTGCTGAAGGGTGTGCGAGACTGGATGTTTCTTCAACAACCTGATCTGGTTGCGGCTCCACATCAAGAGCATACCAGCCCAGCTCCCCATGCTGCCTGGTATATGACACCACAATTCCAGAAATTCCTGAGAGTGGCTCTTCAGATGCAGGGGCGCCTCCACAACTTCCAGTTCAAACCATTACCCTTCAGGATCGCCATCGCACCAAGGATTTTCACAAAACTCATATTGGAAGTGTCTGCTCATCTTCGGGAACAGAAAGTGTTACTCGTGCCATACCTGGACGATTTCCTCATTGTAAGTCACTCAGCTACTCATTGCTCCAGACAATTACATCTGGTTATATCCAAACTTCAAGCACTAGGTTGGCTCCTCAATCTCGACAAGTCTCGGCTACAACACAAAATTTTCTAGGCTTAGTTCTGGATTCCGAGGTCAAAAAATGCCGCCTCCCTCACAACAAAGTCTTGAAGGTGCAGAATTGGGTGGGGAACGCCATACGGTCCCCCTCCATGTCCTTACGACAGGCCATGTCTCTCCTAGGTCTGTTAACGTCATGTATTCCGGCAGTTCCATGGGTTCAGGCTCACACGAGGGTCCTCCCATGGGACATATTGGCTCTCCAAGAGTTTCTAGGCCAGGAACTGGACAAACTCGTTTTCCTGGGACACTTCACTATAGCTTCCCTTCATTAGTGGGTACAAGACTCCACCTTCGCAAAGGGTGTTCCCTGGTCAGTATCCCCAAAAAAGATTGTCACCACAGATGCCAGTCCGTACGGATGGGGAGCTCATTTAGATGGATCTCTGGTGCAGGGCAGCTAGCTGGCATCAGAGGAGAGCCTTTCTTCCAATCCCAAAGAACTGCTAACAATAGAGAAAGCCTTATTGGAGCTCCAGCCATCCTTGAAGACTCATCCAGTCAGAATCTTGTCAGACAATCAAGTCGCGGTGGCCTATCATCAGGGGGACACACACTCGGTCACCCTGATGGCCATAGTATCACGCATTCTCCAGTGGGCTTAGGTACATATCCCCTCATTGTCTGCTATCCACATCCACGTACAGGACAATCTTACGGCAAATTTTCTCAGCAGGGTCAGGTTACATCAGGGAAGATTTTAAAAGATTCTATTTTTGCTCAAATAGGCCGTTTATGGGGTCGTCGAGACATCGACCTCTTTGCCACACAGGCAAATCGAAACCCCCCGTTTCTGCTCCCTAAATCCACATGAGCAACCTCATGCAGTAGACGCTCTTTCCATAACATGGAACTTCCGGTTGGCCTACGCCTTTCCACTTCTGCTCCTCATTCCTCTGACTCTGTGCATAATCAGAACAGACAGGGTGAGAATCATCCTAATAGACCCTTCTGGCCCAAGAGGCCTTGGTTCTTTTGGCTCCAGCAGATGTCGCTGTCGGATCTGTGGGTCCTTCCAGAGAGCCCAGACCTGCTGTCTCAAGGACAATGTCTCCACCCGGAGGCTCGCAGTCTGCACCGACGTAGAACTTGAGCGGAGAATGCTGGAACAAAGGGGCTTCTCAGCTGGAGTAGTTTCCACCCTGCTTGCCAGTAGAAATCCAGTCACCACCCAGATTTATTCCCGTACCTGGAGTACGTTTTTAGATGTTATGGGGGCTAATCCACTGGGGGAGGTACCCATTGCCCAGATCTTGGACTTCCTTCAGTCGAGGTTAGATCTTGGACTCGCAGTCAACACACTAAAAGTGCAAGTCTCTGCCCTGGGAGCACTCTACAGTTGCGATCTGGCACAGAATCGATAGGTGTCCTGTTTTATTAAGGCGTGTGTTAGGTCCCAACCTGTACGTTCCCCTAAATTTGCTCCTTGTGGTCTTAATTTGGTATTATCAGCGTTGATGGAACCCCCCTTCGAGCCACTTACTGAAATTTCAATTAAATTCATTTTGTTAAAGCTATGCCTCCTAGTGGCCTTGACCTTGGCTAGACAATTGGGGACATTCAAGCACTATCTACAGACCCTCCTTTCACCACAATTCTGGAGGACAGGGTGATTATGAAGCCTGATCCATCCTACCTTCCAAAAGTAGTCTCTAAATTCCATAGGTCCGAAGACCTTGTGCTCCCTACTTTCTGTAGTCATCCTACCAATGATAAAGAAAGGAAGTTACATACTTTGGTAGTCTACCAGGGCCAGTGTAGGGGGTTCAGGGCCTCAAAATCCTCTTTAGCCAGATGGATCAGGGACACAATTAGCCTAGCCTATGTAGCTAGCGGTAGGGAGGTTCCTGCGGAGCTTAAGGCTCATTCCACAAGGGCCATGACAGCATCCTGGACAGAATGATCTGATGTCTCCATCGGGAACTTATGTAAGGCAGCCACCTGGTCTTCGCTCTTTCCCTTCTATTGGCACTATCGGCTGGATCTCTCGGGCTCTGATGTCACCTTTGGGAGCCGGATACTGCAGGCGGTGCTCCCAGCCTAGTTAATATTCTCTGTAATTCTCTCGTGGGGTGCTGCCATGGGTGACAGAAAAACACTCAAATTACTTACCGGTAATGTGTTTTTTCAGAACCCATGACAGCACCCGGATATACCCTCCCATTGTTGAGGCTTTGTCAGTCGTCACCATTTAGTTTCTCCCCTGTTCCACTTGGTGTTATCCTCCTTAGTGGTTATAGTGCTTAAGGCTATGTGCGCACGTTGCGTAGTCACTGCAGAAATTTCTGCAGCGATCTGAAGAGCACACGTGCGCTTCAAATCGCTGCAGAAAATGTCCGTAGTGAAAAAAAAAACGATTCCATGCGCTCTGACTGCAGCTCCTGCCATAGACAGAGCAGGGGCTGCAGGCAAAGCGCACAGAAGAAGTGACATGTCACTTCTTAGAACGCGCGCTTCGGGCAGCAGCCGAAGCGCTGCGCTCTAAAACGCCACGTGTGCACGGCCCCTGCACAATCTCCATAGATTATGCAGGGGACGCAGGATGCATGCAGTTACGCTGCGCTACAAGGCGCAGCGTAACTGCATGTAATTACGCAACGTGCGCACATAGCCTAACACTAGAACTACTGAATTCGTGACACCTATATAGAAATACATAGTGCAAAGTAGTCAAAATGACTACCTCAGTAGTTCTAGTGTTAATGTTTCATTAACAATAATTTGTTTCCTGGAGGTCCTTTCATGCTCTGTAATCCAACTGATGCGGAGAGAGGAACCGCCCATTTATATCCTATAGGTTTCCTGTCCTTAAGGGCGGTTCCCTCTCTCTTGTGGGGTGCTGTCATGGGTTCTGAAAAAAAACACATTACTGATAAGTAATTTGAGTGTTGCAATCTCCATCCAGACTCTAATCAATCTGGAAGAAAATTTCTCCTCCTCTGGTAAAGAGCACTGCAAAACAGAAAAATTCCCAAAAACTGGATGCTAACCTCCAAAGCGATAAAAGACAAGGTCCTTGTAGCCATAAAGGTACGGTTATTGAGAACAAGCTCAGGAAGAGGCAGAAATTCCACCCAGTCCTCTGATTAGATGAAAAAAAACATCCTATTTGTCTATTAGTCTTGGGATTATAACCTGAGTAGAATAACACCGAATCTGGAGCAAAACTACGCCCAAAGCTAGCTTAAAACAGAACTTCTCTATAGGAAATTAGGTTCTTTGGAACAGCATGTAATTTAACGATGTGAGAGATGAACAACGTAGCTAAACTCTAAGCCATAGGCAATGGGAACCAAATGAACCATCTTGCTAAAATAGTCCACCACCACCCACACAACAGTATTACCACCAGACTAAGGCAGATCAGTGATGAAGTCCAGAGACAAATGGGTCCAAGTTTGATACGGAACCTCATTAGACAAAAGAAAACCCCTGGGACCTGGCAAGAGGCTTTAGACCTAGCACAAACTCTGCATTATCTCATCAACATCCTTGCGAGCATTCTGCTACCAAAAGGACCTAGAAATAGATCATCAAGTAGCAGAAGAGTCCCGGAAGCGAAGCCAACACAGAATCAGAACACAGAGGACAGTACAAAAAGGTTGTTCAGGGGTAAGCCCCTCAGTGCACTATCCTCAGCATCCTAAATGCACTGTATGAGATTTATTCTTAGACCACCCACCACCACACCTTCACTAAGAATCTTGACAGGATTTTCATCCCTCAATTATGCAACAAGGCTATGTGATGAAGTATCAGACTTAACAATCCTAGATCTAGGGAAATAAGTCACAGAAAAATAAAACAGAGAAAAAAAGGCCCACCGGCCTGTCTAGTGTATAAACATTTAGTGGCATCAACATATAGTAGGTTTTTATGATCGGTAAAGATAGTTACATGCCCCCTCCAACCAATCTCTGCACTCCTCAAATGCTCTCTTAGCTGTCATGAATTCTAGGTCCCCTATATCATAGTTAGACTCCGCTTTTTCTGAGAAAAAATTAAGGTAACCATCTTTCTTTTGCGAGAGGACAGCACCTATCCCAACACAAGAGGCATCAACCTCAACCATAAAAGGCAGATCAACCTCAAGTTGACTGAGGACCAGAGCCTTAGAGAAGGCTGACTTGAGAACAGAAAAGGCATTTACAGCTTAGGGAGAACAGGAGTAAAAGTCAGTTCCCTTCTTGGTCAAATCAGTAAGAGGCTTAATTATGATTGAGAAGTTCTTAAGAATTTTCAATAAATATTTGCAAAGCCTAAGAATCTCTGCAATGCTTTCAGGCAATCAAGGACGATCTGTACCTTAACGGGATCCATCTGAAACCCCGACAGAAGAACCAAATAAAATAAAATATGTACCTGCTGAACCTTAAATTGACATTTCTACAATTTGACTGAGTTCTGCAAT
This sequence comes from Anomaloglossus baeobatrachus, assembly GCF_048569485.1. NCBI lineage: Eukaryota > Metazoa > Chordata > Amphibia > Anura > Aromobatidae > Anomaloglossus > Anomaloglossus baeobatrachus. The sequence goes on from NC_134357.1 coordinate 501,098,229, forward strand.
AAAGCCTCCCTCTTAGGGAATTCCGAGTCAGACTTATATTTCAAGGAATATTCAATTTTCTTAGTCAATCCTGTAGATATCAGCATGAGTTTTTCCTCTTTTAACATTATTCCCAGTTGCTTGTGCACCTTTTTCTACCACACTTTCTCCTTCTACTCAACTTTCCATTAATATGCTTGGACACAGCAACCTGCGAACAGCGAGCTTCTTTAGGAATGACCTTTTGTAGCTTACCCTCCTTGTAGAGTGTGTCAATGACTGCCTTCTGGACATCTGTCAAGTCAGCAGTCTTCCCCATGATTGTGTTGCCTACTGAACCAGACTAAGGGACCACTTTAAATGCTTAGGAAGCCTTTGTAGGTGTTTTGTGGTAATTATGCTAATTTTCTGAGATAATGACTTTTGGGTTTTCATTGGTAAGCTATAATCATCAACAGTAATGGAAATAAACACTTGAAATAGATCACTCTGCTTGTAATGACTCTCTATATCACACTTATTCTGTCATCAGTTCCCTTGTGGAGCATGATGGATCATCATCAGTTCCCCACAGTAATTTATCAATCCATCACAACACATGCCTAGCCATGGTACTAGGAAGACAAAAAACATTTTGCTCTAGGCCCTCTTGGTAACAAATTATTCTATCCAGCTTACTAATTATAGAATCTCCTATAACCATCAACTGGCTAACTCTACCTATATGTTCCTAGCGGGGCTGGTTTTCTGTCTGATGGAAAGAGCAGTACTCACTAGGATTGCCATTTCTGAGACTGACACCCTTACATCATCACCCATTGTGGTAATTTTTGCTTGGAAGACAAATTGAAAATTATTATAGACCCCAGGAGCAAATGCAAAGGCTCAGAACTGGACCCAGGAAGGGCTAGTAAAATGACAGTTTGCATTTTTAAGACAAACTGCAGCCAAGAATTGGGTTTTCTGAACTGTAAAATTCCATTAAGAATCATTCTGAGGAACAGGCAGCTCACATTCAAGATAATTACAGCCCACCAAAAATGATGCTCCAACTACTATATTCAAAGACACAATTAATTGTTTCTTAGCACAAATATGCTGTAACAGGAAATGACTAGAGATGAGCAAACCTGTGGAAGTTTAGTTTGGCGGGTTCAGCCCGACTTTTGAAAAAGTTCGATTTGGGACCCGGACCCCCAGGGGTAGTCGGTAATTAGGCAATTCCGGTCTCCAGCCACATGTAGCCAGCCATAAACAGATCACTTCTAGGGGGGGGCAGGGTTTTCTGCTTATTTTTTTTGGGTGCACACTGCATCCCATCATGCTGTTGTTAACCCCAGTGCGTACCTGAGCACAGTGATGCTTGCGCAAGTGGTTTACAAATGTAAAGCACCAGTACTCTGAACACAAACTCTCTTTTTTTTGTAAAGTCTGTCTTTGGTACGAACACCAAACCTCGAGTTCACTCATCTTTAGAAATGACCATTTCCATTGCCATTGATGTCTAAGGGAAAAATAAATGAATCCAGTATGTAATGGTTCCATTTTTGCAGCACCTGCAAGCTGTGATCCTGTTTGCTTGGGCCAATATGACTGCACTTCATTTGAAGCCGAACTGCTGTATTTTATCAAGCCAAAGAAGGTCCAACGCAGTGCTTGATTGATGGGTCTCTATACTGTACTACCCTATGTCCTGTTGTGTATAAATATGTGACTCTTCAGATTTTGTGTTTTACTGAGCCTGATGAAGAGACCTGAGTAGTCTCGAAAACTTTCTATATATTATCATCTTTTCAGTTAGCCATTAAAAGATATCAACCACTGAGGACTCTCAGCTCAAAACAATTTTTTTTATCTCTACTGGCTAACATGGTACAAAGATATTTTACCTCTATCACATTGCTCATTCTGTGTCTACATGAGTTATTTAGTTCTATTTCCTTTTTGATAACAAATATTTATTAATAATTTCATATTTCATAATCATCAATTAGTGCTTTAAGTTGCTCTCCATTTCTCTTCTGTGACATATGACTTTTCTTTGAATTTAGCAGTATGAGGACTGTAACATGCAGTTTGTCAATAATTAAACAAAAAATGAAAATGGCTACTACCCTATGTGAGTGCTCTGATGTGCAACAAAAAATGATATAGTATTAAAACATTTCCCACATTCTAAACATGAAAAAGTTTTATCTCCAGTGTGAATAATCTGATGTCTAAGAAGATTTGATTTAGCTGTAAAATATTTCCCACACTGGGAACATGAAAATGGCTTTTCCCCTGTGTGAATTCTCTGATGTTTAACAAGATTTGATTTCACTGTAAAATATTTCCCACATTGGGAACATGAAAATGGCTTCTCCCCTGTGTGAGTTCTCCGATGCGTAACAAGATTTGATTTCTTTGGAAAATATTTCCCACAGTCTGAACATGAAAATGCATTATTCCCCGTGTGAATTCTCAGATGTGAAACAAGATTTGTTTTCTGATAAAAACATTTCCCACACATTGAACATAAAAATTGCTTCTTTCCTGTGTGAGTTTTCTGATGTTTAACAAGATCAGATTTCTGAGAACAACATTTCCCACAGTCTGGACATGAAAATAACTTCTCTCCGGTGTGAGTTCTTTGATGTCTAACAAGAGTAGATTTGTCTGCAAAACATTTCCTACATTCTGAACATGAAAATGGCTTCTCCCCCGTGTGAATTCTCAGATGTGTAATAAGGTTTGTTTTCTGATTAAAACATTTCCCACATTCTAAACATATAAATGGCTTATGTCCTGTGTGAATTCTCTGATGTGTAACAAGTTGTGATACCTGATTAAAACATTTCCCACATTCAGAACATGAAAATGGCTTCTTGCCAGTGTGAGTTCTTTGATGTTTAGCAAGATCAGATTTACGAGTACAACATTTCCCACATTCTGAGCAGGAAAATAACAGCTCCCCTGTGTGAATTTTTTGATGTGTAACAAGATTTGTTTTCTGATTAAAACATTTCCCACATTCTGAACATGAAAATGGCTTCTCCCCTGTGTGAATTCTTTGATGTGTAACAAGAGTTGATTTGTCTGTAAAACATTTGCCACATTCTGAACATGAAAATGGCTTCTTTCGTGTGTGAACTTTTTGATGTTTACCATCCCTTTGGTTATTTTTATTTTGTTTAAAAGTCTGTGATGAATCAGTAGAAAGAACCTGTTGACAAGGATCAGATGATACATCTATGCTCTTAAACGCTGGAGGTGCAAATTGGATAATGGCATACTCTTCATATGTATCTGGTGTGATACTATGGTTATCTGCTTTAACATCTGAAAATATATGTTCCTCTGAGCTCCCGGTACAGTCATCTGACAAAAATGAAACCATTAATATTATTATTTAATAACAGTGCATTTTAGGCATATTAATTCTAATATACATTTTATAGCATGGATGTCAAACTCATTTTCACTGAGGGCCACATCAGCATTAAGATTACCTTTAAAGTGCCACTTGTAATTGTAAGGGCTCATGCAGATCTCCTTGCAACACGGTACAAGCATGGACTGCAATGCAGAAACTGGCTAGGGGCTATACTAGAGCTTTCCCTGGGTAGTAGGGCTATAGAAGAGCCGATCCTGAGTACTTAGGCTGAACTAGAGCTGTCCCTGGGCTGAAAGGCTATATGAGAGAGCTGTCCCTGGGTTGTAGTGCTGTACAAAAGACATCCCTGGGTAGAAGGGCTATATGAGAGCACTCCCTGGGTAGTAGGGCTATACAAAAGCTGTCCCTGGGTAGTAGGGCTATAAAGAGAACTGTTCCTGGATAATAGGGCTATACTACCGCTGTCCTGGGTAGCAGGGTTATTAGAGAGATGTCCCTGGGTAGTAAGATTAAAAGTGAGACGTCCCTGTGTAGTAGAGCTATAAGAGAGCTGTCCCTGGGTCCTAGGGCAAATAGCACATTTTTTTTAGGTAGTACGGCTAAGAGAGCTGTTATTGGGAATTAGAGCTAAGAGCGCTGTCACTGGAAAGTAGAACAAAGATCGCTGTCCCTGCTTAGTATGGCTAAGAGCGCTGTACCTGCTTAGCAGGGCTAAGAGCGTTGACCCTGTCTGGTAAAGCTAAGAGTGCTGTCCCTGCTTAGTAGGGCTAAGCGTAAAGTACCTGTTTTGGAGGGCTAAGAGTACTGTACCTGCTTAGTAGGGATAAAAGCACTGTCCCTATTTAAAAAGGACCAAAAGCGCTGTCCCTGCTTAATAGGACCAAGAGCACTGTCCCTGCTTAGTAGGGCTAAGGGCGCTGTCCCTGAGTTGCAGTGCTAAGTGCGCTGTACCTGCTTAGTAGTGCTAAGAGACATGTCCCTGGGTTGTAAGACTAAAAGTGCTGTCCCTGTTTACTAGGACTAAGAGTGTTATCCCTAGGTTGTATGGCTAAGGTCACTGTCCCTAAGTTGTAGGGCTAGCTAAGGGTGCTGTCTCTGGGTTGTAGGGCTAAGGGTGTGCTCCTGGACCTCAGTGTCCAAGACAGACTGCTCCCTATGCTAAGTATTACTTGCATCTGCTCTAAAATCAAAGCTGTAACCTGCTTCCTTTGCTTTTGCTGTACCCTATGCTAAGTATTGGCTACCTCCTTGTTGATTTAAAGGTTCAAAGATGGAACCTGCTCCTTGTGCGTATTACACCTCCTTTGTTAAGTGCCTGCTGACTGGATCCCCTCGATTTTAAAGCTGACACCCGCTTCATGTATTGGCGCTGCCCCTCTACCATGGTATTCCTATGAGTAAAGGTATATGCGTGAAACGCGTCTGCTTCTTGCTGTTTTTTTTAAACATGTTGATGTATTAAAGATTTTCTATTTTTATCTTGGATGGATGTGTCGAGATTTTTTGTTGCCTTTATGTGTGTGTTTTAGGTAACGTGGGTGGGAGATAATATTAGGTTACAGTAGGTTTAATTCTGTGCTATTACTGCACATTTTATTAGTGTGGGAAGTTACTTTTGGTGTGTATAGTACATATTCTTTATTAGTACACTGGTTTGTCTCATTTAGTTGCGGTTAATATATATTTAGCAAAAGGAACAGGGAACTTTACGGTAGTTTTACTATTGGATATTAGTTATTAGTAGTCAAAGCTGACATTAATTATTAAATATCGGACTCCAAGTTTAACATTGGCATGAGTATCCCTTTGATACTATGTAAAATATAGAGAAAGCAAGAATGGAATGCATGGATTTGGACATCTCTCAATGCCATATCTTATTCACAACACAACATAAAACAGATCATAAGTTGAAAGTTAGACATTTCTCGATTTTATTGAAAAAAACTAACTTATCTAGAAATTGATGGCAGTAACACATCTAAAAAAAAAAGCGGGATAGGAATAACAAAAGGCCGAAAAAGTAATTGGGACTAATGAAAAACAGCTTGAGGGTCAATTTTCAACTAAGTCATATGATGGTGTATAAAAAGAGCATGTTAGAGGGATAGAAGCAAAGTTGGTCAGATGCTCAGCAATCTGTGAACAGCTGCATCTAAATATTGTTGAACAATTTCAGAAAAACGTTCCCAAATTTATAACTGCAAAGGGTTTGAATATTTCACCATCTGCAGCACATGATACCATCAATAGATTCAGCGGTGCCGGACAAATGCTTGTGCACAATATTGGAGGCTTGTAATTTATTGGCCCTACGTTAATAACAGACATAACTTGGATGCACGAATCACTGCATGGGCCTCTGGAATACTTCCAAAAATCATTGTCTGTCAACACAGTTCGCCATGCAATTCACAAATGCAAGGTACAGCTCTGTCGTGCAAAGAAAAAGCCATATATCAACACAATCCAGAAACATTGCCGTCTTCTCTTGGCCAAAGCTCAATTAAAATAGTCTGCAGCAAAATGTTAAACTGTTTGAGGTCAGAATATAATTCTTTATGGAAACTATGGACACCGTGTTCTAGTGTCACGCTAGGTACGGGGAAGTACCAAGCGAACGGCAAAAGAAAAAGGAGATGTGTCTAGGAAAGAAGAAGATGGTTTCCCCTGAGCAAACGTAACGCTGGTCCCTGGGCTTACTCACCACCCTAGATAGGTTCTGCACCTAGGTGCCGAGCCGGATAGCTGACCCTAGGTATCCCTAGTGCTGGGCCTGAAATAGGGAATGGATGGGATGAGATCTTCGTCAACCCCAGTAAACACTACAAAAGACACAAGGAGGACACACAGGTGGGATAAATAAATAAACTACTTATCCATAAATGACTCAGGTACAAGTGCAGCAAAGTAACAGCCCTTCTGAGGAAGCGACCACCCTTCTGAGGAAGCGACGGCGAAACACGTGTCAAGGGTTGTCCTTGCGGTAATTATACATACATTCTTTATCTTCCATGTGGTTACTTTATCTGATGTTCCCTCTTGCATCCTTCTTGGTCAGTAATTACTTGTTTGTACAGCGTCCTTTTGCTGGGCAAGGCACAATATACTTAAGTCTCTGGTTCTTCTGACCAGGACTTTCTTTTGTATGGTTACATTGCCACCTTGTGGCCGTGTGAGAATATGCACTTTACACTTTATATTTATACTTTACCCTAATAGGCGTTTCTATGCCACCTAGTGGCTTTTGAAGCTATTGCACTTTCATAATTTTTTCTCATTCTCCACTGCCACCTGGTTGTGAATCATATGCATTGCACTTTATTTTTTCATTTTTTACTATCTATGGTGCTCTTTGCCACTTAGTGCACAAGTTAAAGCCTTATATTGTATTTATCTTTTATCCTGTAATATTACGCTTTACTGGCACTTGGTTGTTTTATGCATTTGCATTTTATGTAACCATATTTATCTATTTTTCCATGGAAAATTGATTGTATTTTATACTTTATTATCGCTTGGACCTTTTTGATCTGGTGTCCTCTTCTCCCTTTTTAAGTGTTTTTATTTTGAGAATTTAATAAAAATACAAATGATTTTATCTATTTATGTGTGGAGTTTTTCATGTAGGCTTTAATTGACATTTTTTGAACTCCCTTACTTGTTTAGTGTTGGTATATACAATGGTAGACATGACCCTGGCCCAATTTTTTGGGATTGTGTTGCTGCCATCAATTTCTAAATTAGATAATTTTTGTTAAAATGGAATAAAAAAAGTCCGACTTTCAGCTTTCAATCTGTATTCTATGTTATCTTGAGAATAAAATATAGTTATAAGACATTTCCATATCATTTAATTCTTGATTTCTTCACATCTTGTACAACATCCCAAAATATTTGGAATTGAGGTTATACTATTGCTAAAATTGATCTTATCTTGCATCTGACTTGCTTCCTGACTGATATAATTATATTATATTTTCAGGGTGTATTAGCAAGTGGATGAATAAAATCTGTGACTTCTCTGCATTTAGCAGTTTCTACCCACCTGTGCGGTTATCTGTAGGAATTTCCACCTTATACCACTTATTACCCCTCATATATGTCTCTGGAGTGTTAATATGAGTCAGATCTTCACCCTGAAACAAATATTGTAAAAGTCATAGACAGATGGAAAAGTCGTGTTACAAAACAGAAAAGATTATAAATCAACATGGCGACCACAACTGACATAACAGCAGTAGATACCGTGTTTAAAGTGCTAAGGTTTATTTTCGGGTAGGTCTTATTCTTGGGGAAACACAACTAAGTTTACAAACCCCACCCTCAAAAAAACAGACACCCCCCCTTTCAAGGAGAATCATGCTTACCATACCCCGGGCATCTGCGTGGCTTCCCGGTCCTCCTGCGATCTTTGGCGGGCGCTCCCGCCAGGTATGCTCCACGTGGTCCTCCCGCTTTTGGCCGACACACTCACATACATCAGATTGCACACACAATCACACATCACATCACACACACACACACTCACCACATCCGGCGATACGGATTGCTTCCGGCCAGCGGGGGACAGTAGGACCCAGTGCAGTGGAGAATGAGGACCTGGCTGGAATGCATGTAGGACTCAGCAGTTTAACACATAGATGCGTTCCACTGCAGGTCTTCTATGCTTTCTATTGTACTGCATCCCGGGATTCTGTCAGCTAGAAGCAATCGGTATCGCCTGATGTGGTGAGTGTGTGTGGGTGTGTGATCTTATGTGTGATTGTGCGTGCGATCTGATGTGTGTGGGTGTGCGATCTAATGTATGATTGTGTGTGTGATCTGATGTGTGTGGGTGTGCGATCTGATGTATGTGGGTGTGATCTGATGTGTGTGGGTGTGCGATCTAATGTATGATTGTGTGTGTGATCTGATGTGTGTGGGTGTGCGATCTGATGTATGTGGGTGTGATCTGATGTGTGTGGGTGTGCGATCTAATGTATGATTGTGTGTGTGATCTGATGTGTGTGGGTGTGCGATCTGATGTATGTGGGTGTGATCTGATGTGTGTGGGTGTGCGTTCCACCGCAGGTCCTCCAATTCGGCATCTGGTGAGTATGATTGCAGGGTCATCTGTCTTCTCCCTTTTGGAACTGTCTGCTTTCTATAATGAAGTTTCCTGCAGTATTGTTTAACCTTTTTTTTAGCTGCATGGACACTTCATTATTAGACTGTGACTAGGACTTATTTAAGTCTTACACTGAAAATGCTGAAAATTCCTTCTAGGGCTTATTTTTGGAAAAACATGGTAGCTGTAGGTTTCCTGCATAAATACAACCTGTCAGCTCCTAATTCTAACCAGCAGTCTCCATAACCAGAAATTATGAGATCATCCAGTCAAGATCTAATGTCTATGATCAGTGTTATCCTGACATCTCCACCAAGTATAAAACATACACTGAATGGCCACATTATTACAGACCCCCATCTAGTAGCACATTAAACCTCAGTGGCAATCAGAATCTCAGCAAATTATTGTTGCTGATTGCACTTGGTGTTGAAATGTTGGTCGATAAAGACAAGATACTTTTTTACAAAACCTTGTAGCATGTGGCATTGTCCTTCTACCACAGGGTAAACAGCTGTCATGAAGTGATGAACTTGGTAAGCAACAGTTCTTAGGCAAAGACCAACTTTCCAAACATCAATCCACAGGTATCGTAGGACGCAGGATTTGTGCAGAAAAACTACTCCACCTTTACCAGACTGAAATGATCACATCACTTGAATTTCCTATTTTAATAAGGATTCAGTTTCAATTTGCTTAAATTGTGTACCACCTGTTCCTCAGAACAGTTCTTGATATCTTCTTTTATGAGTTGCTTACATCTACATGATCCCCTTTCAATGTAAGTTTTTCCTCAATCACAACATTCTCTGTAAACTCCTTACACCATGCAAACTATAAATCCCACGAGCAGGCCCGGCATCAGCACCCGGCAAACCCGGTCAAATGCTGGGACCCTGGGATGCCAGGAGGCCCACTCGGGGTGGCAGGGGGGCCCAGTGCCCGCACTGTCACCGGCCTCCCCCCCGCCGAGGATCGCACTTTCAATTGTATCGGCATCGCAGTTGCCGATACAATTGAAAGCAATGATGAGATGGAGCAGCACGCTCCCTCTCTCACCATTCTCCCTGCTATGTCTGACAATGTCAACGTTCTGAGCCTCTGACAGCTCAGCAGCGGAGCGTGGTGGCGTCATCACTGCGCGCCTGCTGAGAGGTCAGAGAGACAGCAGTGGACGCGCCGAGGAGACCGGAGCAGCGGGGTAACGAGGAAAAGTGAGTATTTATGTAATCGTGGTGGCCAGACAACCATGGAGGTGCATTAAATGATATGGGGACTGTATACTACATGGAGGTGCCTAATGCTATCAGGGTCTGCACTGTGCTATATCCAATCTGTATACTACATGGAGGTGTCTAATGCTACCAGGGTCTGCACTGTGCTATATAAGTGCTGTATACTACATGAAGGTGCCTAATGCTATCAGGGTCTGTATTGTGCTATATGGGGCTGTATACTACATAGAGGTGCCTAATGCTATGTGGGTCTGCACTGTGATATATGCAGCCTCTATACTACATGGAGGTGCCTAATGCTATCTGGCTCTGCTCTGTGCTATATGTTGTCTGTATACTACATGAGGGTGCCTAATGCTATCTGGGTCTGCACTGTGCTATATGACAGCTGTATACTACATGAGGGTGCCTAATGCTATCTGGGTCTGCACTGTGCTATATACGGCCTGTATACTACATGACGGTGCCTAATGCTATCTGGGTCTGCATTGTGCTATATGGCGGCTGTAAACTACATGAAGGTGCCTAATGTTATGTCGGTCTGCATTGTGCTATATGCAGCCTGTATACTACATGAAGGTGCATAATGCTATCTGGGTCAGCACTGTGCTATATGGCGGCTATATACTACATGGAGGTGCCTAATGCTATCTGGGTCTGTATTGTGCTATATGGGGCTGTATACTACATAGAGGTGCCTAATGCTATGTGGGTCTGCACTGTGATATATGCAGCCTCTATACTACATGGAGGTGCCTAATGCTATCTGGCTCTGCTCTGTGCTATATGTTGTCTGTATATTACATGAGGGTGCCTAATGCTATCTGGGTCTGCACTGTGCTATATGGCAGCTGTATACTACATGAGGGTGCCTAATGCTATCTGGGTCTGCACTGTGCTATATACGGCCTGTATACTACATGACGGTGCCTAATGCTATCTGGGTCTGCATTGTGCTATATGGCGGCTGTAAACTACATGAAGGTGCCTAATGTTATGTCGGTCTGCATTGTGCCATATGCAGCCTCTATACTACATGAAGGTGCATAATGCTATCTACGTCTGCATTGTGCTGTATGGCGGCTGTATACTACATGAGGGTGCCTAATGCTATGTGGGTCTGCATTGTGCTATATGCAGCCTGTATACTACATGAAGGTGCCTAATGCTATCTGGGTCTGAATTGTACTATATGGGGGCTGTATACTTCATGAGGATGCCTAATGCTATATGGGTCTGCATTGTGCTATATGGGGGCTGCTTAATGTTATATGGGGGTTGCATAGTGCCATATGAGGGCTGCATAGAGAACTATGGGGGCTTCATAACACTATATGGAGGAATATGGGGGCTGCATACTGCTATACCCCCAGAGTTGTATGTCACCTCCACCCCAGTGCTGTAAAGACCCTCAGAGCTGTGTATATCCCCAGAGCTGCATGTCACCTCCCCACCTCAGACCTGTTTGTCCCCCCACCCCAGAGCCACTGCCCCCCTCTAGAGCTGTATGACACCTCTGGAGCTGTATCGCCCCCATTGCTGTATATCCCTTTCCTCAGTAATATGTATACCCCCAAGTAATGTGTATGTCCCCAGCCTCTCTTGTGATGTATATACAGCAGTGTTAGGGTTCTCTATGTGCGACCATGTCTGTATGTGACGGCCACCAATCAGCATAGCACAGACACATGCCCAGGAGGAGCTGGATGAAGACAAGCGGGGAGGTGAATGAGGCTGTTGCCGGCTTCTCAATATTAGAAATATCGCTAATGTCTCTGTGTGTGCATGTATGATCTGTATCTATGTATGTCAGTGTATATGACAGTGTATAGATTTTTGTCTCACTTATATGTGTTTTTGTGAATTTCCTTTTAAATATATATGTGTACGTATGCCTGTATGTGTATGTATCTGTGCATGTCTATGTGTGGGTGGGGCTCACTGAGAATCTTTCGCCCAGGGCCCACAGAAATCTGGAGCCGGACCTGCCCATGAGGTTGGCAGTTTCTGAAATACTGGTCCAGACCCTATGATCTATGACTGTGCCTCATTCAAGGTTGCTCCTATCACTCTTGTTTGTCATTCTAATGTGAATTCCCACAGAAAACCGATCACTTTATATTCTTCTGCCCTCCAGGGACATTGAACTATATACAGTGTATCCACCCACCATATCCTGTCCACCGCCATTAACTTGAGAATGGCAGCAGCTATAGGCATAGAACTTGTGTCTAGCTATAGTAAAGTAGCCATGCGTTACGCAATGAAACCACCTATAGCGCCACCTGGTGGAAAACAACGGAGTTAGCATTTTTATCTCGAAAACGGAACGAGATAGAGAAAAAAAGTGAATTACAAAGTTGTAGGGAAT